>NC_087345.1:125588050-125891080 GCF_030014295.1 Loxodonta africana | reverse complement strand
GAACTTCTGGGTGGACTTGAACCTTATGGTTAGCAGGTGAGTGCATTAATAGTTTGCACCTCCCAGGGACTCCTAGGGAGAGTCCAGGTCCTACTAATATAGAAGTGCCAGGCTGGCCTTGCCTCTTCAGCCCAGGGAGTCCTAGGTTTCTGCCTTCCCTGGGACTCAGACTGCTCTTGGAAGGTGGTGTGGTACAATAACGGGAAAATTTTAGTGGGTCATGACTGGAAAGAAAAAAAAAATGTGAAAGTGCATAACATTTTTTGGCGGGGGGGGATACACGTTTTTATTTAAAGTTTATTGTATCACATAGTCTTCACCCTGCAAATCATACTGCAGTTACTATGCTCGGCCAGCAGAGGAGATGCATTGGCTGGGAATGGAAAATCCACTTTTGGGCTCACTGACATTTCCAGGGCTGGTTTCATGGGTGTGTAACCAGTGAAGCTGCACAGGGCTCCACACTGAGAAAAGTCCTGTGCTTGAAGTTCAATGCTCTATGGTCACCACCTCGAAGTTCTCAATAATTTTATCTTTGAATTTGTGTTTTGCGAGTAAAGTTGGATAGAGCAATGGAGCATGTGCTGGGGGTTTGGAGCCTCAGCTCCTGCTCAGTTCTGCCTCCCTTCACCTCCCTGGGACAAGTTCTAAACCACCCACTCCACACCACCTCCTGGGGTCCTGGGTCACTCAGACTCCCCCTTTCTGTCTGTGCCCCGTGACCCCTGTCACCCTTATCTGGGGTCATCCATGCACCATAGGTTGGGATGGTAGGCCCTGGGAAAGGAGATCAATTTCCCTGACCCTAGCCCTAGCTGAAGTCCTGCATCTTCATTTTGCACTGGGCCAGGCAAATCATGTAGCTGGCCGTAGGCATCTGTAAAAACAGCATGTGGGCAGTGTCTGATCTCCTCTAACTTCCAAAGGGGAAGGAGAATTAAGAGCAACTGCCCAAGGCTGATTCCTGTGAGGCAGAGGTCAGACATGCCTTCTCTCTCCACCATTCCTACCAATTCTGACACCAACCGTCCCTCCCACTGCGCTTTCTACTTCTCTGCTGGGTTTGATAATTTATTGTAATGGCCACACAGAACTCACAGACAATACTCACGATTATGGGGTTTATCAGGGAAGTAGTAGTTACAATTCAGGCTCAGGAACACTCAGGATACAGTTCTTCCTTCAGGGCAGCCACTTCCCAGCTCTGCTCACAGGTATGCCTCTCCCTATCCCTCAGCCTCTGCCCCAAAGCACTCAGCTTTCTCCCTCTGTGGGTGGGGAAACCTATCACGCTGTCTTCTGCTGCCAGGTCTCTGCTGCTGGGTTTCTGGTGCTGCTTTTCGCTGCCTTCAGTGTTGCAACTCTCTTTGTCTCCTGGATCCAGGAGATTTCACTGCAGGGATCCCGAGTTGAAAGGACATGCTGGCTCCTGGCTGTTCTTCCTTGGTGGTGGTGGGATCCTGTCTTTCCTGCCTCTGGGGTGGCTCATTTCAAATTCAGTGGGATGGCAGAACTGACCAATCCCTTTGGTGGGCCACAATCACCCTATCACACAGTCCCGCCCAATCACTTGGGTGGGAATTACAAGACCATGCGAGAAAGGCCACACAAAAGTGTTCCATTGCACCACAGCATCTCATTTGATTTTCTAGTATATGGTGGTTAATTTGATCCATTCTGTAACAGGAGTGCTAACACTGTACAGTTTAATTGTATATTAATCTAATACGAGGAGTCCCTGGGTGATGTCAACAGTTAATGTGATCTGCTGCTAATTGAATGGTTGGAGGCTTGAGTCCACCCGGAGGTGCCTTGGAAGAAAGACCTGGTGATCTAGTTCCAAAAAATCAATCTGAAAACCCTATGGAGTGCAGTTGTTCTCGGACACTCATGGGGCCACAATGAGTTGGAATCAACTTGATGGCAACTGGTTGTAATGTGCAGCTAGTGTGAAGTATAGGAGAATTCTATTTGAGTCAGCAAATTGTCAAGACTCAACTAACTTTCATTTGTGAAAGGTCAGGGTATTTTTTGGAAAGTAGTCATCTGACTTTTTTTTTTTTTTTTTTACCAGTTCGTGACTATTATAATATTTTAAATGAACTAGTATAAATTGCTCTTATACTGGGTTGTTCTATTATTACAAGATGAAAATGGATTATGTGAAAAATATAGAGGTAACTTCAAGTTCAAGTGCAGGATCTGGAGATGTAAATCTGACAATATTGATTGAGAAAAAAATGCTGACTCTAATAAATTTTCGATTTTATTTGAGCTGCATTCTAAGGAAAAAATAGGTACAAGACTTTAGAGTGAAGCTTATTTAAATGTGATTTGGTAAAATATGCAAAGCCTAACAAAAATGACAGGCCCTATGCATTATTTATAATAATATTCTTACAAATGAGAACTTAAAACCTTCAAAACTGAAAACATGCCTGGGTAAACAGCATGATATACTGCCCATAAGTCCCTCAAATATTACCAAATTTATCAATTTCTTAGTTGTTCAACCACTACTAATGAGAAAACCTTATTATCATCTAGTTAGTAGTATACAGAAATGTAAAAAGAAAGCTGCTCACACAGCTGTTAAAAATTATTTTCCAGAAATTATGGAAACATGTGATTTTTGATGTTAAAATGATAAATCAGCTGCTAAATTAAAAATTATACCATAATAGCTTATCAAATCTCCAGTACTGCCAAACATACAGAAGCAAGGCTTTTTACGCAATTACAGCCTGGTATGGATTTTGTGATTCAGCCTGATAAAAGCACTGATGTTTCGAATTGCCAATATGTTTAGTTAGATGGCATACGAGTTACAAGACAATTTTACGGAGGGTTTGCTTTGTTTAAATTTCACTTCAGCTGGGTTAGATATAGTCTCTGAGTTGAAAGAATACACTGTTGATTCAATATAATTTAAAGTGGGAAAATTATAAAGAGATTATAAGCATGGACAACAAATATGACCAGAAAATATGGCAGAGTTATTTAAAATTGTTAAAAATTACTAATGCCATGTTTTATTCATCATCATGAATCTCTAGCATCTAAAGATCCTCATGGATCTGTTGAAATCAAATGAGATGCCAGTGAGCAAACCTTACAAATACTATGTTCAGATATTGGAACCGGCCATATTCGCTTAGCCATATTATAGCCGAGTTCCTGGTTGTCGTGACAGAAATTACTAAACTAAGCATGGAATATAAACTCAGAAATAACATTGAGCTTTTTTTTGAGTTGAAAAACAACCTCATTTTGCAAATATTTTTGGTCATGATATTTGGATAATGAAAGTGCATATTTACCTGATATTTTTGACATTCTTAACTGAATTTAAATCATGGGAGAAAATGATGATGTGTTTTAACATGTTAAACTCACTTAAGGATTCCAGAAGTCTGGCAGTTTTAAAAGATGACTGCAATAATTTGATATTCCTCCAGTCAAGAGGTGCAGTCTAATTCCTATCCACTTGAACCTCTACTGGCCTTAGTGACTCTGTTGTAACCAATAAAATGTGATGGAAGTAATGACGCATGAATTCCCAGGCTAGGTCAAGAACAGCTTAGTAACTTCTGCCTTGGTCTCTTTGAATACTTGGCCTTCAGATGCTGTCTCCTGGGACACAGCTGGCGTGCTCTGAAAATCCCAAGCCACTTGGAAAGACCGCATGGAAGTTCCCTGGTTACAGCTGAGCCCAGCCTTTCAGCCATGCTTGCCAAAGCATCAGACATGTGAACGAAGAAGCCATCTTGGAAATGAATTCTCTTGTTCGAGCTGTTCAACTGAACTTCCACTGAAAAGAATTTATGTACATGTCTACATGCAAGAATTATTTGCACTGCTATCAGTTTTCTACAAGTTAAGTTTTATCTCTACAGAGTTGTAAAACAGTGTGGCCAAAGCTAAAGACACATATTGCTGTAGGATCGGATAATCCCAGAGGCCCTTGCATTCCATTTAAAGGCTAAAGTCTTCAAATTTCCTTATAAATGTGATAATTCTGAATGTTCCCGACATTGTTGCACCACGTAGAAAGGAACGTTATAAAATCAGTTTGAATGAAATAAAATTAAAGATATTGTTATGTCTTACTTTGGTCTCAAAGTCACAATCATTACTTTCCAAAGGAAAATCTGAAGCTTGAAAGAAAAGCATTTGGGTAAAAGATCCATTTGCTTCTCAAAACCCTGAATCAACAATTGAACTAAACTTTGTGATAAAATAAGAGAATAAATGATTGCATTTAATTTTTATATGGAAGGATGATTAAAAGACAATATGTTTATTATCTGGATTCAGGTTAAAGAAAAATTTCCAGTGCTAAATAGTGTATTACTATCATTACCAAACACAATAACCTATTTGTGTGAACTTTTAGTGTTTTCAACTTTGATTGGATTTAAAAAGGAAATCAGACTCAACAGAGTACCAGATGTATGCTTTGCCTTGCCCTCATGTATTCTACTGGAATAGATTTATAGCCAGGTACGTATACCTGTTTACTAAATAAAAATCACATCTAAATTTTATTTCTCTACTGTTTATCTTGAATTTTTATACTGTATATATATATATTGATGAAATAATATTTGATATTAACTTTGTCAGGCTTTTTATTTTATCATTGATAGTATTGTTTCATAAAGCTTTTGTTTCAGGTGTGTGTGTGTATGTTGATAAAATATGTTTATGACTGTGGGTTGGAGTAAAAAAAGTCTGAAGAATGCTCATTCCATCAAATGAGCACTGGTTTGGAGTCTGACTTGGATTTGAATGTCTGCTGCTAACTAGTCCTCTGATTAAAACAAACCCACTGCTATGGAGTCGATTCAATGACTCATAGTGACCCTGTAGGGTTTCCAAGGCTGTGAATCTCTACAGAAGGAGACTGCCACATCTTTCTCCTGCAGAGCTGCAGGTGGCTTCGAACCGCAGGCCTTTAAGTTAGCAGTGGATCACTTTAACCATTGAGCCATCAGGGCTTCTAGTTTCTTGCTCTTTCTGGACTTAAATAAATGTTTCCTCTCTTTTTCCCCATGGTATATTTTACAGAAAGGAAAAACATCAATGGTTTTTGTGATGATTTGAGCTGGGCTGAGTTAAAACCAAAGTGATGGTATGAACCATATTAAAAGCTTAAGTAAGACTGTTTAACCTACCCAAGATACCAACACTTTTAAAGGACTTCGATACCATAATTATCAATATGCAAACTATTGTGGTAACTTCAGATATTAAGTCTACTTATTAAAGCAGCCCAGCCCATTTATTCATTCCTAGGCCTTTCCCTGGAAATACTTTGTTAGCATAAATTCATTAATTTGCTCATTCATTCTTTCAATGACTGTTTTGAGCATCGTGCCAGGTGCTGTGCTGCTTACGCTTGCGCTATCACAGTGAGCATGATTTAGAGCCCCCCACCTGTCCTCAAGGAGCTGGGACAGAGTAGAGGGTAAGCAGGTAACAAAAAAGTTGGTAAATATTCTCTGAGCACACGTGAGGAGGGTTCAGGGAAGAGCTTTGAGGCAGAGGCATCTAAGCTGAGTTAAGTTATGTGAAATGAGGGCTAAGAGTGGTCCAGACAGAGAAAACAGGCTGCACAATGGCCAGGGCGAGGAAGGCCACAGCCACTTCACCAAACAGCAATAGGTCAGTGTGGCCAGAACATGGCCTGGGGAGAGGGAGATGGCACGTCTCAGGGGTGCAATCATCCAGGGCTTTGTATGCTGTGTTAAGGAGTATGTATGGATGCTGTTCTCAGAGTAATTTTATTCACTGCATTTAAGCTATAAATTGCTTAAATTACATACAATATCATTCATTCATTTATTCAACACATATTTATCGATCATCAGTAACTATTTATGGATATAGTGGTGAACCAAGCAGACATGGTCCTTGCCCTCAATGAGCTTACAGTTTGGTGGGAGAGTAGGCACGAGAATAGCAAATAAAAGACACACATGCACGTACATACTTGCTGATTATAAAAAAACTAAATATGACAGATGCTGTGATAGAGGAAAATGGGCTGGGGGTGCCTCTGTTAGTTAGGGTGAGTTGGAAAGTCCTCTCTGAGAAGGCAACATTTAAACCTGAAGGATGGGAAAGAGCCAGCCACACCCATGCAGAGTGGGAGGAAGAACATTCGAGGCAGGGAGGTCAAGACAAGCAGGAGCCCTAAGGTGTCCCAGACCTTGGTGTGTTTGAGAAACAGAAAGGTCATTGTGTTAGCAGCAAGGATGGAAGTAGCAAAGAATGAGAATGGGGTAGGAAGTGGGCATCAGGTGGTACAGGGACTGTGAACCAGGGAAAGGAGTCTGCTGCAACAGGAAACCACTAAAGAGTATTAAGCTGGGAGTGATGCGGTCCAGTTTGTGTTGATGAAAGATCAGTCTGGCTGCAGACCATCTAACCCGTTAAGCAACACAAGGCATTTGAGAATGGATTGGAGAGGAGCAGGATAGGAAGCAGGAGACCAGCTAAAGAATCCAGGTGAGGAGTGATGGTCGCCATCAGTTCCCTGGGGTTGGGTGGAGGTGATGGAGAGAACTGATAACATTTGAGAGATACTTTGGAGGTAGAATCTTGTCTTCATGATGGTTTGGAGGCAGAGAGTGAAGGAAAACTGAATCCCTGATACCTAAACCTGCTTCATCAGCAGCCTTTCACATCTCAGTTGATGGCAGAACCATCCTTCTCCTTGCTCAAACCAAAAGTCTTGCCATCATCTTGATGCTTCTCCATCTTTGACACCCTATGTCCAGTCCCTCAAAAGACCCTATTGGCTCTACCTTCAAAGCATATACCGACTCTGACCAGTTTTCACCACTGCACTGTTTCCCTCTCTTGTCTACATTACTGGGTAGACTTCTAACTGGTTTTCTACTTTTGTTCTTGTTTCCCCCACCTCCAAAGTATATAATTAGCACAGCAGCCAAAGGGATACTTTTAAAACTTAAGTTTGGTTTTATCTTTCTGCTTAAATCCTGCAGTGGGCTCTCCGTTTGTATAGAGGAGAGGCAAAGTCTTTAAAATGGCCTATGAGGCTTTATATGACCTGCCCTTACCTCTCTGATCTCAGCTTCTCTACTTTCACCCTTGCTCAACCCTCTGCCTTCCCACCTGTTTCTCAATCACACAGGATCACTTTGTCTTAGGGCCTTTGAACTGGCTGTTTCCTGTGCCTAAAATGTGCTTCCTCAAGATACCCACATGGCTAATTACCTCACAGGAGTCTCTGGGTGGCACAAAAGATTAAGTGTTTGCCTGCCAGCGGAAAGGATGGTGGTCCAAACCAATCCAGAGGCATCTTGGAAGACAGGCCTGGTGATCTGCTTCTAAAAGTCACGGCCTTGAAAACCCTATGGAGCAGTTCTACTCTGCACACATGGTCACCATGAGTCAGAATAGGCCCCACAGCAACCAACAACAAAAACTACCTCATTGCCTTCAAGTCTCTGTTCTCTGCGGGGCCTTCCCTGACCACCCTAGGTAAAGTGTACATACCTGCCAGGAAACCCTGGTGGTATAGTGGTTAAGTGCTACGACTGCTAACCAAGAGGTCGGCAGTTCAAATCCGCCAGGCGCTCCTTGAAAACTCTATGGGGCAGTTCTATTCTCCTATAGGGTCGCTATGAGTCGGAATTGACTCGAGAGCAGTGGGCTTGGTTTGTTTTTTTTTTTCACCCTGTCCACACCATATTCCATAACACTGCCCGTCCTCTTTATCTGGCTCTATTTCTTAATTTTTGCCAGAGCAGTTTCTAAAATGCCATGCAATATACCATCTATTGCATGTTTGATCAATTTCAGACTGCAGAAGTTCGTAAAAATCTTCAATTTCTTCATCTTTGGCCTTAGTGGTTGGTGCATAAATTTGAATAATAGTTGTATTAACTGGTCTTCCTTAAAGGCATATGGATAGTATCCTATCACTGACAGCGTTGTACTTCAGGATAGATCTTGAAATATTCTTTTTTGATGATGAACACAACACCATTCCTTTCCAATTTGTCATTCCTGGCATAGTAGATGATATGATTGTTTGACTCAAAATGTCCAATACCAATCCATTTCAGCTCACTAATGCCCAGGATATTGATGTTTATGTATTCCATTTCATTTTTGACGATCTCTAATTTTCCTAGATTCATACTTCATATATTCCACATCCAGTTGTTAATGGATATTTGCAGCTGTTTCTTCTCATTTTGAGTCCTGCCACATCAGCAGATAAAGGTCCTGAAAGCTTGACTCCATCCCCACCATTAAAGTCAACTCTGCTTTGAGGAGGCGGCTCTTCCCCGGTAGTCTTTTGAGTGCCTTCCAACCTGAGGGGCTCATCTTCTGGCACTGTATCAGGCAATGTTCTGCTGCTATTCATAAGGTTTTCACTGGCTAATTTTTTTTTTTTTTCAGAAGTAAACTACCAGGTCCTTCTTCCTAGTCTGTCTTAGTGTGGACCGTCAGCCAAAACCTATCCACCATGGGTGACCCTGTTGGTATTTGAATACCAGTGGCATAGCTTCCAGCATCACAGCAACACACAAGCATTGGCAAAAACAAGGCTCCAGGAATTGACGGAATACCAACTGAGATGTTTCAACAAATGGATGCAGTGCTGGAAGCGCTCACTCGTCTATGCCAAGAAATTTGGAAGACAGCTACCTGGCCAACCAACTAGAAGAGATCCATATTTGTATCCATTTCAAAGAAAGGTGATCTAACAGAATGTGGAAATTATTGAACAATATCATTAGTATCACACACGAGTAAAATTTAACTGAAGATCATTCAAAAGTGGTTGCAACAGTACATTGACAGGGAACTGCCAGAAATTCAAGGTGGATTCAGAAAAGGACGTGGAACAAGAGATATCATTAGTGATGTCAGATGGATCCTGGTTAAAAGCAGAGAATACCAGAAAGATGTTTACTTGTGTTTTATTGACTATGCAAAGGCATTTAGCTGTGTGTGGATCATAACAAATTACACATAACATTGCAAGGAATGGAAATTCCAGAACACTTAATTTTGCTCATGAGGAGCCTGTACTTAGACCAAGAGGCAGTCGTTCGAACAAAACAAGGGATACTGCATGGTTTAAAGTCAGGAAAGTTGTGCGTCAGGGCCGTGTCCTTTCACCACACTTATTCAATCCATATGCTGAGCAAGTAATACAAGAAGCTGGACTTATGAAGAAGAATGTGGCATCAGAATTGGAGGAAGACTCATTAACAACGTGTGTTATGCAGATGACACAACCTTCCTTGCTAAAAGTGAAGAGGACTTGGATAACTTACTGATGAAGATCAAAAACCACAGCCTTCAGTATGAATTACACCTCAACATAAAGAAAAGAAAAATCCTCACAACTGGACCAATAAACAACATCATGATAAACAGAGAAAAGATCAAAGTTGTCAAGGACTTCATTTTACCTGGGTCCACAGTCAATGCCCATGGAAGCAACAGTCAAGAAATCAAAGGACACATTGCATTGGGCAAATTTGCTGCAAAAGATGTTTAAAACATTAAAAAGTAAAGGTGTCACTTTTAGGACTAAGGTGTGCCTGACCCAAGCCATGATGTTTTCGGTTGCCTCATATACATGCGAAAGCTGGACAATGAATAAGGGAGATAGAAGAAGAATCGATGTCTTTGAATCATGGTGTTGGTGAAGAATATTGATTATACCATGGACTGCCAAAAGAATGAACAAATCTGTCTTGGAAGAAGTACAGCCAGAGTGCTCATTAGACATGAAGATGGTGAGACTTTGTCTCCCATACTTTGGGCATGTTATCAAGAGAGACCAGACCCGAGAGAAGGACATCATGCTTGGTAAAGTACAGGGTCAGCGAAAAAGAGGAAGACCTTCAACAAAATGGATTGACACAGTGGCTGCAACAATGAGCTCAAGCATAACGATGATTGTGAGGATGGTGCAGGACCGGGCAGTGTTTTGTTCTGTTGTACATACGGTTGCTATGAGTTGGAACTGATTCGACAGCACCTAACAGAAACAACAACTATTCATTATGTCTTTTGGTTACTATCTATACCTCCTACTCCACAAGGGCAAGGATCTTCCTCTATTTTGTTCACTGATACATTGAATTGCCTAGAACAGTAAAGAATAGTAGGTACTCTATAATATTTGTGAAATGAATGAATGAATGAATGGTGAGAAGGAACCAAGGGTAAAGCCAAACACAAGGTTCCGGCTAAAGTATGGTTAATAGGGAAGGTCAGCAAAATGCACGTGGTCTCCCAAAAGTCAGCTCCTGGCTTGGACAGAGATACTGAGGGTTTGTGTCCCAGGAGAGGATCCCTTACTCCTCCCCACCCCACCCATCCATTTTATGTAGGAGAAATTCAGAGGAGCCAGGAGCTTATAAATTTATTTCTGCATTTTTGTGCTTTTCTTCATGTGCCAAGTTCCCACTGGCATCACATACATGCACCAAGCCAGGTGGCATACAGTCAGTTAGGCTTCCCTTCCCCATCTTCTTTTCTCAGCCTTGTTTCACAGCTTTATGGATTGGAAGATGCATTCATTCATTTATTCATTCCATGATCATACACGGGCTTTTGCTACGTATTGGCACTCTGCTGGGAACTGAGAGTTCACAAATGAATAATTCTAAATACCAGCACTCAAGAAAAGCACATCTAGTTGAAGAGAGATGCTAATAAATAAATGTGATTTATGTGCTAAGAGATATGTGCAACATGAAGGATAATCCGCTACTTCCCTGGCCCCTGCTTTCCTTCCTACCAGAAAAAAGAAAGAAGGTGGATCTTATCCATTCCTTATAAACCCTTATGTACATACCATACCGGTTGCTGTTGAGTCAGTTCTGACTAATGGTGACCCTATGTGTTTCAGAGTAGAATTATGCTCCATACGGTTTTCCATGGCTGTGATCTTTCAGAAGCAGACTGCCAGGACTTTCTTTCAAGTGCTTCTTGGTAGACTCAGCAACTCTTCAGTTAGTAGCTGAATGCTTAACAGTTGCACAACCCAGAGGCTCATTATAAGCCCTTGAAGCTTTTGTCATGTCTTTGTGCCACTGAGAGGGACCATTCAGTGTATTTCCCAGCTATGGGCCCATTCCCTACTTCTGAATGGCTGAGGGTCACATTGTGAAAGGAGATGATGGGATGAAGAAAAATGAAGTCAGGAAGAGAGATGAGCTGGAGATAAATACATGGGAGTCACCAGGACATGGATGGTCACAGACCCCATAGAATGGCCTGCATGGTCAGTGATGAGCTAGCTCATCATGGGAGGGTGTACAGGGCAATGGGATGTGGCAATAGGAGGATAGAGTACAGTCCCCTGGAGAATGGGGCAGGGAAGGGGGAGCCTGTGGAGGAAACAGGGGAGAAGTCCGAGGGAGGTGCACCCGGAGGATGACAGGTCAGATGCCAAAGGAGGAATGCAACTAGAGGTCACAGTGTCAAAGGTATAGAGGAACCGTCTAACCTCAGAAAGACCAACATGTGCTTGTTGGACTTTGCAACTGGGTATAGCTTTCAGAGAAAGTCAACATCAGTGAATGGAGTGAATGAAAGGAAAGGAAATGAACACTTCCTCTGTAAATGAATGTGTAAGGCAATTTGTGAAGGAAATGAGAGCGTAAGGTAGGATTAAGGGAAGATTTTTTGCTTTAGTTGGAAAGGCTCGAACATTATTTTATGCTAAGAGGAAGGAGCGAGGAAAGAGGGAGAGATTGAAATCACAAAGGATGGAGTAGATGACAGAATGAAATTCCTGAGGATGTGGGAGACTCGACCCTGAGCACAGGTGACAGAATGAACCTTGGAGAGAAGGTGGGTGTCTATCCTCTGAGAGGATGGGGTTCTCCAAGGGTCACCAAGCCTCCTCTCCTAAGAATTAAATCAGCTCCTATAACGCTACTGCTTCTCTAGAGCCTTTGCAGACGCTCCCAGTCCTGAAGGTTCCTCCTGATTCTTAGAGCGGAGGCTTTGCTGGGCTGTACCTCTAGTTTAGGGACCTGCACTCGTAAAACCCATTCTGCTGACACGGCAAACACCCCGTTGTGGATTCGCAATCTGGAAGCCCTTAAGAAAGGATTCTGACGAAGAGAACAGAGACAATATTATTACAAACCCACATTATATATTCGAAGTTACGACAGAGACATTATTTACCAGCTGCTGTTGAATTGATTCCAACACATGCAGATCCCATGCGTATCTGAGTAGAGCTGTGCTCCACAGGTTTTTCAATGGCTAATTTTTTGGAAACAGATAACCAGTCCTTTCTTTGGAGGCACTTCTGGGTAGACTTGAACTCCAACCTTTGGGTTAGTAGCAAGTGCATTAATTATTTGCACCACCACCCAGGCACTCCAGGCATTATTTAGGAGCGGCAATAGTCCTGTGTTTGGACTGGTAGTTTAAGGACTTTATTTTGTTGAATTTTAATCCAGAGAAGGAGGGGAGAGAAGATAAGGAATGCTAATTTGACAAGTGGTAAATAAATTACTGCTGGGTAGCCATTCTGTTTCTTGACTTTCAAGCCCTCACAGTCTGTTGATCTAAATTCCAGGCAGCAGCATTTACCCTGGAGACACAGAGATTATATCACTGCTGCTTGGCTGAGCCACAGAGTAATCCGGGCAGGGAGGGGGAGCATCCACCCAGTACACAGGCCTGTAGATACGCATCCTGCTGCCTTTCCTTTCTTGCCGACCAGGGAAACCAGACATAGGGCTGAGTATTTACTGCTGCATTACATAGTGGATAAGTCCATGGGCTTTGGAATTAAACTGCCTGTGTTCAAATCCTGGCTCTGTCACCTACCGTCTGTGTAGCCTGGAGTGTGTTCATGAACCTCTCTGAGCCTCAGTTCCTCATCTGTAAAGTGGGTACAGATGAAGGTGCTAGTGACTACCCATAGTAGTAAGGTAATTCGTGCAATGAGTTTAGCACAGCACCTTGAACACAATGAATGTTCAATAAATGTTAGTCACTGAGCATTCTTATCTGTTAAAATTCAAGCCAATCTACAGTAATAAAATGGGGGGAAGTTATGGAATATAAATTATAAAGGAAGAGAAGTCTTACTGGAGGGGTTAGGGAAGAATGCGAAGACTTTGAGCTGGGACTTGAGGGATGGGGGGAGGATTGATAGGGAGAGATGGGGAATTCTAGGCTTGGGGAGCAGTGTGAGCAAAGGCATGGAGGATGGAAAATGGGGTGCATCTTCAGGGAACCAGCAATTATTAGGATAATGAACCAAAGAGAGAGGAAGAGGTATGTATAATATGAAAACTGGCTGGGATTTGAACCAGCTTGTAAAATGACTATTTGATGAGGTTCAGACTAATTATTGCCAAGGAAAGACCAGGCAGATTTACCTGAAGCTTGATCCTGAGTTAGCTCCCTGTACAGGACATGCCAATTCTTGACACCCCCTCCGTCCATGCTGACATTTCTACCTTACATGGATTTTGATTTTGCATTTGTGGATATTACTTGGGTCTGGGCTCACATTCCTATAACGTAATGGTTGGTATAGAAGCAAAGCGAAAACTAAGAAGGTGAAAAAAAAAAAAAACTAAAGAAAAAATCTGGAGCTAGTCAAGAATATAAATTCAAAGGCAAAATTTGTGGCATGCAACCAAATAAATACCCATCAGTGTGGCATGCTCTGAAGCTTTAATTACTGTGCTCAAGATCAAAGTAACATTACTTTAGAGTAGAGAAGCCAAATGTAAATTAAGGTTTTCCTTAAATAAAAGATGACCAACTCCCTGTCCTCAGTCAAGGGTTCAACTGTATTTATACACAGAATCACCTAATGAGCCTTAAACACTCACTTAAGCATAAGAGTGTGGTATTGTGTTATGGTCCACGCAGAATAAATTTTCCTGGGTGGTACTCACCAAATTCATCAAAAATACTAATGCCTCAGGAGGATGGCTTCTGGGGGAAGCAAAGCATCCTTCTGTATGCAGTTTCAGAGAGGCTGCTGCCTTAAGGCTGTGACACTAGAGTGTAGTTCAGACACTCATTAATATCTGTACTCTACTGCCGATTTTTTGGAGTCCCTGAGTGGTGCAAATGGTTAAGGCTCTTGGCTGCTAACCGAAAGGGTGGTGGTTCAAGTCCCCCTAGAGTTGCTTCGGAGGAAAGGCCTGGTGATCTCCTTCTGAAAACTCAGCCATTGAGACCCTAGGGAGTACAGTTCTACTCTGATACACATGGGTCCCCGTGAGTTGGGGCTGACTTGATGGCAACTAGGTTTTTTTTTTAATACTGTCTACTTCGCTGTTTTCAACTTAACTAGACAGCAGTCTAGGGTATTAGCTATGTTCCCTACTCAGACCCTAGGGAGAGAAAGAGTAAGATGTGATCAAAGGGGCTTTTCAACAATTTCTATATTGGTAAAAAAAAAAAAAAAAATTGGTAAAGATAAAGGCAAAAGTCAGAGTGGGAACCAGGAAAAATATTGCTTTACAAGTCCATGGATTGGCAATTAGAAACCCTGATCTCTGTGGTTCTGTTATTTGTTATTCAATCTAGAACAAGGATAAGCCTATATCATTTTCTTAGTTTTTGACCCTCTTTTCTCTTAACTCACTCTATACCCATCATCTAGTCACCCACTAAGTCCTCACTGTGGGGAAAAAGACTGAAAACCATTCCTGCCTTGTTCAGCTTGACCATCCTCCAGCGTTTTGGGTTTTCAAAGGGGAAAGAGACAAAAGATGGTGTCTTAGTTATCTAGTGCTGCTATAACAGAAATACCACAAGTGGATGGCTTTACCAAAGAGAAATTAATTTTCTCACAGTCTAGGAGTCTAGAAGTCCAATTTCAGGGTGTCAGCTCCAGGGTAAGGCTTTCTCTCGCTGTCAGCTCTGAGGGAAGGCCGTTTTCCTCAATCTTCCCAGGTCGAGGAGCTTCTCAGCACAGGTACCCTGGGTCCAAAGGAGGCGCTATTCTCCTGGCTCTTATTTTTTCATCGTATGAGGTCCCCATGTCTCCCTGCTCTCTTCTCTCTTTTATACCTCAAAAGAGAGTGCCTTAAAACACAACCTAATCTTGCAGATTGAGTCCTGCCTCATTAACACACCTGCCACTAATCCCGCCTCATTAACATCATAGAGGTAGGATTTACAACACATTGGAGCTCTATGGGGCAGTTCTACTCTGTCCTATACGGTTGCTACAAGTCGGAATCGACCCCACGGCACTGGGTTTTTGGGTTTAGGATAATCACATCAGATGACAAAATGGAGGACAACCACACAATAGTGGGAATCATGGCCTAGCCAAATTGACACATATTTTGGGGGGACACAATTCAATCCATGACAGACGGGGAAATCAGGAGATACTGGGAGAAGAGAGCAGAGGGCCGGAGCCATGTGCACTGGTTCAGGAGTGAGGATGTAGAATTAAAGCCTTTAAAGTCCTTTGCAATCTGGCCTCAGTGCGTCTCTCCAGCTATCTTCCACCTCTCACCTTTGCAAGCTTCTGACTCCAGGTACACACACCTACTCATTACCCCTTTGCAGAAGAAGACATTGTTGATTAATCACCCATTCTGGACATCCTTGCCCCTTGCTGCTCTCCACTACAGCAGCCAGGAAGCCAAACACGTACTTCTCCCATGTGGCTATGAGTGACTCTGAGTTCCAGTTCTGGCCCATGAGTTGTAGTGGAAACCTGCTGGGAGAATTTCTGGGGAGTTCCTCATAACTTAGGACAGATGCAGCTGGCACAGCCTTTCCGCTCCCCTCCTTTTCCTGCCTTGAATGTGGATGAGATGGCAACGGCTGTACTAGCCATCTTGCAGCCATGAAGAAAAGTGCAAAACAACTGCAGAGATGTCAGCATTGAGCCACTGAACCAACACCAGTCACTGCCTACCTCTGGATTTCTTGCTATGTGAGAAAATAAAACTTAATTGGTTTAAGCTATTGTTGGCTCAGTTTTCTATTCCTTATGGCTTAATATTTCCCAAATAATACATTCTTGAGCTGCATAAACAAGCTGCTGTCATGTCAGCTCTGACTTATGATGACCCCATGTGTGTCAGAGTTGAACTGTTGGTCTGATTTTTTTTGGGTAGCTTGCCAGGCCTTTCTTCCGCTGTGCCTCTGGGTGGCCTTGAACCTTTAATAGCTGCTGAGCGCATTAACCATTTGCACCACACAGAGACTTCCCTGAGCTAAGTGCTGAGGATATAAGGGAGAACAAAGAAGGTATGGGCCTTCTCCTAATCAAACTTAAAATCTAGCGTGAGAGACAGAAAAAAATGTAAATGAATACACGTCCAGTAATTACAAATGGTGGTTTATGTTATAAAGGTAAAAAAAAAAACAATGCTATGATAGAGAACTACAGGAGGGGCCCTGCTTTAGACAGTGGGGTTGTTGAAGGCCTCTCTAAAGAGGAGGGGGTTAAGTTAGGACTGAAAGGATAAGAAGACCCAATCATTTAAAAAGGAGGTGAAAAGGGTTTCAGAAAGACAGAACAGCTAGCGCATGGGCCCTGGGGCAAGAAAGAAATGGAGCTTGGATTTTAGTCTAAGTGCAAAAGAGGGTTTGTAAGCAAAGACCCCTCTGGATGTTGTATAGAAACGGACCAAAGGGAGGTAAGAGTGGGACTATGGAGACAGGTAGGAGGCCATTGCAGGAGTCCAGGTAACAAGGATGATGACCGTCCTAGGATGATGCCTGCAGAGATGGACTCAAGGTGTATTCAGGATGTGTGTCAGTAGCACTTACTGATAGAGTGCTCAACCCTTTCTGATCACCTCATCCTTTTAGATTTTCTGACTTTCCTCCTATACCACTGGCCATTTCTTTTTGATCTCTGCCAGGCTCTTCTCCTCTGCTCTTCACATAAATACTGGGGTTCACCTGGGTTCTTACCTAGATTCTCTTCTTACCCTATAGCCTTTCCCGGGGTGAGTTTATAATTCATCCACTCTACCTATATACAGTAGTGATGATATCTAACCATATATCTCCAGGTTGGGTTTCTTTTTTTGGCATCAGACCATACACTCCACTGCTCACTAGATAGCCTCAACTTGGATGCTCTGCAGGTCTAAACACTCTCTTTGGGCCCTGCCGCCCCATCATCCTGCTTCTCATCTGTGCTCCCTGCCTCAAGGAGTGGTAGCCTCATCCACCCACATGCTCAGGCCAAATCCTGGTCATTGCACATGACCCTGTCTCCCTCAGCTCACTCACCGATTAATCACCAACTCCTGTTGAAGCTCTCTCTCCCTCCAAACTGTCCACTTCTCTCTGTCCCCATTGCCATGATCCTCTGATAGCCACCATCATCTTTAGAGTTTTGTGACTTGTCTCTTTGCCTCCAGTCATATCCCTTTCCAATCCATTTCCACACTGTGCACGGATTTTCCTCTCTAAAATATGATGGTGTCATGTGCCTACTCAAAGCCCTTCACTTACTTTCCAATTTCCTTAAGATAAATAAAATACCCTTGACACGACGTAAGCATGTCATAGCAACACATAAGCCTCCATTGACAGATGGGTGGTAGCTGTGTATGCGGTTCATTGCTTGGCTGTCCCTATGGCTACACTTTCGCTTTGGCCCTGAGTTCATCGTGGGAGCATATGGGACCCTCAGCCCAGGGTCCCCCTCATGTGTGCGTGTGGATGGAGCTAGAACCTCCCTCAGAGTCTGCATATGGAGTAAGTAGGGAGATACACGTGAGGCACCAGCATGGTAACTGGTGGTTTTTAACCACAGATCTTTGGCAGTGATCATGGAAGGCTGTTATTCTGAAATGCTTCCACAAAAGGAGCTGGTATAGCTCTCATCCCTCTTTAGAAAATCGCACTTTATGTTCAGTAAGAACCCTTCATGGCGAGGATTAAAGCCTATTTTTTTTCCTTAGTGAGCACTCCACAGGGCCCTTACTGCTCATTTAGTAACCTGTGAGGAGTGCTGGTGGGTGCTGAGGTGGGCTTTTCATGGAGAACCTTTCCAGCTGTGCTAGGGTAGGGCTGCTGACAGGATGGAGCCCAGGTGAACTCTGGGAGCATCAGTGTGTCCTCTGCGCAGCCCCGTGATCCATCTTCCATCCACACTCATATACAAACTCTGTTCTAGCTCACATACTTTCCTCACCTCCCACTCACAGCCTTGGGTCCCCTTTCTTTCTCTTTGGCCAAACTGCAGATTGTTTCTATCTACCTCAGCTAATGAAACTGGAGCCCAGCTTTTTCAAAACTTATCTCCTCACTCTGAATAAATTCTCCTGGCAAATTTTTTCTGTCTCTAGGGATGTCTATGTACCCACACTGTGATGATTTTCTCCTTAGTTTGCTCTTGTGACTTCTGGAACCCTTTGTGTACCGAAGCTGTAAACACTCTTGACTCTCAGCTTATAATCGTGGAATCACTACAAAACAATCACAATAAAATGTCTAGATTTAGAGATATTCAGGCTTGTGATGCATGTTCTCCTACCATGGGTTTATATTCTGAAGGAGTTTGGAACTCTAAACATAGGATTCCTGCTACAATCAAATCCACATCAAGCCACTGAGTCGATTCCGACTCAAAGTGACCCTATAGGACAGAGTAGAACTGCCTCACAGGTTTCCAAGGGTGTAATCTTTACAGAAGCAGACTGCCACATCTTTCTCCCATGGAGCTACTGGGTAGGTTCGAACCACTGACCTTTTGGTTAGCAGCCAAGTACTTAACCACTGTGCCAGTAGAGCTCCTGTTAAACACCTTAAACTGTTGCTGTTGTTAGCTGCTATTGAGCCGGTCCCCGACCCATGGCGACCCCATGCACCACGCACGACAATGCTGCCCGGTCCTGTACCATCCTCACGATCAGTTGTGGATCGGATCACTGTGATCCACAGGGTTTTATTTTGGGTGATTTGTGGAAGTAGGTCATCAGGCCTTTCTTCCTGATCCATCTCAGTCTGGAAGCTCTGCTGAAACCTGTTCAGCATCACAGCAACATGCGAGCCCCCACTGACAGACGAGCGGTAGCTTCGCATGAGGTCCATTGGGAATGGAACCCAGGTCTCCCGTGCTGGAGGTGAGAATTCTACCACGGAGCCACCATCGCCCCCATCTCCCACAATGGTACTCGTAACTACATTCTCTGTAAGACTGTAGAACCTTAGAAATAATTATGATTCGTCTCAGCTTTTGAAGTCAAAGATCTTTATTTTCAGTTTCTTTTTAGACAATGCACTCATAAGAATCACAGATGAAAGCTCACATACAAATCACACTTTTCCCTCAATAAAAAATTACAAATTCAATAATGATTAAAACAAACAAAAAAAGCAGTTTTTAGTAACCCAGATACCTGGGACAATGCTGCTGGGGTTTTTCTGGTATAATAGAGAATTTCCTAAATAAATCCGAATGATGCCGCCTATCTTGGGTATGATTTCCTATCCTGAGAAAAAGGCCCTCAATATCTGTAACATACTTATTTCAAAAAATTGGCAGTGATTGGCTTGGAAGGCAAGCTAGGTAGCTGGAATTGCAGTTAGAACTTGAGTCAAGGACACAGAGACACACTCCTGGGAGGGCTCAGCTCCGTGAGTCACTCATGTCTTCCACAGCCAGACCTCATTGCGACGCCCGTAGGGCTTCATGGGAGGGTCGTACCCAGTGCAGAAGTAGATGTCATTCCGGCAGGCGGCTGTACCCTCCAGGGCGGTGCGCAGCTGGGCGGCATGACTTACGTAGTCAGCTTCCTTGGCATAACCACCAAACTGCCTGCGGATAGAGACAAGGGGCTGGTTAAAAAAAGATATGACCTTTGAGAGAGGGGGAAATCGTTTTAAAAAAAGCAATCACACACTATTCTTATTATGACAAGCATGCCACAGTGGTGAGACTGTGGATTCACCACTTCCTTGATGGACGGATTTGACCAGTTATACCTGACCTTTCTGAACCTCAGTTTCCTCATCTGTGAAAACAGGATATAATTTCTTTTTCCACTAAGGTTGTTCTGAGCCTGAAACGCAATAGTGGATGTGAAAGCTCTAATGCAGGCATTGAAACACAGTAGTCAGTAAATGTGAGCTTCCTGAAATTTCCCAGAGATGATACCACCAGTAGCTGTCAAGTCAATGCTGACACATGCTGATCCCATGTGTGTTGGAGCAGAACTGTGCTCCATAGGGTTTTCAAAGGCTGATTTTTCAGAACTAGATTGCCAGGTCTTTCTTCTGAGGTGCCTCTGGGTAGACTCAAACAGTAGGCTCTGCTAACCTGACTGCCTCCATGGCTGTGCCCTCACCCTTTCCTCTAGCTCCTGTCTTCCACCCAGCTGCTCCTCTTCTCTGCCTTTGCTGCTGACTGGGGAAGGAGGAAGGATAAAGGGTGTTAGGGTGGGGGTGCAGGGATGGCACCTCTGTAGTCTGAGAGTGAAGGTGTGATGGCTAAGGCTCCCCCCCTCCACCCACAGCAGAGCGGCTCTAACTGAGCACATCACAGCAAGGACAGAGCTACCACAGGCAGAGGCCCAAGGCAGTCTTGGGAGAGGCCCCTACGCAAGCTTTAAGCATGCCCTAAATCAAGAAACCCCTTCTAATAAACCCCTTCTCCTGCTTGAATCATAAAAGCCTCCTTTTCCTAATAAGTAAAGAGACTTTTCCTAAATCAGGCTTTTTTCTTGATGGCAGAAGGTGGGGACAGAGAAGCAACAAAGGCTTCCTTTGCAAGATCATTATTCGTTCCCTCACGTCATCTGCCTACGCTCTAAAACTCATCCTGTGGCCTACCCTAAATATACCACTCTAAATCTGGACTGCACTAAAATCTTTATTAGAGTCAGACACATCCCCATTTCTAATGAACTTTATGACTCAAAAGTACACATTTGCACCAGGCCAAGAACAGACCAGACGCATTTTTTTGGTGGGGTTCTCTGAATCGTGCCTTGCTCTTTACAAGCGGTTAGTCATGCTCAGCAAGCATCCAGCACATTGATTACGAGTTCCTGACGTGAAAACACCCAGGATTTCATATTTCAGGGACATGGCAATTCTAATGTCTAGACAACAGCGACAGAACATGGACAGAGCTAAGATCAATTTGGAGTGGAGGAGGCTCAGTTCTTCAAGTATATCGAAGAAAGGCTATAAGGCAGGAGAAGAAGAAAGTTCAGCCCTAGCTTTATTGTGGATCAAACGAGAAGAAACCGGATTAGGAGACAAAGGATAAACATGAAGGAAGGGTTTTTCTGGCCATAAAAGCCTGCAAGACACTGGAGTTATCGATGAAGAATGTCTTTGGATTGAAAACCACCTGTATGAAGCAAATCAGATGTTGGATGAGGAAGCAGGTGCTGTGTGCTCTCTGCAGCCCCTTCTAATGCTGTGATGTTGAATTGTGTTCCCTGAAAATCTACTGGTTTAGGAAAGGTCCAAAAGAGTGGTCCTCGAGTGTATTCAGTCATCAGTAGGAGGCAAAACAGCTAGTGGGTGTGCTCGAATCCCAGCTCTGCCCAGCTCTGCCACTTTCTAGCTCAGAAAAAAAAAAAAAAAGCTCATGGTCTGGGACAAATTCCTTTAAGCTTCAGGTCCTTTGTTAAATAGGGATAACGACAGTTTCAATTTCTCAAGGCTGTTGTAAAGATTAAAGGAGAAAAGGCCATGTGAAGTGCTTAGCCCAGAGTCTATCACACAGTAAGCCTGCAACAAACAGTAGCTATTACTGTTACTCTGCAATTCCCTCAGAACAGCCTTTTGATTCTCTGGCTCCCAAGGGGAAGAACAAGACGGCAATCTGAAGGAACACCAACCAACTAAGAAAACCAAACCAGCTGCCATCGAGTGGGCTCTGGCTCATGTGACCCCACGAGTGTCAGGGTACTACTGTGCTCCACAGGGTTTCCAATGGCTGATTTTCAGAAGTTGATGACCAAGTCTTTCTTCCAAGGTGCCTCTAAGTGGACCTGAACCTCCGACCTTTCAGTTAGCAGCCAAGCACGTTAACCATTTGCACCACTCTCACCTTTTCAATGAGGCTGCCTCTCAGAACCCTATTTAATACTGTAACCTGAACAAGCAGTCCATTTCTCACCCCCACTGCCAACCTTCTGCCTTTATTCTATTTTTTTTTCTTTTTTTAAGCAGTACTTATCACCTTCTAATATACTACATAATTTACTTATTATGTTAATTGTTTATGGTCTGTGCCTCCTGGCAGAATATACAAAAACCCAGTGCCGTCCAGTCGACTCCTAGTTACCCTGGTAGAATATAGGCTCCATAAAGGCAGGGATCTTTGTCACTTTTGTCCACTGATGTATCCTGAGCACCTAACACAGTGCTTGATACATATTAGACTCCTTGAATAAACGTACAATTCTGGGATAAACAATAAAAATTACTGTCTTCAGGCTGATGGACCCAAATATGATAGTACTTACAACCTATCAGTGAGTTAAGTTTTAAGTCTATTCACCCCCATATTCATTCATTCATATAGTATCTAAACACAAACTAAGGGGACAGTGGTGGGAATTAAAACAGGAAAAGTGGATTGACAGGAGCCAGACTAGGAAGGGCCTTAAGGCTACGCTGAGTTCAAACTTGATTCTAGATGCAAAGGTGGACCTACAAAACAGTTTTAAAAAATAAGGGGCTGATCAGATTAGATTATGTTTCAGAAAGATCCCTCCAGTGGCAGTGGGGGGCTGGGAGGAACAGGGGGATACAGAATCACTGGAAGCTCGGAACAGCCAAGTGTGAGATGACAATGGCCCGTACAAAGGCAGATTTGAGAAGTGAGTGGTTGTGGAAGGGAGTAAGGGAGAGAGAAGAGTTGAGGGCTCTCCAGGGCTTCCAGTTAAGCCTCTGAGTGGAAGCTGATACCTCTAACCTGAATAAGGAATACAAATTGAAAAGTCACTTCAGAAAGGAGGGATGGGAAAGGTTAATGATTTGGTTTGGGGTATACTGATGTTACGGTGCCTCTGTGAAATACATTCACGTAGCCGTGATTAATTGGGTACCTAAATGGGTTTTTTTTTTTTTTTTTAAATGGGTGTCTGGCACTGTGGAAATCTCCTTAGACTTGGGAAAGAACTGGAGTCAGAGATATTGATTTGGAAAAGAGATGAGTCCAGTGGCAGAAATTTTGGGAGTCACCAGAGATTTGTTATTGTTGTTAACTGTGGTCAAGTTGGCTCTGACTCATGGCGAGCTGACGTGTAACAGAACAAAAATGGCCCCAGTTCCACGCCATCTTAAGGATCGTTGCTATGTTTGGGTTCACTGTTGCGGCTATTGTGTAGTGCCTTCCAACCTAGGGGGCTCATCTGCCAGCACTCTATCAGATAATATTCTGTTCTGATCCATAGGCTTTTTTTTTTTACTTTTTGTTTTGTTATTGTTACAAATACTCACAGCAAAACCTATACCAATTGAATTTTTACAAGTACAATTCAGTGACACTAATCACATTCTTCAAGTTGGGCAACCATTCCCACCCTCCTTTTTGGGATTATTCCTCCACCATTAACATGAACTCACTGCCCCTTACATTTCTTCTCTAATCTTTTGAGTTGCTGTTGTCAATTTGATCCCATATAGATAGCTCTTTCAAAGAGCACGCCGCTCAAGGCAGACATTCTTTACTAATTAAGCTAAACTATTGTTTGTTTAAAGAAAACATAAGGGGATATTTTTGGTTTAAGGTTTCGGGATTATCTCAGGGTAATAGTTTCAGGAATTTATCCAGCCTCTGTGGCTCCAGAAAGTATGGATTCCATGAACGATCCATAGGGTTTTCACTGTCTGGTTTTTACAGGCAGATTGCAAGGCCTTTCTTCCTAGTCTGCCTTGGTCTGGAAGCCCTGCTGAAACCTGTCCAACGTGGATGACCCTACTGGCATTTGAAACACCGGTGGCATAGCTTCCAGTATCATGGGAACACTCAAGCCACCACAGTACGACAAAATGAGGTACTGGCTATAAGCATGGGAAAGGGTGAGACAAGGCATAGATATTGAGCAGACAGAGGGTCAGTAGGTTGCTCTTGGGAATACTGATACCCAAGTGGTGGGTGGAAGAGGAGGACTTGGTAAAGGATGCTGAGAAGGAGTTATCAGAGATGTAGAAGGAGACCCAGCAGAGAGTGATATGGACAGTATAATCATGTGGAGACTGCTAAATTCACAGTTGGAAAACAAAGCCAACTCTTTATTCCGAGGATGGCTGAGATGCTTGTAATGAGCACACAGATTTCCCTGCCACTTCATTATGGAAGCATTCTACTAGAAAACAAGCAAACAGGGTGGGCTATGGAAGCAGATACACGTGTCCTCTTTACTGCCAATCTAACTGACTAACCCTGTCCTAAATCAAAGAACCCCACGCACAGGCCAGAAAACCAAATTCCACCAGGCACACAGCCCTTGTGTACCAAGGAAGCCTGGCTCTGCCTGAGTCAGCCTGTGGTCACGGAAAAGTCACCTGCTTCCTCCCTCTTTCAGCTTCCAATCTATACACCAAGGATAAAAACATGGTGTTCACAACTTCAAATTCACGAACATGTTTGAGTATGAGCTAAGTAATGGTTATCAAGTGCTTTGAGCTCCTAAGAGGAAATAAACATGAAGTATATAAACCATTTTTGTAAAGCCTGTTAACAAGTCTATAAACCTACATCTTCAAAGAAGCCTCCCTCCAGGGCACTGTATTTTATCTCACCCAGTATCACAGACTAATATTCAAACAGAGCATTTGGTTGCCATGGGAACTGAGGAATGACACAGGCGTCCTGGTTTCAGAAACACAAGGAGCTGACTAACAAGAGGTTGGAAGAGTCAGAAAGGGCTAGAGGATGATGCAGGCTTTTGATCCCAGGATACAAAAAATCATAACCTGTTATCTTTCAGGGAGTATCTGGTGCAAGCATGTTGTGAGGAAGAATGAGAAAATGGAATGACTGAGCCTGACCATCTGAGTTTGTGTACAACTTTAACAAGTCAACACAAACTTGTGGAGAGTCTGTCAAGCACGTAGCACTGTGCTAGCCAAAAGAAGTATAAGACTAGGAGCTGGCAACCTCACATAAGCAGGAAAAGAGGCTTAACATTCTTATTGAGTTGAACATCACTAAGCACAAAGCACCACACTAGGTAACACAAGAACTACAAAGATGATAAGGATGTCTTTCTACCCTTGAGCGGTCTAAGTGTAGTGATCAGGACCGAATCATATATAAAAGTTATACAAAGCAGAAGAAACACTAGCATGGAGGCACAGAGCACAAACAGAATGCTTTGTGGGTAAGGAAGAAGGGAGGGTTGAGTCTGACTTGGAATGAAGGAAAGGTGTTATGGAGGATGTGACATTAAGCTATTACTTATTGAGCACACCTTTTCTCGGTGCTGGGAGTAGAGCAGGAAACAATATGACAAAAACCCTCACGGAGCCTCCAATGGGCAGAGACTGAGGAGGAGGCTGAGAGAAGCTGGATGAGTGTGAGCAAGGGTAGGGAAGCGAATGTTGGCCCACAGCGGGGCGATGAGATGCTCTGAGGTCGGTGGACAGTTAGAGTGGGGCTATGTTGTGGAGGGCAGTAAGTGCCACAATGAGGTATTCTTTTTAGGCTTTACAGCCTGGTGAACATTTGGGGACCCAAAGTTTACTCCCCACCCTCCTCAAGGGAATGGAGTGTTTCATTACTAGCTTGGGCTTTGATCCAAAACCTAATGTGTGCCTTCTTTTGTTGATTTCTGCTGAGAACCTGAGATTGAAATGAGCCCAGGAGGCTGAGCTCTAACTTAAGCCAACTTTATAGAACAAGAGGGAAGACAACGATGTGGAATGTGACCACTGGACTAAGTGTGAAGGTAATTCTATTGTCTCTTGTGAATAATAAACATATTCTGATAGTGTTTTGCAAGGGGAAGGAACTGTTATTTTATTCACATCATTCTAGTCATCTAAAAACCACTGGTAATTAATATTCCTTGGTGTACATCCTTTCACAAGGTCATACAAAAGGAAGACTAGATTAAGGATGCAAGGCTTTCATTTGAGAATTCATTTTGTCATCTAATGCACTCACTGTGTATTTGAAACAGTATTTTCTCTTCTACCATCTCATTGGCTCTGCCTTCAACACAATCAGATAAACACAAAAGTCCTACAGACTGCTTATAGACACACACTTGACTGTGCAGTGACACCCAGCGGCCAGATGAGGAATGGTCCTATGCTAAGGTAGGACCGTGTGTTGTTGATTGAAAACAACATTTACTGAGCCAGGCTAGACGGTGTGCTAGGTACCTTCATCTGTTTAGATTTCAGGGAATTAAAATGAAACTGCCACGGACCTGGCTTTAATAGTATTGCTGTATCACTTATTCTAGATACCCTTTCCTGCCATAAAGAACCGGCGTTCCTTAGAGAAATGGCTAATTCCTGCTCTAGGACAAGACATCAAGATGTGCTTGAAACATCTTGTCATACCTGAAAGCAAGGAAGGCACTAAAAACTACCAGAGCTGTATCAAAAGGACTAAGAAACCAACCTGAAGAGGTTCCCACTGGCCAAAGATAGGACAACTTGAGCTTCAATAAGAATAATAACTGCCAAAGACTGAAGTACATCAAATACGTTTAAATTCATATTTTTATAATGATACCCAAAAATCAGAAATGAAGACTATCTTTGGTGGATGGTAGTGAACAGAATCATTATTCTGAAAACTGGTAAATCAAGAGAAAGTATCAAGCAGTTAAGGAGCCCTGGTAGGGCAGTGGTTAAAGCACTCTGCTGCCAACCATGAGGTCAGCAGTTCAAACCCACCAGCTGCTCCGTGGGAGAAAGAGGTGGCAGTCTGCTTCCATAAAGACTTAAAGCCTTGGAAACCCGACGGGGTCACTATGTGTCTGAATCGACTCAACGGCAGTGGGTTTATCAAGTAGTTATTTTGGCTTTTCTATAGGCCTTTGTCTCAGGGAAGCCAAATAGTAGATGAAGGGAAGTTTCTCTTTATTGACGTATTCCAGCTGATAAATGAAGACGGAAAGTTAGAGACTGTCACCATTTTACAACCCCGAATGAAACAAGGCATTTAGGCAATGATCATGACAGGTACAAACATCACAAAAACAGGTGACCAGACAGTAGAAGGCTCCTGATGGAACTACACACCACCACTGGTCAGGCTTCTAGTTCTAACTACGAAATGCATAGGCGATGCAGGGGGCAGAGGAATATGTTAAATTGCCACGGCATGCAATCAGCTAAGTCCCAACTGGGGGAAACAACAGGACAAACAAGCTACAGATGGCAAGGAAAAGGGGTGGAGGTAAGCAACGCTATGGATTAACAAAGCCCTAAAAGACGTATCGTCCAATTGCAACGGATGAACCTTATTTGGAGCCAGAATCAAACCAACCATAAAAATAAATTACGAGATAATGGGGGAAATGTGAACATTGGGTATTTTAGAATATTACTGAATTATTATTCATATTTTAGGAGTAATCCTGTTGCCGTTGAGTCGATTCTGACTCACAGAGACCCTTTAGGACAGAGTAGAACTGCCCCATAGAGTTTCCAAGGAGCACCTGGTGGATTCAAACTGCTGACCTTTTGGTTAGCAACTGTAGCACTTAACCACTACGCCACCGGGGTTTCCGTGAGGAGTAATAAATATGTTTATATTTTTTAAACATCATCAGTAACCACACTGAAATATTTACGAATGAAATAATATAATGTCTGAGATTTGCCTATAAATAACCCAGGGTTGGGGCTGGATGGAAGCAGTCAGGGTACAGATGACACAAAATCGGCCTTGAGTTGATCACTGTTGAAGGTTAGTGATGGGTAAATACTGATTCATCATCTTATTGTCTCTACCTTTTTTATAAGTTTGAAAATTCTCACAAGTTATACACACACAAAGTTACAAACAAAAGAAAAAGAAAAAAATTGTACCAATTTATTAGCCTGGATCTAGTAAGATAAATAAGGATTCCTGGTGGCACAATGATTAAGTGCTTGGCTGCTAACGGAAAGGTTGGCAGTTTGAACCCACCAGCTGCTCCATGGGACAAAAGACCTGCTCCCATAAAGATTTCAGCCTAGGAAACTTTATGGGGCAGCTCTACTCTGTCCTAGAGGGTTGCTAAGAGTTGGAATTGTCTTGAGGGCACACAATAACAACAGTAAAATAAATGATTAGAAATTAGACCCATCTGGTTTAAGCTGTATGTGGACTGATTAAATCAGCCAACCTAACTCCTTATGAAATAACAACCGGCAAGGGAGAAAAATAACTGATGAAACCTACTAGAGGTCATAAATATTGGTAATTTATAAATAGTATCTGTCATGGATTGAATTGTGTCCCCCAAAAATATGTGTCGACTTGGTCAGGCCATGATTCCCAGTACTGTGTGTGGTTGTCCTCCATTTTGTGATTGTAATTTTATGTTGAGAGGATTAGGGTGGGATTGTAACACTACCTTACGCAGGTCACCTCCCTGATCCAAGGTAAAGGGAGTTTCCCTGGGGTGTGGCCTGCACCACCTTTTATCTCTCAAGAGATGAAAGGGAAGCAAGCAGAATTGGGGACCTCATACCACCAAGAAAGCAGCACCAAGAGAAGAGTGCATCCTTTGGACCCGAGGTCCTTGCGCCTGAGAAGCTCTTTGACCAGGGGAAGATTGAGGATGAGGACCTTCCTCCAGAGCTGACAAAGAGAGAAAGCCTTCCCCTGGAGCTGACCCCCTGAATTTGGACTTGGAACCTACTAGATGTGAGAGAATAAATTTCTCTTTGTTAAAGCCATCCACGTGGGATATTTCTGTTATAGCAGCGCTAGATGACTAAGACAGTATCTTAGTAAATTTTTACTCTAACAATAACCCTGCGAGGTATGGTTTATTATCAGTACTTAACAGATGGGAAACTCCATTGTAGAAAGGCTAAGTTCCCCAGCATCATCTAACTAGTCAGCACTAGTGCTGGGATTCCAACTATAAAATACTTGTTCCGTGTATTACACCAGGTTGCTCCCACGACATAGGAAAGGGATTGGAAAAGACAATCAGGTGCCTAGGGAGCAAATTTTTTTTTTTTAATTTTTATTGTGCTTTAAGTGAAAGTTTACAAATCGAGCCAGTCTCTCATACAAAAATCTATACACACCTTGCTATATACTTCTAACTGCTCTCCCCCTAATGAGATAACACACTAGGGAGCAAAATTTAAGGAGGCGCTCACTCTCAGGTGCTAGCCTGAGTGTACTGTGAAGTGAGAGCTTTCTTAAATTTTGCACCCTAGTCCCTTGCTCCACCTTAGTCCTTGCCCTGGGAAAAGACATTCTATAAGTATAGTTTGCTTTCTCAGTAGCCTCTGCAGTGAAGGCTGAAGAGTCTGCATGAGGGCTGGAGAAAGAAGCACAGGATTGGAGGCCCTGGTGCCAGCTGCCCAGTGCATTCCACTCACTGTCCTCTGGGGACCCCTGCGGTCACCTGGCTACACATCAATCTGGTTGTATCAGGCTCCCAGAGCAGCCAAGCTCACGTTTTCAGGATTGGTTTTAGCTCCAGGGAAAGGTATCTCACCCTCCGGTGCAGAGCTGGAGCGGGGCAGACAGATGATTAACTTCAGAGGCCCATGAGTGGACCAGGACTTTGTCCAGTGCAAGATTATTTGTATATTTACTCTTCGTGAAGGTTGCTCTAGATTAGAACCAAAACTGCAATACATGGTTCGAGCCTAGCCTGTTGCTGTCAAGTCTATTCCAACTCATAGCGACCCTGTACAACTGAGTAGAACTGCCCCACAGAGTTTCCAAGGAGCTCCTGGTGGATTCAAGCTGCCGACCTTTTGGTTAGCAGCCATAGCACCTAACCACTATGCCACCAGGGTTTCTTATACTGCCTATCAAATAGTAGGGTTCTAACAAACAGAGAAACCAAACCTGTTGCTGTCGCGTCAATTCCCACCCATAGTGACCCCATAGGATATACAGCAGAACTGACCCATAGAGTTTCCAAGGAGCGGCTGGTAGATTAGAACTACTGACCTTTTGGTTAGCAACCAAACGCTTAACCACTGCGCCACCAGGGCTCCAAACAAACAGAGAGTCACTGATTATTTAGAAGAGACTTGGTTTTTGAGTGGAGGTGGGTGGTTTTGAGTCAAAGGATAAAAGCATGCAACATATGTACCTGCTATTCTCCACAGTCAAGGGACACTACCCCACATGAGGCCCTGGAAACACTAGAATGACAGCAGGATGGATGTGTGCTCTGCTCAAGGGACTCCAGGCCATGAACAGCTAGGGGTGGTAGCCCAGCTCTGACAAACCCTCCCTGCTCCTCTGGTATTCAAGAGGAATGCAGGACAGAAATCAGGTCTCCCCAGCCTTTTGTGCTTCCCATGTGTCCATGACCCTAAATTAGATATTCTCTGCTATGGCTGCTATCGGTGCTCATCTTAACGTAGGTGTTCAGCTTAAGCTTAAGCTCTCTCTACCCATGGCAATTTGGCCACTGTCAACAGCATTTTTTTCAGATAGAATAGAAATATTTGTATGTTGAAGCCTGAAGAAATTGAAGTGAGAATTTGTCAGGACACAGTATTTCTTACTTAAATGAAGTCATCATCAATATAAGTTCAAGGCAAAGGCTCACAGAAGAGGATTCAATAGGTGGCTGTGGAAATTCAGCCTTACCCTTGAATACCTGGAGAATCATCTCCTTACTTTGAGTAGATGGTGATGCCTTCCCTCTCCTCGATCTTGATGCTGTCATCGCTGGGAACTGGAGGGTCGCTCTGAAACTGATTCGGAATCCGGAACCAGACTTTTAGTTTCTTCTGTAGGGAGCCATCTTCATTGGGGAACACGGCAAAGGAAATAGGGACTGTCATTCCCATCCCAATTCCTGAAAACACAGAAACACACAGAATGAGGTGGATATCAGAAACGGGACTTACTCAGGTCTGTAGATCTAATACTCATTCTTCCGCCAAGGCAGTGTTTTTTGTTCTTGAAATTAATAACAAACTTTCTAGGTATAAAATATATAATCAGACAAACACAAATACCTCTCATTTTTTTTTTTTTTTTTACTGTGCTTTAGGTGAAAGTTTACAGCTCAAGTCATACAAAAATTTATACACATATTGTTATGTGATGCTAGTAGCAATCCCTAAAATGTGACAGCACAGTTCCCCTTTCCATCCCGGGTTTCCCGTGTCCATTCAGTCAGCTCCTGCCCCTTTCTCCCTTCACATCCTGCCTCTGGATAGGAGTTGCCCATTTAGTCTCGTTTATCTACTTGAACTAAGAAGGACACTTTTCATGAGTATTATTTTATATTTTATAGTCCAGTATAATCTGTCTGGAAACCCTGATGGTATACTGGTTAAGACCTATCTGCTAACCAAAAGGTCGGAAGTCCAAATTTACCAGGTGCTCCTTGGAAACTCTACAAGGCAGCTCTACTCTGTCCCACATGGTTGCTGTGAGTCAGAATTGACTCAGCGGCAATGGGTTTTTAATCTTTGTCTGAAGAGCTGGCTTTGGGAATGGTTTTAGTCTGGGGGCCATGTCTTCTGGGGTTCCTCTAGTCTCAGTCAGACCATTAAGTCTGGTCTTTTTATTAGAATTTGAGCTCTGCACCCCACTTTTTTCCTGCTCTGTCAGGGGCTCTTTGTTGTGTTCCCTGTCAGGGCGGTCATTGGTGGTAGGCGGGCACCATCTAGTTCTTCTGGTCTCAGGTTGATGGAGTCTCTGGTTTGTGTGGCCCTTTCTGTCTCCTGGGCTAATATTTTCCTTGTGTCTTTGGTGTTCTTCACTTTCCTTTGCTCCAGGTGGGTTGGGACCAACTGACGCATCTTAGATGTCTGCTCGTTAGCCTTTAAAACTCCAAACGCCACTCATCAAAGTGGGATACAGTACATTTTCTTAATAAACTTTGTTATGCCCATTGACCTAGATGTCCCCTGAAACCACAGTCCCCAGACCCCTGCCCCTGCTACTCTGTCTCTCAAAGTGTTTGGTTGTGTTCAGGAATACCTCTTACTTTTATACATTGGAGGTAGTTGTATAGTACAGCTACAACAATGGACTCAAACATACCAACAATCATAAAGGTGGCACAGAACTGAGCAACATTTTGTTCTGTTATACGTAAGGTCGCTGCGAGTTGGGGCTGACTTGATGGCAAGTAACAACAACAATAACAGTAGTGTAGAGCCACAAGTTCCTTGGAAAAATTATTTGGTAATATATATCAAGACCATAAATATATCTATATCCAACTACCTCATATCTAAAAATCAATTTTAGGGCAATAATCCAAACTATGGAAAAGGCTATAGGCATAAGAATATTCACTGCTGCAGAATATATGATTATAAAAAACTGGGAGCCATAAAAATAAAGTAGGATTATGCCTAAAAATAAATTACAGTCTCATGACGCAATATGATACACTATTATTAAGCTTAGGAAGACAATTTAGCAACAGTGGAAAATAATTATGAAATAAGTACAACTGCACAAACACTATGACTACATTAAAAAGCCTAAAAAAAAAGCCCTAAAGAAATACATCTAAAAGACAACAATGACTGTATTAGAATGGAGGGACTCAGGGTGCTGTTTTGTTATTTTCAAGATTTTCTTTAATAAATTTTATCATTTTTATACATATATATTTTTTAAATGTTATGACAAAGTGTTAAGAAGGAAAAGATTTCTTCTTGACCTTTTTACTGGGCAACTTATTTTCCCCACATGCCCAGGACCCTAAATTATATATTCTCTGAGTCTCCCAGGTTCCTGCTATGGCTGCTGTAGATACTCATCTTAATGCCGGCCTGGTTCCAGAAAACGTTCCTAAGGTTAATGCCAGTTTCTAACTTTTTAAGTTACTATCTTAAGAAATATCCTAAAAATTAAAATAGTGTCTCTTTTTTTTTCATCTTCCTTTCTGACCCATTTTTGGTATATAATGATCCCAAAGGGCAATCCAAATTACAGAGCTTCTTAAGAAGAGTTAAGCTCATATTTAAATATGGTTTATAAGCAAATACGTATACCTTACATGAACCTTCAGGCTTATCATTTTAAATTTAGGAGGCGGCCAGCATGGACTGCCAAGTCTCTAAAAATGGGCAGCCTAAGAATTCTCAGACCCCTCATGTTAACCATTTGCCAGAACACAGCCTGAAAAATGCCATTCTTGTGGCTCACTGAGCTTCAATACCCCACAGAATCTGAAGCTCTCAGGGGGCTGACTCTGGGGATTTCTAGCCTGGTGTGGAGGACTCAAATCAGATGCCGGCCTCGCCCTGTGCCTTGGGTTACTGGGGACACACCTCACCTAGCCAACCAATTCGAACACTTGTAAGCACCGTAGCCTTTAAAAACAATAGAGAATATAGCTCCATACTTGGGGCAGAAGCATGAACTCAGCAAGATTAAGCAGGGACAATGGAAAGTGAAGTGCAAGGCTGGTCTGACGTCACTGTGGTCTCCCCGGAGCTTCCTCTGATGAACACCTGCACACATAGCACAGGAAGTTCATGTGCCACTGAAACAGGTAGGTGCAGGGGCCTTGTGGCCCCTCCCTGGTGCTTTCAGATAAACTGAGACCATGCAAAGCTAGCCTCTGAGACCAGAGCCACACCTTCAGGGATACTCACCCTTGTCATTGGTGCCTCCCACGTACTTCACAACTTTGGGCATTGCTTCCCGCAGAGCCTCATCCACAGGCTTATCCTTCACTTCTACTGTGGCAAACTTCCCGCCTTCACAGGCCCTTTCCTCATAGGAGACTTCTTCCTAGAGAAATAATACACAGTGCTTAAGAGATACAAAGTAGCAACCTGGGATGTCTTCAGAAGGAGGAAGAGTACGCCTTCCAGAGACGCACACTGCTAAGGAACTTCCCATAAGGAGCCTGGGTATAGTGGTGGGCCAAGAGAGACAGGCTTGAGTATGAAGGACCATGAGAAATAGAGCCTGGGATTTCTATAAAGGTAGACACAATGTTTGAAGCAGAAGAAAACGTCATATAAGTAATATGCTCAGAGAAGTAAGAGAAGATATTGTAACCACGAAACACCAGAAGGCTACAAAAAGGAAACATTCACAGAACAAAAGAATATCAAAAATAAGATAGCAGAAATGAAAAATTTAGAAATAAAGTTGGATGATAAAATTGCAGGAACTCTCTCAGAAAGCCAAATAAAAAGATAAAGAGGTGAAACAGAAAAGAAAACCAGAGGATCAGGTCAGGAGATGCAACATCTCAGTAACAGGAGATCCAGAAAAAGAGAAGAAAACATTGGAAGTGAGGAAATAAAGAAATGCAACAAGAAGAAAATCCCCCCAAACTCTAAGGCCCCAAGATTGGCCTCATTCTAATAGCAGGGCTGTGATCCGAGACAATCAGAGGTGTCTTGTTCGCACTGTGCTCCGGGCCACGATGCCCTCTCCCTACCTCTTATCTCACCAAATTGTGCTGCCCACTCCCCTAATGCTCACTTCCCGCACAGATCCCTCCTGCCTGGCAGTGATCCCCCCCCGCCCCTCACCACAAGTCTCTGCACGGAGTCTCTGTCCTTAGATCACTGTCCCTTCCCTGGTGATAACTCACTACGGACACTAGCAGCACCCCTGCCCTTCCCACTCCTCCTCCTTGACATTTGGCATCTCATGTGATAGAGTGCTGTATCCTGGACATACTGAAAGGCAGTGTTTTTCAAACTTCTTAGAAATCACAATCTACGACAGAAAATACATTTTTATATCATGACCTATCATGAAACAAAGGAGCCCTGGTGACACAGTGGTTAAGTGCTCGGCTGCTCACCAAAAGATCAGCAGTTCAAACCCACCGGCTGCTCCATGGGAGAAAGATATGGCAGTCTGCTTCCCTAAGGATTACAGCCTTGGAAATCTTACAGGGCCGTTCTATGCTTTGAGTTGGAATCCACTTGATTGCACACAACACCATCATGAACATACATATGATTGAGAAAATGTTTTACAAAATAATACCTTACCCTTATGGATGGGATGCATTCTGATACTTTCTTTCTATTCTGCTTAATTATCTTCTACTTTACTTGAATCAATTTTATTCTATTTTATTGAGAGAAGAAAAAGTTGGTCTATATTGATTTCACTATTTGGTAATGGAACATTACTACAGTTTGAAAAATCTGCTATGAAGTCTTTGTGGAAATGAACTATACCATAGAGCTAGCTGCTCAATAGATATTCATTAAGCGGCTACCTGTGCAACTGATTATGAAAAATAGACACATAATAGAGGACCTGGCTGCCCCTTAGGAAGGCTGGAAAAACAGGCCTTCCTTTGACATCCTAAACTGAAGGTTCAACCCCCAAAGGGACATAAGGAATCTTTGGAGGAGGGTAGGGCTGTGAGGCTATGAGTGATCTGTGTAGTAATCTGAACAAGTATATTTAACATTATATTTTTATATTTGTAATGCAAAAAATACCCACTGTTTTGGCCAAACAAAATTAGAGTAATAGGTTTTATTTCTAAAAAGGGACACGAGTTTTAAAAGTGTGTTAACACCTTTTCAACTTTTTCCATCCACATATATTCATATAAGAACTACACAGTCTGGTATAAGAAAGAGGCCTGAGGGCCCATTTCACTCTCCATCACATGATTAAACTCCCCCTCCCTCACACGGTATAGGGGAAATTGCAACAGACCATGAATCAGCCTTGAGCTTGGGGCATTCTGCTTACTCACTGAAGGATGTTTGTGAGGTCCTCCACTCTGTGAGTCTGACATTTTCAAAGAGCCTTTCAGTAGCACAATGTGTTATGTAAACTTGGGGTGTTTTGCTCTATTCTGGCCCCAGCTGTCCTTCTAGAGCTTGCCCTTCATTTGAGGTGCCATTGATTCTTAGCCACTTGTAATGTTTTAAATTTCGGAAATGCCACTCTGTGAATCATGGAATTTCAGACCTAAAAGGGGTTTTAAAATTCATCTAATCCAACTAATTTTACTGAAGAAGAAACTAGGAACCAGAGGGATCACACAGCTACTAAATGGCGGAAAGAGAACTGAAGTGCTCTACCTTCAGTCGAATGCTTTTTGCAAGATACTACACTGCTGGGAGGGATAAATTAGCCACTGAGTTAGTAATTTTGGACAGACATTTGTATGCATTTGTATACAAGTGTCAAACTCAGATTAGGGGCACCAGAAGTCAATTTACACAGGTACTTCTTTTACAAATGGACAATGGAGAAACCCAACAAGTCTTCCATGAGATCACCCAGAAGGTTGGCTCTTTCCTTTGGGTTTTTTTTTTTTTTTTCTTTTTTTGTTATTTCAACCAGCAATAACTATGCCAGGTGCTATGATACAGAGATCAAAGACCTGGTCTCGGACATCAGGAGATGCCTGGTCTAATACGGGAAAAAGCCAGGAAAACAGAAGGTTATAATCTGATGAAAGAGCCACAACGCTGCACTCAGACGTACCAATGATCATGAAGATGGTCCAGGCCCAGGCAACTTTTTGTTCCGTTATACACAAGGTCTCCACGAGTAGGAGCTGACGCCACAGCAACCAATAACAACACGATCTGATGACGCGTTTAGGGGTGATGAGATCCAGGGCCGTGTGGGAACACAGAGGGGGGATGCTTAGGATAGTGTGGGTGGTGGGTGGGTGTGTACGTTCATGTGTGTGAGTAGGTCAAACTGGCACCGAGGTGCTTATGGATCACGCAAATGGAGCTTTGGCCACTGTTCCACTGATTCATCGACTAAACATTTACAAAAAGCCTTTGCCAGGTGCTACAGATTTGTATATTAACGTGATATGGACAGTCCAGTTGCGTGGTGAGAAAAATTTTTATGTTGTTATGTTATTAGGTGCGGTTGACTTGATTCCAACTCATAGTGACCCAATGTGACAGAGTAGAATTGCCCCAGACGGTTTTCTTGTCTGTAATCTTTATGGGAGCAGATTGCCAGGTCTTTCTCCTGCAGAACCACAGGGTGGGCTCAAACTGCCAACGTTTTGGTTAGTAGCTGAGCACTTAACCATTGTGCCACCAAATCTCCTTATATAATCCTTATACAATGTGGTAAATGCTCTGATAGTTTAGGGAGAGGATTCCAGGTAACGAGCACCCCAGGAGTAAAAGAGGAGAGGTCAGTAACAGTACAATGTGGGTGAAGAATACATATATTTAACTGTGGCTGGAGCAAAGACTGTCAGGCAGTGCATGGGCAGTGATGAGGCCAGAAAGACCAGCAAGGGCTAGATTCCAGGACTACTTATCGGCTGTCACAGGGACCTGGATTTTGTAACCTATAGTTAAGTTGTAGTAATGTGATAGCAAGCCAGTTTCATCCATCCTAAATGAGTTCAACTGACTTTTGTGATCTAAATATAAAATTCAAACCCGTTGTTGTCAAGTCAGTTCTGACTCATAGCAACCGTACAGGCCAGAGTAAAGCTGCCCTATAGAATTTCCAAGGAACAGCTGGTGGATTCAAACTGCCGACCTTTTGGTTAGCAGTCATAGATAGCTCTTAACCACTAGGCCACCAGGGCTCTGATCTAAATATAGGATTTTTCAACTATGTCTGAGTCTTGAATGGGAGGGTTCTGGGAGCAGAAAAGAACTCTGGGAAGTGGTACAGGTGATCTGTGCTTTCAGCCTGTTCCTTGTCAGAAAGTCCACAGCAAGGAGAGAGAGTCTGCCAAGAAAAAAATCCAGTTTGATCCAGATAGTCAAAGCCACCATGATAAGTCTACCATCCTTTAAGGCTTGGCTCAACTTCACCTTCTCCTCCTGAGTGATCCCTCTTTCTTATGAACTCCAAAAGTCAGATAACTCTAGAACTAGAAGGGCGGTGGCATTATCTACCTGTTCATCTACCTCCTGTTACAGATGAGTGAACTGTACATTGGGCACTTGGACACACAGGGCTGGAGTTCAGCAGAAGACTGGCATGGAGATATAAATCTACAAGTCATTAGCCTACGTGGTGACTAAAGCCATGGATGAGGCTGAGATTGCCCAGGAACACACAGAGCATTCTACGTAAATCTACTCATGGTAATTAATTCCCTGCCTAAATGCCAAGTATTATAATGACATGTGCAAAGACCTGGAGATAAAAAACCAAACAGGAAGAGTATTTCTCAAGCTGAAAGAACTGAAAAAAATATTCAAGCCTTGCGTTGCTTGGATTCTATCGGGAAAATATTAAATGACGCAGGAAGCATCAAAAGAAAATGGAATACTTGTATCAGGTGGACAATTGAGACTGTGTTTGCATCTTGGTTAGAAATTGGCAAAACGGTCATGAAAGGAGAGACCAGAAGGAGGGAGCGGGCAGACTCATTAGGGGGAGCATAAATGGGAGTACGTAGTAAGGTGTATATAAGTTTATATGTGACAGACTGACTTGATTTGTAAACTTTCACTTAAAGCACAATAAAAATTATTTTAAAAAAGGAAAGAAAATGGAAGGAATATACAGAGTCACTATACCAAAAAGAATTGGTCAATGTTCAACCATTTCAGGAGGCAGCATGTGATCAGGAACCGATGATACTTTAAAGGAAGAAGTCCAAGCTACACTGAAGGCATTGGCGAAAAACAAGGCTCCAGGAATTGACGGAATACCAATTGAGATGTTCCATCAAGCGGATACAGCACTGGAAGGGCTCACTTGCCTATGCCAAGAAATTTGGAAGACAGCTAGCTACCTGGCCATCTGACTAGGAGAGACCTATATTTATGCCTAATCCCAAGAAAGGTGATCCAACCAAATGCAGAAATTATCAAATAACATCATTAATATCACACAAAAGTAAAATTTTGCTAAAGATCATTCAAAAGCGGCTGCAGCAGCGTATTTACAGGGAACTGCCAGAAGTTGAAGGTGGATTCAGAAGAGGACACGGAACCAGGGTATCATTGCTGATGTCAGATGGATCCTGGCTGAAAGCAGAGAATACCAGAAAGACGTTTACCTGTTTTATTGACTGTCAAAGGCATTCGACTGTGTGGATCATAACAAATTATGGATAACATTACGAAGAATGAGAATTCCAGATCACTTAATTGTGCTCATGAGGAACCTGTACATAGATCAAGAGGCAGCTGTTCGGACAGAACAAGGGGATACTGAGTGGTTTAAAGTCAGGAAAGGTGTGCCTCAGGGTTGTATCCTTTCACCATACCTATTCAGTCTGTATACTGGGCAAACAACCCAAGAAGCTGGGCTATATGAAGAAGAACGGGGCATCAGAATTGGGGCAAGACTCATTAACAACCTGTATTATGCAAATGGCACAACTTTGCTTGCTGAAAGTGAAGAGAACTTGAAGCACTTACCGATGAAGATCAAAGATGACAGCCTTCACTATGGATTACATCTCAATATAAAGAAAACAAAAATCCTCACAGCTGGACCAATAAGTAATTTCATGATAAATGAAGAAAAGATTGAAGTTGTCAAGGATTTCATTTTACTTGTATCCAAAATCAACACCCATGGAAGCAGCAGTCAAGAAATCAAAAGATGCACTGCACTGGAAAAATCTGCTGCAAAAGGCCTCTTTAAAGTTTTGAAAAGCAAAGATGTCTCCTTGAAGACTAAGGTGCGCCTGACCTAAGCCATGGCGTTTCAGTCGCTCCACATACAAGCAGAAGACCAAAAAAGAATTGACACCTTTGAATTGTGGTGTTGCTGAAGAGTGTTGAATACACCGTGGACTGCCAAAAGAATGAACAAATCTGTCTTGGAAGAAGTACAGCCAGAATGCTCCTTAGAAGCAAGGATGGCAAGACTACGTCTCCAATACTTTGGACAGGTTATCAGGGGGAATCAGTCCCTGGGGAAGGACATCATGCTTGGTAAAGTAAAGGGTTAGCGAAAAAGAGGATGACTCTCAGCAAGATGGATTGACACAGTGGCTGCAACAACGGGCTCAAGCATAGCAGCGACTGTAAGGATGGCACAGGACCAGGCAGTGGTTCCTTCTGTTGTACATACGGTCACTAGAAGTTGGAGCCGACTCAACGGCCCCTAACAACAAAAATAACAAACGCCATCATCACCAAGCTCTTAACCTACTACCCTAGATGATCCAGGTACCACCTAGCTTCTGTTTACCTTGCCAGCCACTCCGAAAACTGAGAGCACCTCTCCACCAGCCTTCTGCTATTTCCTTCAATGCCCATGGCCATTCCTAGCTCAGGGCTGCTTTTGGTATCTGCTGCTTCCTCTGCCCAGAGTATTCTTCTCCACTTTGCCTGATTAACCCCTACTTACTTATCTAACTCCTCAACAGATTACTCATGATATTTTTTACAGGCCCTTGTACTTTAACACTATAGGGTCACTATGAGTTTGAATTCACTTGACAACAATGGGTTTGTTTTTTTTTTTTTTTTTTTGGTACTTTAACTTAACAGCACAAAACTTACTGTAATTACAATTAAATAATGATGTGTCTGGCACCCTCATCACCCCCTAACCCTAGGTCTTAGGGAGTTAGGGACTGTTTCTATTGTTCACCACTGTATCCCTCAGCATCTAGTACCATGTCCTGCATAAGGTAAGCACTCTCTAAGTATTTGCTGAATGGATACAGTGGGAGAGGAGTGCTGGGGAATGAAGCCTGGTAGTACTCTAATGACAAAGAATACAACAGCCTTCACTAGGTCTAGAGATGTGAAACTAGTCTAACTGCATCTATCCTGGAGAAAAGCTGGGTCACTATGTCTTCGGCTGGTTCTACTGCAGGTACCATCTGTTTTCACGGCAGCTGTATCCATAACCTCTCATTTGAACCACTGGAACACTGTGAAATTTTAGGTCTGAGAGATGGATATTATGAAATGATTCTTGCTTTCCAGGGAGCTAAATTTCTGTAGAGAACAAGACACCTAAGTTAACACAGTTTGATTCTTAACATTTAATGTCCTCAGTGTATGTGCTCATTAGCTGGAACACGCTAATAGTCCCCCTCACCCCATATCCAGCTAGTACATACTCCCAATCAGTTACTAGATGAAGATTTGGGCCTATGGCCACAAACGCCAATTTTCAACTTTCAGCAGGAACCCTCGTCAAGTTCAAGTCCTAGACAGATGTCTCTCAAGCACACTATGGGATTTGCAAGGTCCTCTGGTGATGCAATGGTTAAAAGCTCGGCTGCTACCCCAAAGGTCAGCAGTTCAAATCCACCTGCTGCTCCTTGGAAACGCTATGAGGCAGTTCTGCTCTGTCCTATAGAGTTACTTTGAGTCGGAATCCACTTGACAGCAATAGGTTTGGTTTTTCATTTTTTTTTTCTGTAAGGTCATTTTTTCTTGCCGCCTGATGTGGTGTATCTCTACATACTGATTTTGGAAGCCAGCCTTTTCATCAGAATGTTACCTGATTAGGTTCTGTGCCCTGGGGTAGTCGAGCCAGAGAAACGTACTACAAGTCAGAAAGAGTAAGAAATCTTATTCACGAGATGTATACATCACGGGGTCCCGGCAGTAACATAGGCAGTCTCTATGGACTTCCAAAGAGCAACTTTACATTACAGCTTATACAGAATTTTACAAGGGTTAGAAGTGTGGCTGGAGGGTTTTTTCATTCAAGACAGTGACAAAAGACTCTTTATCAGACTAAAGAGATACATGCCAGACATCTCTTTATCAGGCTAAAGATACATATATCAGACACCTGGGCTTTAATCTCTATGTGGGAGGTTGAAAGTCACAGGTGGTTGGATAGAACAAAACAAAGTTATTTGTATCTGATCAAACAAAGAACAAAGTCATTAACATTAGGTCAAAACAAAGTCATTAACAGAGGTATGTGAAGGAGAAGGCAGGAGAAAAATGTAAAGGTTCATCATGACATTAGTTATGTCAGGCTCTTAGTCACCCATTTTGAAAAGGAGAAAGCATGCTGGGAAGTATTAGGGTCACAAGAAAATATTAACAATAATGAAAATCAACCTGAGTAATTTCTGTGTTCTGTGTTACTTTAAATACCTTACATGGATTCATTCAACCAATCCCTCTAACCACCCTAAGAAGAAGTCAGCACTTTTATCTCCATTTTCAGATGAAACTGGAGCACAAGAGATTAAGTAACATGCCCAAGTTACAGCGGGCAAGTCATGGAGCCACGATTCCGACCCAGGCAGTTGGGTCCTAACAAATGTGCCCAGGCTGGACACAGTTATTAATATCAGGCCTGCTCTGGGCAACCACTGGGCCCACCCAGTCCAACCCAGAGCAGTGCAGTAGGCACCAGATAAGGTAAGCAGGAGCCTGCACAGAATCAGTCCTGAACACCTGGTGAACCCGAGCCTCTACTATGCAGGGCACGCTGTGTGCAACCCATTGGCCCACCCAACCCCAGTGAGAGTGGATAACGGTTTCTGACCCAGGGTCTTTCTGGAGTAACAGAGATAATTTCAGGGAGAGGTTCTCTCTCTTGAAAATAATTTTGTATACATATGTAAATAAAAGGTATACAAGTATCTTCGAATATTTACTTAGTTGTCACATAGACATCGTCATTCTCATCTCACAGTTAGAGAATTGGAGGCTTCTGAGTGGTTGCGAGGTTACATACGTAACTTCCCCTAAATTACCGTAAAACTAAGAGGAAGGGAGCTAACATTACCACAGCCAACCAAGGGTTGTTCTGTTGAACAATTTATAACTGGTTATCTCATTTAAACCTCAGAACAATCTTATAAGGTATGCATTTTTATTTTCTCATGACTAACCTCAGAGAGGTTGAATAACTTGCCTGTGGCTACACAGCTAATAAGAGTGGAGCTGAGTTGGGTTGACAGAACAATAACACTTCATTTGTAGGGTACAATGCACTACAGCCTAAAAGCATTTTCTTGTTTGAAAACAAATATTTAGCAAATCAATATTTAATAATTCAAACAACCCAAAACCAAACCAAACCCAGTGCCGTCGAGTCGATTTCAAATTAAAACAAAGCAAATATAAATAAGCAGATAGATTATATATATGAATAAAAAATATGAATAGATATTAAATATTTAATAGAAATTTAATATTTCTAACAGCTCTGAGAATAGATGGGAAAAATGTTTTTATGCTTATTCTACAGATGCGTGAGCAGAGGTTCATATGGGTTACATGATTTGTTCCAGCCTGGTAACAAGATTCCATGTGACCCCACACTCCCATCAAGTGTTGAGGGAAGATGCTTATCAGGGAGCTGCATTTACCTCTAGAGGCACCAAATCAGTAGCAGGTGAGGCTGTATCAATAAAGGCCTAACAGTAAACAAACTAGAGTATTTGGGACAGAGGCACCTTAATGCAAGAATATGGTTACACAGATAACAGAAGGGCTGAAATACCAAACAAGACAGTGAAGCAACTCAGAGGTCAGTAAGCACCCCAGGCGGGAGAAAGGGATGATTACCCACTACCTGACCTCAGGTACCCGGACTACCTGGTAGAAGCTATGGTGGCCTGTCTGGTAGGAGTTGGAGCCACAGAGAAGTGGCTCCTGGAGCTAGAGACCTGATAAAGGCAGAACGGGGGCAACAGTTGGGTTTCTCCCTTCCTCTTGCCCTCCTCTCTCCCACCACTGCTAAGATAGGGAACAGAGGGGCCCCCAAATCTGCAATTCACATAAGTAAGTTAAAGTAACAAAGTAACAGGAAATGGGCCCAGGCACAGAAACAAAGCCATTCCCCAGAACAATGGGGCAAGGTATCAGAAAACAGCCCAGAAACTTCCTTAAAGTTGTCTCTCAGAAGTAGCCGGATGAAACCAGCCCCAGGGACATGCACCTGTGACTGCTGTGTGACCTTCCACCAGGGGCAGTAACAGGCTGCAGGTGCTGAATCGAACTCAGGGAGCGGGAGGCTGCGTAGGTGGGACACCCCATAATAAGTCCTGCTATGAATCCCAGAAGCCTCCGGGAAAGGAGCCATCTTAAAGCCATCTTAGAAAGCTGCTGCGTGCACACTGTAGTTAATATATTTCCGCCCAGTTGGGCCACCTGCTGGAAAACCCCGCCTATACCTATGAATAAACATAAATCGTTTCCTGCCCCAAAACCTTCAAAAACTCATGCAAATCCTTTGTTCTGGGAGATGGGGGTAAGCGTTGCCTAGGACCTCCTTGTCTCTGCTTGCAAGCCTCTTTTAATAAAGCTTTGCTGTGTGGGTTGGAATGAACTCGATGGCACTGGATTTGTTGTGGAAAAATTCTCTGTGCCTTACCTGTTCATTCTTGACCAGTGAGAGGCAAGAACCTTATTTAATTAATAGGTGTAGAGGCGCCAGCAACACTGCCTCCCACTGGCCAAACATAACTGGGAGCCAGCTGACCCAGGAGCCTGGGAAACACAGCCCTGAGACAGAGAGCAGAGCAGGGGCTAAGTGAAGACAGGGCCCGAGGGCAAACAGGCCTCGCATCAGCCCAGACCTAGTCTTGTACTCACAATCATCCTTAACCCCAAAAACCTTGGTGAGCCTGATTCCACCGCAGAAAGAAAAGCTCTCTGGGATCTATAGGTAACGCATGGATTCTTAAAGTGTTAGAACCAATAGGGACCCTAGAAATTATCTGGGCTGCAGGCCACAGACTGGCATGGAACATGGCACAATCTGGCTCACAGAGAGGATCCTTTGGCCTGCAGTGTTCACAAACATTTTTAGTTAGTTGTCAATAGTTGCAACTAACTAAATAGTTGCTCTACTCAAAATCACAGCCTGACCTCTAACGTTCCCTATTCCTTACCCCACTTCTCTGCTTGTTTCTCTTCACAGCATTGCTCCTCATATGACACATGACATATTTCCCTGAATCATTTGTTCATTATCCACTAAAATGTAAACTCCACGAGGGCAGGGACTGTTGTCAATTTTGTTCACTACTTTATCCCCACTGCCTAGAAGAGTGCCTGGCACATAGTTGGCACACAGCAAATAGTCACTTGTTGAATGAATGAATTTTACATTGGGAGATTTCACATGAAGAACCTGGATTTCTGGATTTTCTTGAGAATGTCAGATGTGGCAACACTGGTTCCCATGACTCTGTGGTAACTACTGGCTAGAGCTGCCCTTTTTAGACGGACTCTGAACTCTCTCTCCAATTTGTCTCCACCACACCTTGTAGTCTAAAATAGCCAGCTTCACTCATTTCCACCACCTGTTTGGCTGCTGTAGGCACTGGATTTGTGACCTTTGATTGGTACGAAACTGGTCATTTTACATACAGCTGGGAAAACTGAGAAAGGTCCGATCAAGTGACAGGCCTCTGGCTACACCTGCTGGAAAAATCTACACTAGATGTCTTTTGGGTGACGATCAGAGCTTGTCCTCCCGACAACACAGTCCTTTAACAAATGAGGCATTGTGCTGGGAGCCTGGGTATACAGGGACAAACAGCACAAAGTACCTGTCCACAAGAAGATTAAAATCTAGTGGTTATGTGCTGCTGAGTACATTCCAACTCATAGTGACCTCATGTGACAGAGTAAAACTGCCCCATAGAGTTCTCTTTTATGTAATCTTTATGAAAGCAGATTGCTGGATCTATCTCCCTGAATGCTGCTAGGTGGGTTCCAACTACCAAGCTTTTGGGTAGTATCCAAGTGCTTAGCTGTTAATGCCACCCAAAACTCGTTGCCATAGAGTTGATTCTGACTCATAGCAACCCTACAGGACACCTTTTGGCTAGCAGCTGAGCTCTTAATCACTGTGCCACCAGGGCTCCTTTATTTCAGGAGAGTAACCAATTTACAGGTGTTAGCACTGATATGGGGTTCCCGAGTGATGCAAACGGTTAATGCTTGACTGCTAACCAAAAGGCTGGAGCTTTGCATTCACCAAGAGGAGCCTCAGAAGAAAGGCCTGACATCTACTTCTGGAAAACCCTATGGAGCACCGTTCTACTCTGACACACATGGGGTCACTATGAGTTAAAGTCCACTCCACCACAACTGGTTTAGCACTGATGCAAATTTGGGGGTTTACAGCAATCACTCATCCTGCATTCTAGGCACTCAACTCTGGAATTCCCTTGGCCAATAAGCAATTTTACAGCTCTGGGCCTTAGCACACCCTCTTCTCTTTCCTGTGGCTCCTACACATTCTTCCAGGCCCAACTGTGAAGGCCCCATCACCTCCCTTTAGAACTGAGTACTCTGACTCCTGTGCACCCAGGCTTTGCACATTTACCTCCACCACGGCATAGATCTCCACTAGTTCGGAGTTCCTTGAGGACAGAATGTCTCAGCAAACAGATGTTTGGAATGTTTGAATGAACAAAAGGATTCAATAGGCAGTGTCCAAGTCACCAAGTTGGGATTTTCCCCTCAAATCCGAAACCCTGGTGGCGTAGTGGTTAAGTGCTACGGCCGCTAACCAAAGGGTCGGCAGTTCGAATCCGCCAGGCGCTCCTTGGAAACTCTATGGGGCAGTTCTACCCGGGCCTATAGGGTCGCTATGAGTTGAAATCGACTCGACGGCACTAGGTTACTGGGTTCCCCTCAAATCAACGTCTCCTCTCTGTGGCCCCTCCTCCCAGCTGTGCTCTCTGACCTGCAGCACCCGACCTCTTGCCCTCCTCCTTCTCAGCCGGGGAGGGGGGGAGGGGGGAGAGGAGGGCATTAGAGGGCCTTCTCCTACTTCCCCGGGGTCCATGTCCACAGTAGACACCCTAAAGCACATTCAGGCTTTCAGGGGCACATTCCTCCCCCATTAGACTCTCAGAACCCTCTCCTGCCCCACCTAGGGTGGCGGTGGAGGCGCAGCCCTCCTTCACGCCCCCGCAGCCCTGCGGGCCTACCTTGTCCCCTTTGCTCAGGACCTGCCAAGGCCATGTCTCCGTGCTCCCAAACAGCGAGTTCTTGATCACGCCCAACATGATGTCGCCGCGGCGCTGCGGACTCACCCGCGGACGGGGAGCAGCGGGGGCGGCGGGAAGCGGGGCAGGCCGAGACAGCGCGCCCAGGCCGCATCGGCTCCGCCCAGTGGGAGGGCGCCCGGGGGCGGGCCCGGCGGGACGTGCGGCACACCGAGGAGCGGCGGGACGAGCGGGGGAGGGGCGCGCTCCGCTACACCCCGGTCCCGGCAGGGAGCGGGGCTGCGGGCCAGAGGCCGCACCTCTGCGGAAGCCGCGGACCCTCCTCTGAAACTGAGTGACCTGTTCTCGGGGAACTGGAAACAGTACAGATTTTTTGTCGTTTAGGGTTTAGGCCACTGTGGTGGGAAACTTCCTACAGGAATTCTTTACCCCTTTTTTTTTCCTATTTCTATCTAGGAGCCCTGGTGGCGCAGTGGTTAAGCGCTCTCTGCTAACCGGAAATGTCAGCAGTTCCAACCAGGGCTTCCAACCGGGTTCTTCTGGTTCTAATCCCTGCTGAGAACCTGCATTTCTAACAAGTTCCCAGGAAGTTATACACAAGAATCACCTAGGGATCTTGTTAAAATGTACATTCTGATTCAGTATATCTGCGCTGGAAATGCAAATTTTCAGCAGGAAACTTGTTACAAATGCAGTTTTTCAGCAGGGGTTCAAACCAGAAGGAACCGGTTGGAAGCCCTGGTTCAAACCAGCCAGCCACTCTGTTAGAGAAGGATGTGGCAGTGGCTTCCTTAAAGATTAACGGTTGCCCTGGAGTCAGTTCCGACTGATGGGCAGCTTTACTCTGTCCTGTAAGGTCGCTGTCAGTCAGGATGGACTCCACCTCAATGGGTCTATTTCTATCTACCCCCACCCCTCTCTCAGCGCTTCGGTTCTATTTCTATCTACCCTCAAGCCCTCTCTCAGGTTCCTGGGCTCCAAACTTGGATCCTCCATCTAGCTCTCTCAATGAGAAGGTTCCTTCAGGGTAGGTGCTGCTTAGTATGCGTTCAATCTTCTTGTATCCACTCCTCCACCCACTGCCTTCCAACTCCCTCTCCTTCCCAAGTCTGCACACACCCAGTTGCCCCATCTCCACCTACCCCATCTCCATGAGCAGCTACCCTAGCCCCCCCCAACATACAACAATCTGAAAGACCATTTTAACTCGTTTTCTACTTTCCCATTTTTTTCCATTAATCCATTTTGATCACAGATTCCACATTAATTTTCCAAAGCGTGGCTTCAGTCATTCTCTCATTTCCATTAAAACCTTCTAGATATCCTTGTTGCTGTTAGTTACTGTCTGGAAGGCTCTGACTTATGACAACTCCATGTACAACAGAAACAAATATTCTTGCAGCCACGGTGTATTTTGAGTGCCTTGGTGGTGCAGTGGTTAAGAGCTCGGCTGCTAACCAAAAGGTTGGCAGTTTGAATCCACCAGCTGCTCCTTGGAAACCCTATGGAGCAGTTCTACTCTGTCCTATAGGATAGCTATAAGTTGAAATTGATGGGTTTGGTTCGAACCTAGGAGGCTCATCTTCCAGCACCATATTGAACAATATTCTGTTGTGATCCACAAGGTTTTCATTAGCTAACTTTCAGAAGTAGATCACCAGGCCTTTCTTCCTAGTCTGTCTTAGTCTGGAAGCTTTGCTGAAACCTGTCCACCATGGGGGATCCTGCTGGTATTTGAAATACCAGTAGCATAGCAACATACAAGCTACCACAGTACAGCAAACTGACAGACAGGTAGTGGAAGCCTCCTTAAAAAAAATAAAAAACCAAACCCATGAAGCCTCCTTATGACCAACAAATTTTATTACTATCTGTTGAGGGTCGGCAACTTGGCCAGGATTTGAATCGACGTCTGTGGTTCTGTGGTGGAAATTCTTCTGTTGCACCATATGAAGCCCGGACCTTTTGCAGATCTACATATCATCTGCATATAGCACTGCTCTCCAATACTCTGTTTCCTGCCCCTGTGCCACAAAGATTCTTTCATCAGGACAGCTTCTCCCTCAAATTCACCTGTTGAGATTTTACTTCTCTGACAGTACACCTCAAACACTGTATCTCCATGAACACTGTGTGCTCCTTCTGTTTGGTCATCCAGTGATGCTATAACAGAAATACCACAAGTGGATGGCTTTAACAAAGAGATATTTATTCTCTCACAGTTTCGGAGGCTAGAAGTTGGAATTTAGGGCGCCAGCTTCAAGGGAAGTCTTTATCTCTATGTCAGCTTTGGGGGAAGGTCCTTGTCATTAATCTTTCCCTGGTCTAGGAGCTTCTCAGTGCAAGGATCCCAGGTCCAAAAGACGTGCTCTGCTCCTGGTGCCACTGTCTTGGTGGTATGAGGTCCCCATGTCTCTCTGCTCACTTTTCTCTTCTATATCTCAAAAGAGATTGACTTAAGACACAACCTAATCTTGTAGATTGAATCCTGCCTTGTTAACGTAACTGTCACTAATCCCACCTGAATAACACCATAGAGGTAGGATTTACAACACAGGAAAATCACATCAGGTGACAAAATGGTGGACAAGCACATACTGGGAACCCTGGACTATCCAAGTTGACACACATTTTGGGAGGACGTGATTCAATCCATGACAAACTCCCATACCATTTTGTGCTAATGTTCTGCCTGTCTGACAATTCTTTATGAACTTTTCACCCAGTGGCTACACTGGCATTTGAAATTGGTGATCTAATTTATGGGGGTTGCTTCAAATCACAGCTGAGGGACTTCAGACTGTGTCTGTATCTTGAGAAAGAGGAAATTGGACATGAGCCAGGCAGTGGAAATCAATAATGTTCACAGTGATGACATCTAGTTTTTGTGGTAAGAGATATTAATTTTATTAACACATATGAAAAAAGATTTGCATTTGATGAATAAATATTTGTAGCTTGCTGTAAAATAAATTGTTTTTTTTCATTCTTTCATTCCCTAGAGAGAGTATTTCCTTGACTCTAAGAAGACATACATTGTAAAATGCTTTGTTATTTTGTGTGCCACCAAGAAATAAATAAACTATGACATTCAACTAATTTTAAAATGCATCCAGAGACATTAAAATTGGAATAGGATGCAGCTTACAATTGATAAAATACTGTATATTGCTTTGTAAAAGTCCCTGAGTAATTTTCCTATTCACAGCTATGTATCTTTTATTGCAAAAACAATCTCTTAAGGGGCAAAGATCTATTTTTCTTTAGCTTTTCCCTTACCACACCCAGAGGTTGCTCAATAAATTGTGACTGATTAACAAAGCTGTTATTTATGTTAGATCTAACCATCTATTTTACTTACTATACTAGGTTCACTCAAATGTTGCCGATCACTCAACATGGTTAAGTAGCAAAAATATTTGAAACTCAGAAGACATTGGGTTAGAAGATCTGGATTCCAATTCAGCTCCATCCTACTAGTGTAACTAGTGTCACTTTAGCAAATTTCCTAACCTCCGTAGGGCTCAGATTTTATTGTACATCTTTGACATGTGGGTAATATTGCTACCTCACCGTGCTGTTGGGAGGATTAAAGGTACTCAGGCACTTAAAAGTACTGCATACACTGTTAAGGGCTGGATTCTCTCAGGTTGCTTTAGCTACCAAGAACTGAGTACAGCTGCTTCAAGAGAATGCACAAATGCACCACTTGAAGCAAAGATTATTAGGTATTCTTCTTTAACTGAAGACTTTAATATGTCCTTAGAAGTGTACCTTTATAATTTATTAGGTATTATGGATGAATAAGGGGACAGTGGTGTTTCAGTGGTAGAATTAATTCTTCCCTTCCATGTGGGAGAAATGGGTTTGATTTCTGGCCAGTGCACCCCAGTCTTGCTCTCAATCAGAACAAGTCCAGAGGCCAGCTGTGGAACAGACCATCAATTGCTCACATGCAACTGCAATTTGAAGCTGCAGAAAATTAAAACAAGTTCACAAGAGCCAAAGTCCAACCTTGGGTATAACCCATCTGAATTTAGAGACCATCTCAACAATAGATTTGAAGCGCTGAACACTAATGACTGAAGACCAGATGAATTGTGGGATGACATCATACACGAGGAAAGAAAAAGGTCCTTAAAAAGACAGGAAAGAAAGCAAAGACTAGAATGAATGTTAGAAGAGACTCTGAAACTTGCTTTTGAACATAGAGTAGCTAAAGCTAATGGAAGAAATGGTGAACTAAAAGAGCTGAACAGAAATTTTCAAAGGTGCTCGAAAAGACAAAGAAAAGTATTATAATAAATTGTGCAAAGACCTGGAGTTGGAAAACCAAAAAGGAAGAACATGCTCGGCATTTCTCAAGCTGAAAGAACTGAAGAAAAAATTCAGGCCTCGAGTTGCAATACTGAAGAATTCTATGGGCAAAATGGTCCCAAATTATGTCTTAGTTATCTAGTACTGCTATGACAGAAATACCACAAATGGATGGCTTTAACAAAGAGAAATTTATTCTCTCATGGCCTAGTAGGCTACAAGTCCAAGTTCAGGGCATCAGCTCCAGGGGAAGGCTTTCTCTGTTGGCTCTGGAGGAAAGTCCTTGTCATCGATCTTCCCCAATCTTCTCAGTGCAGGGACCCCGGGTCTAAAGGATGCACTCTGCACCTGGCATTAATTTCTTGGTTGTATGAGGTTCCTGTGTCTCTCTGCTCGCTTATCTCTTGTGTTTCAAAAGAGATTGGCTTAAAATACGATCTAATCTTATAGATTGAGTCCAACCTCATTAACATAACTGCCACTAATCCCATCTCATTAACATCATAAAGATAGGATTCACAACACAGGAAAATCATATCAGATGACAAAATGGTGGACAATCACGCAATACTGGGAATCATGGCCTAGCCAAATCGATACGCATATTTTTTGGGGGACACAAAGACATTCCACCCTTTGGCCCCCCAAAATTCATGTCCTTGGCACATGTAAAACACATTCATCACATCATACCATAGCAAAAGCCTGATTCAATTCCAAGTTCAAAATCCAAAAAAAATTTCCTCTTTATCTATGAAATCTAGAACACAAGTTGTTTGCTTCCAAAGAACAGTGGTGGAATAGGCACAAACTAGAAATTTCCATTACAAATGGGTGAAATTGGAAGAAAAAAAGGCATAACAGGCACCAAGCAAGTCAGCAGAACATATTACATTAGCCCTCAAGACTTGAAAATAATCCGCTATTCTTACACACCAACCACTAGGCCAAAGATGAAGAAACTGAAGATTTTTTACCAACTTCTGCAGTCTGAAATTGATTGAATATGCAATCAGGATGCATTGATAATTACTAGTGATTAGAACGCGAAAATTGGAAACAAAGAAGGATCGGTAGTTGGAAAATACGACCTTGGTAATAGAAATCATGCCAGAGATCACATGACAGAATTTTGTAAGACCAACGACTTCTTCACTGCAAACACCTTTTTCCAACAACATAAATGGCGACTATACATGTGGACCTTGCCAGATGGAATACATAGGAATCAAATCAACTACATCTGTGGGAAGAGATGATGAAAAAGCACAATATCATCAGTCAGAACAAGGCCAGGGGCTGATCGTGGAACAGACCATCAGTTGCTCATACGCAAGCTCAAGTTGAATCTGAAGAAAATTAGAATGAGTCCACAAGAGCCAAAGTACGACCTTGAGTATATCCCACCTGAATTTAGAGGCCATATCAAGAACAGATTTGGTGCAATGAATGCTAATGACCCAAGAGCAGATGAGTTGTGGAATGACATCAAGGACATCGCACATGAAAGCAAGAGGTCATTAAAATAAACAGGAAAGAAAAGACCAAAATGGCTGTGAGAAGAGACTCTGAAACTTGCTCTTGAATGTCAAGTAGCTAAAGCAAAAGGAAGAAATGATGAAGTAAAAGAACTGAAGATTTCAAGGGGCAGCTTGAGAAGACAAAGTAATATAATGACATGTGCAAAGATCTGAAGATAGAAAACCAAAAGGGAAGATCACACTCAGCATTTTTCAAGCTGAAAGACCTCAATAAAAAATTGAAGCCTCAGGTTGCAATATTGAAGGATTCTACAGGCAAGATATTAAACAATGCAGAAAACATCAAAAGAGGATGGAAGGAATACACAGAGTCACTGTACCTGGAGGTAGCATATGATCAGGAACTGATGGTGCTGAAGGAAGAAGTCCAAGCTGCACCGAAGGCGCTGGCGAAAAACAAGGCACCAGGAATTGACAAAATACCAACTGAGATGTTTCGACAAACGAATGCTGCCCTGGAAGTGCTCACTTGTCTATGCCAAGAAATTTGGAAGACAGCTACCCGGCCAACTGTCTGGAAGAGATCCATATTTATGCCCATTCCCAAGAAAGGTGACCCCACTGAATGTGGAAATTATTGAACAATATCATTAATATCAAACAAAAGTAAAATTTTGCTGAAGATCATTAAAAGCGGCTACAGCAGTACATCGACAGGGAACTGCTAGAAATTCAAGCCTGTTTCAGAAGAGGAAGTGGAACCAGGAATATCATTGCTGAATGTCGGATGAATCCTGACTGAAAGCAGAAAATACCAGAAAGATGTTTACCTGTGTTTTATTGACTGTGGTAAGTCATTTGACTGTGTGGATCATAACAGATTATGGATAACATTACGAAGAATGGACACTTAATTGTGCTAATGAGGAACCTGTACGTAGATCAAGAGGCAGTCATTGAAACAGAACAAGGGGATACTCTGTGGCTTAAAGTCAGGAAAGGTGTGTGTCAGAGTTGTATCCTTTCACCATACCTATTCAGTCTGTATGCTGAGCAAATAATCCAAGAAGCTGGGCTAAATGAAGAAGAACGGGGCATCAGAATTGGAGCAAGACTCATTAACAACCTGCATTATGCAGATAGCACAACCTTGCTTATTGAAAGTGAAGAGCACTTGAAGCACTGATGAAGATCAAAGACGACAGCCTTCACTATGGATTACATCTCAACATAAAGAAAACAAAAGTCCTCATAACTGGACCAATAAGCAATATCATGATAAATGGAGAAAATACTGAAGTTGTCCAGGATTTCATTGTACTTGGATCCACAATCAACACCCATGGAAGCAGCAGTCAAGAAGTCAAAAGACGCATTGCATTGGGCAAGTTGGCTGAAAAAGACCTCTTCAAAGTGTTGAAAAGCAAAGATGTCACCTTGAAGACTAAGGTGTACCTGACCCAGTCCACGGTGTTTTCAATCACCTCATATGCTCGCAAAAGCTGGACAATGAATAAGGAAGACAGAAGAAGAATTGATGTCTTTGAATTGTGGTGTTGGTGAAGAGTGTTGGATATACCACGGTCTGCCAAAAGAACGTACAAATCTGTTTTGGAAGAAGTACAACCAGAATGCTCCTTATACACAAGGATGACGAGACTAAGTCTCACATACTTTGGACATGTTAGCAGGAGGGATCAGTCCCTAGAAAAGGACATCATGCTTGGTAAAGTAGAGGGTCAGCAAAGAAGAGGAAGACCCTCAACGAGCTGGATTGACACAGTGGTTTCAAGAATGGGCTCAAGCATAACAACAATTGTAATGATGGCACAGGACTGACCAGTGTTTTGTTCTGTTGTACATAGGGTCAGTATGAGTCGGAACCAACTTGATGGCACCTAATAACAACATGGGCAAAATATTGAGCAACAAAAGAAGTATCAAGAGAAGCTGGAAGGGATATATAGAGTCAGTGTACCAAAAAGAATTGGTTGATGTTCAACTATTGCAGGAGGTAGCATGATCAAGAACTGATGGTATTAAAGGAAGAAGTCCAAACTGCACTGAAGACATTGGGGAAAAACAAGGCTCCAGGAATTGATGGATCAACAAATGGATGCAATGCTGGAAGTGCTTACTGTTCTATGGCAAGATATTTGGAAGACAGCTACCTAGTAGACTGATTGGAAGTGATCCGTGTTTGTACCCATTCCAAAGAAAGGTGATCCAACACAATGCAGAAATTATCTAAAAATATCATTAATATAACCAAAACCAAAAAACCAAACCTGATGCCGTCGAGTCAATTCTGACTTATAGCAACCCTAGAGAACAGAGTTGAACTGCCCTATAGAATTTCCAATGAGTGACTGGTGAATTCAAACTACCACACTGTTGGTTAGCAGCCTGAGCTCTTAACCACAGCGCCATCAGGTCTCCATTAATATCACATGCAAGTAGAATTTTGCCGAAGTTCATTCAAAAATTGTTGCAGCAGTACATCGACAGAGGACTGCCAGAAATTCAGGCCAGATTCAGAAGAGAGTGCAAGGATATCACTGCTGGTGTCAGATGGGTCTTGGCTGAAAGCAGAGAATAACAGAAAGATGTTTACCTGTATTTTATTGACTACGAAAAGGCATTTGACTGTGTAGGTCATAAATTTATGGATAACATTGTGAAGAATGGGAATTCTGGAACACTTAATTGTGCTCATGAGGAACCTGTACATAGGCCAAGAGGTAGTTGTTCAAACAGAACAAGGGGATACTGCATGTTTAAAATCAGGAAAGGTGTGCATCAGGTTTGTATCTTTCACCATACCTATTCAATCTGTATGCAGAGCAGATAATTAGAGAAGCTGGACTATATGAAGAAGAACAGGGCATCAGGATTGGAGGAAGACTCATTAACAACCTGTAACATGCAAATGATACACCCTTGCTTGCTGAAAGTGAAGAGGACTTGAAGCACTTACAGATGAAGATCAAAGACTACAGCCTTCGGTATGAATTACACTCGGATCCACAATCAATACCCATGGATGTGCAGTTAACAAATCAAAAGACGTATTGCATTTGGTGAATCTCCTCCAAAGACCTCTTTGAAGTGTTGAAAAGCAAAGGTGTCAGTTTGAGGACTAATGTGCCCCTGACTCAAGCCATGATATTTTCAATCACCTCATATGCATGCAAAAACTGGGCAATGAATAAAGAAGACCCAGGAAGAATTGATGCATTTGAACTACAGTGTTGGCAAAGAATATTGAATATACCATGGACTACTGGAAGAATGAACAAATCTATCTTGGAGGAAGTACAACCAGAATGCTCCTTAGAAGCAAGAATGGCAAGACTTCTTCTCATGTACTTTGGACAAGTTATCAGGAGGGACCACTCCCTGGAGAAGGACATCACGCTTGGTAAAGTAGAGGGTCAGTGAAAAAGAGGAGGACCCTCAACAAGATGGATTGACACAGTAGCTGCAATAATGGGCTCAAACCTAGCAATGATTGTGAGGATGGTGTTGTATGTAGGGTCGGTATGAGTCAGAACCAACTTGACCGCACCTAACAACAACAACGACAAGTAATGGTTTTAAGAATAAAATTTTATGATGAAGCAGAATCTGATGGGAGAGAGATAACAATAACTTACATTCACTGAGGCCTGGATATGAGTCAACAAGCGTCATACGTGCAGTGATGTCACTAGGGTTAGTGTCACCCAGTGTGGTAACTCTTGGTATTACCCCTACTGCCATGGACCTCTTCCCATACCAGACCATACAGAATCCTCACTAGTGTTTCTTGTTCTAATGTTACTTGCAAATTGTTATTGCTGTATATCTCTCCTTCTTTTCCTTAAATTACTACTTCATTGTCAAAAGTTATTGATACAGATTCACAAATACTAATTACCACAATATTGTAGCTAAAACACCAGATTTTTTTTCTTCTTTTAACTTTTATTGTGCTTTATGTGAAAGTTTACAAATCAAGCCAGTATCTCATACAAAAATTTATATACCGCTTGCTATATACTCCTAGTTGCTCACCCCCTAATGAGACAGCACACTCCTTCTCTCCACCGTCTAATTCCATGTGCATTGAGCCAGCTTCTGTCCCCCTCTGCCTTCTCATCTCCCCTCCAGACAGGAGCTGCCCACATAGTCTCATGTGTCTACTTGATCTAAGAAGCTCACTCCTTACCAGTATCATTTTCTATCCTATAGTCAATCCCTGTCTGAAGAGTTGGCTTTGGGAATGGTTCCTGTCTTGGGCTAACAGAAGGTATAGGGACCATGACCTCTGGGGTCCTTCAAGTCTCAATCACACCATTAAGTCCAAAAACACCAGAAAATTTGACAAAGTCAATGACTATGAAAATACTGGCAGCAACGAAAACAACAGTGAGTGCTTGTAGTGCATACCGATGAAACCGCAGGATTCAAAGCATCATTGTGATTGGCTAATAATGACAGCTCTGACTGGAGCACATTAGAAGATTCAAAAAGTTAATTAGCATAGAGTTTTAGCCCTGTAGGTATATGAAAAATATTTTTGTTCTTATAACTAACTACAGGGATATTTTTATAAAAAATAATAAACTTCTGCAGAAATACTGCACAAAAATTTTATAGGCAGTCATTTTGGTATCACCCCTTCTGACAGCATCACCTGCTGCAGTCTGCACCCCCTTTCTGCCCCCTCTAGTGACGCCTCCTCATAAGTGCTGTCTTTGGTTTATCTCATTTAGCCTTAAAAACAACCCTGGGAGGAGGGTACTGTTATTTCCTCCATCTTGCAGATAAAGAGGATGGGGCATAGAGAGGCTAGGTAATCTACTAAAATCAGGCAGCTAGTAACGGTGAGAGTAGGGTTCAAATACAGGCACCATAGGTTAGAGTGTTGCTGTTCTTTAAGCAAGTGTGAATCAAAACTTCCGAATTACCACGTGCAGAAGAGGGTGGGAAAGAAGACACTAGGGGATTTTATAGTTAATCACAGCAATTGCTGCAACTGTTTGTAGTTGTTTTCCTGGAAATGATGCTCAGGGAGAGAAGACAGTTCAATAGATCAGAGGTTCAGAGGTGGGGGTTGATAGCAACAGCAGAAGAACCAGTTCAAAACAGGGAGCTTTATGAGAGGAATAGTCAGAAGTAGAGTTTAAGTAGCCTGAGAGTGAAGTAATGGATGTAGTAAGGTGTGTAATGTGTAAAGCAGGACAAAGCAGAACTCTGCCAAGAAAGTTGTTTCCAATTTTGGGCTATTGTGAATAAAGTTACTTCAAGCATTTGTGTACAAGTCTTTGCATGTACAAGTATTTTAATTTCTCTTGGGTAAATACGTAGGAATGGAATGGTTGGATTGTATGATAGGTTAAATGTTTAACTTTATAAAGAACTAAGAAAAAGTTTTCCAAAGTGGTTGTATCATTTTTCACTACCACCAATAAAATATGAGTGTTCCAACTATTCTCTACCCTCCCCAACGTTTAGTATTGTCAGTATTTTTAATTTTAGTCATTTTAAAATTAAATTGGTGTGAAGTATTGTCTCAATGTGTTTTAGTTTGCATTTCTCTGATGACTAATGATATTGAGCAACTTTTCGTGTGCTTACTAGCCACTTGTATATCTTCTTCTGGGAAGTGTCAGTTCAAATTTTTCGCCTCTTTTAAAATTAAGCTGTTAATCTTTTAATTATTACATTGTCAGAGTTCTGTATATTTTGGACACTAGTCTTTTGTCAGATATCTGTATTTTTTAAATTATATTTTATTGAGTTTTCAGTGAAAGATACATGTATTTTGAATATATTCTCCTCGTTTATAACGTGCCTTTTAATTTTCTAAAAAGTAGAAAAAGTGTAGGCACTCAGACAGAGTGACTCATAATACTGATCAACCCATGCTGTTTTTTCAGCCAAACAGAGTTGTTCCTGATTTCACTGTTGCCTGTTTTCTTCAAATAATCCAATTTGTGAATTCAAATGAGGCATGCTGTTGTTGGGTGTCATCAAGTCTATTTTCGACTCATAGTGACCTCGTATGACAGCGTACAACAGTCCTATAGGATTTTCTAGGCTGTACTGGAGCAGAATGCCAGGCCTTTCTCCTGTGGAGCAGCTGGGTGGGTTCAAATTGCCAACCATTCGGTTAGCAGCTGAGTGCTTAACTGTTGTGCCACCAAGGCTTCTTCAAATGTGGCATATGAACAGCTAACTCTAAAGCCTACCAGCTTGGTAGAACTTCAACCCTTTTTTATACCCCTTTCTTTTTTTTTTCCTAGCATCTTCCAAGGTGTCACAGAGGCTCTTCCAGTCAGTTGAACCAATGTAGCTACCTTTGTGTTTTGGATCTTTAGATGGCCATCTTCACCCTCTTTGCACTGCTACCCACCCCCCATGCTATTGCCCACTGCCTCTTGCAGTTCTAGGACCACTGATGCTCTCTGGGACTGCTGCTAGTTGTCCTAAGGGGCTGCTGTTTCCCTTTAGTCCTCCAAATGCGTACAATCCTGCTGCACATCCAAGATTAGGCTTAACCCTTAATAATACTTTATTGAATCTTAGAAATGACAGAAGGAAGAATAACATAAATAGACAAGCCCAGGCCCATCCTCACAGGCTGTGTTCTTGCCTGACTTTACTAGAGAGAGTTCTGGTGCACCTGAGACTCTTCTGAGTCCTGGCCCAAGAATATGAGGGCCAAGGCAGGAGGGCGTTCCCTCCTCCCGTACTCCACTCCCTCTCTGCACGAAGGCTGCCTTTCCAGACAGCATTTCTCAACTAGGGCAGGCCTCCTACCCAGGTGTTTGACTGTGGACATGTTCCCTCCTTCAGGGGAGACCTTCCCCCTGCCCACGGTGGTGATGCTGTATCCTCATTCCCCTCACAGAACACAGTGTAAAACCAATACCAGAAAAATAGAACTTCAAATTCTCAGTGGAATCCAGACTTTCTGGAGCCATTGAGGCTGGTGAGCCACCAAAACTATTGCCCTGAGATAATCTTTAAACTTTAAACCTTAAACCAAACCGATCCTCTGAAGTTTTCTTTGAGCCAAAAATAGCTTATTTTAATTAGTAAATTATGTCTGCTTTGATCATTGTGCTCTTTTGAAGGGTTACCTATGCGAGATTAAATTGACAATGGCAACTCAGAAGTTTGGATGGGAAGCTTAGGGGACAGTAAGTTTAAGATAACGGTAGTAGAATGATGTAGAAAAGGATAGTGAGGGTGGTAGCACAACTTGAAGAATGTACAGAATGGTACTGATTTGTACATGTAGAAAATGTTGAAATGATGTATCTTTGGATGTGTATACTTCCACCAAAAAAAAAACAGAGTGTCAGAGAGATTTACTTACCAGGAAATTGCTTTCTTCTGTATTTCCTTCTAAATTATTATTTTTTAAAGGCCCTTTCCTTTAATTTTCAATGTTTCCCAATGTCTGATTTGTTTAGTCTTATATTTATTTAGCACATGTTTATTTATTTATTATTATTGTGCTTTAAATGAAGGTTTAGAGAACAAACTAGCTTCTCATTAAACAATCAGTGCATGTATTGTTTTGTGACATTGGTTACCAAACCCAAGACATGTCAGCACTCTCCCCTCTCAACCTGGGTTCCCTATTATCAGCTTTTCTGTCTCCCTCCTCCTGCCTTCAAGTCTTTGCCCTTGGGCTGGTGTGCCCCTTTAGGTCTCATTTGGTTTTATGGACCTGTCTAATCTTTGGCTGAAGGGTGAAACTCAGGAGTGACTTCATTACTGAGTTAAAAGAGTATCCGGGGGGCCATGCTCTCAGGTTTCTCCAGTCTCTGTTAGGCCAGTAAGCCTGGCCTTTTTTTGTGTGTGTGTGAGTTAGAATTTTGTTCTACATTTTTCTTCAGCTCTGTCTGGGCCCCTCTATTGTGATCCCTGTCAGAGTAGTCAGTGGTGGTAGCTGGGCGTTGTCTAGTTGTGCTGGACTCAGTCTGGTGGAGGCTGTAGTACTTGTGTTCTGTCAGTCATTTGGACTAATGTTTCCTTACGTCTTTGGTTTTCTTCATTCTCCCTTGCTCCAGATGGGGTGAGACCAGGGAAGTATCTTAGATCCCAGACCCTACTTGCCAAAGTAGAGTACAGAACATTTTCTTTCTAAATTATGTTATGCCAGTTGAGCTAGATGTTCCCCAAGACCATGGTCCCCACAGCCCTCAGCCCAGCAATGATCCCTCAGGGAGTTCGGATGTGCCTATTGAGCTTCCATGACCTTGCCTTGGACAGGTTGTGCTGGCTTCCCCAGTATTGTGTACTGTCTTACCCTTTACCAAAGTTACCACTTATCTATTGTCTATTTAGTGTTTTTCCATCCCCACTCTTCCCCTCCCTCGTAACCATCAAAGATTTGTTTCTTTTTGTGTGTAAGCCTTTTCATGAGTTATAAAAACTATAAAAGTAGTGGTCTCACACAATATTTGTCCTTGGCTTATTTCACTCAGCATAATGCCCTGCGAATTCATCCATGTTGTGAGATGCTTTGCAGATTCATCATTGTTCTTTACTGTTGCATAGTACTCCATTGTATGTATGTATCGTAGATTGTTTATGCATTCATCTGTTGATGGGCACCTAGGTTGTTTCCATTTTTTTGCTATTTTGAACAATGCTGCAATGAACGTGAGTGTGCATATGTCTATTCTTATTTCTCTAGGATATATTTCTAAGAGTGGGAATTGCTGGATTTTATGGTATTTCTATTTCCACCTTTCTAAGGAAACATCATATTGTTTTCCAAAATGATTGTACTATTTTGCATTCCCACCAGCAGTGCATAAGAGTTCCAGTCTCCCCACAGCCTCTCCAACATTTGTTATTTTCTGTTTTTTTGATTTGTGCCAGTAATGCTGGGGTGAGATGGTATCTCATTATGGCTTTGATTTGCATTTCTCTAATGGCTAATGATCTTGAGTATTTCCTTATGTGTCTGTTAGCTGCTCGAATGTCTTCTTTGGTGAAGTGTCTGTTCATTTCCATTGACCATTTTTTAATTGGGTTACTTGTCTTTTTGTCGCAGAGGTGTTGGATTTTCCTGTTGATTTTAGAGATTAGACCTTTGTTGGATTTGTCATAGCCAAAATTTTTTTTTTCCAGTCTGTAGATTCTCTTTTTACTCTTTTGGTGAAGTCTTTTGATGAGCGTAAGTATTTAATTTTTAGAAGATCCCAGTTATCTAGCTTATCTTCTCATATTTGTGTATTGTTAGTTATGGTTTATATCCTGTTAATGCCATGTATTAGGACCTCTAGCATTAATCCTATTTTTTCTTCTGTGATCTTTATAGGTTTAGGTTTTATATTTAGGTCTTTGATCTATTTTGAATTAGTTTTTGTTTATGGTGTGAGGAATGGGTCCTGTTTCATTTTTTTGCACATAAACATCCAGTTTTGCCAGCATCATTTGTTAAAAAGACTGTCTTTTCCCCATTTGATGGACTTTGGGAACTTGTTGAAGATCAGGTGACCGTTAAGTGGATGGGGCACATGTTTATTTAATACCTACCATGTTCTCAGTTATAGCTCTAGTCTCTGGAGTTCTAAACTGTAGTAGTGATCAAAATCGAGAAACATGCCTGCCTTTTTTAATCTTACATCTCAGTGTGGCAGATGGGCAGTAAATAAACACACTAATAAATATATAGTAGGTCAGGTGGCCCTGGGGCAAAAATGTGTTAGTGTGTTGTCATTTTAAATAAAGCCGTGGCATTTGAACAGAGACCTGAGGAAATGAGGGCACAGTCAAGGGGCTATCTAAGGGAAAATTTTTTCAAGTGGGAAGAGCACGTGCAAAGGTCCTGAAATGGGAGAGTAGCTAACATGTTGAGGAAAGTAAGGAGGCCAGTGTGACTGGAGGTGACTGAGAAAAATAGTAGGTGAGAGTGGTTAAGGACACGGGCTCTAGAGCCAGGCTGCATGTATTCACATCCCAATTGCACTTTTTACAAGTTAGACGACCTTGGGCAAGTTATTTACTCTCTCTATGCCTCAGGGTCCTCATCTGTAAAATGGGGATAATCATAATGCCAACCTCACAGGGTTGTTATGAAGATGGCTATTGTAAAAACACATAGAACAGTGCCTGGAACACAGTGAGCTCTCCATAAGCAATCTTAAACTAAGAAAGAGAGAGAGAGAGGGGGAAAAAAAAAAAAAAAGACTCAGGGTGGGTGTGGGGTAGATCATGTAGGGCCTTTTAGGTCATTTATTGTAAGGACTTCCGATTTATTCTGAGTAAGATGGGAAGTCGCTGGAGGATTTAAAAGTACCCCTCTTGCTGCTGCATTGAGCATAGACAGTAGGGGCAAGGGCAGAAGCAGGGAGACCAGTTGGTAGGTTGCTGGAGTAAAGCCAGTGAGACGTTGGTGGGTCAGATGAGTGTGGGATCCATGGACATGGTGAGAAGTGGTTGGACTCTTAATGTACATAAAGGTACAACTAATAGTATTTTGCTGGTGAAATGGGTATGGGGTATTGAGGATGATTCCAAGCTGTTGGCCTGAACACCTGGAAGAATGAAGAACCTTAAAAATACCACACGTAGGGCAGTGACAGTCTGGTGATCGATATGGTCCTTTCTCAGGATGAGGTGTTGCCAATGTCTGTGGTCTCTCCTGCAATCTTCTTGGCCTCAGGCACTCACTTCTTGGTTGCAGTTGCTCACATAAGAACAAATCTATCTCCCTCAAATAACCAATAGCTTTTAGGCACAGCACAGTCTAGATTCATACTTAGAAAATAAACAATTTTTCCAAAGAGAGCAGCTTCCAGAGATGACTTTGGCCCATATATCAACTGTCTTAGTTACCTAGTGGTGCTATGACAGAAATACCACAAGTAGATGGCTTTAACAAACATAAATTTATTCTCTCGGTAGGCTAGAAGTCCAAATTCAGGGACCAGCTCCAGGGGAAGGCCTTCTCTCCCTGTTGGCTCTGGGGGAAGGTCCTTGTCATCAACCTTCTCCTGGTCTAGGAGCTTCTCAGTGCAGGAACCCTGGATGCAAATGATGCACTCTGCTCCCAATGCTTCTTTCTTGGTGGCATGAGGTCCCACTCTCTCTGCACACTTCTCTTTTCTTTTATCTCTTTTAAGATAAAAGGTGATGCAGGCCACACCCCGGGGAAACTCCCCTTACATTGAATCAGGGCTGTGACCTGAGTAAGGGTGTTGCATCCCACCCTAATCCTCATCTTTCACGATATCAGGGAAGTTTTCTGCTAACAAATCTTCAGCAATTCTCTCTGTATTTTCCGTTCTCCCTCCCTGTTCTTGTACTCCAGTCACTTGTAGGTTATTTCTCTTGATAGAGTCCCTCATGATTCTTGCGGTTTCTTCATTTTTTTAATTCTTTTATCTGATTTTTCTTCGAATATGTTGGTGCCAAGTGTTTTATCTTCAATCTAATGCTGCCTTCCATTTCCTCAATTCTGCTCCTCTGGCTTTCTGTTGAGTTGTCTAATTCTGAAATTTTATTGTTAATATTCTGAATTTCTGATTGCCTTCTCTCTGTGGATTCTTGCAGCCTATTAAATTTTTCATTATGCTCTTGAATAACCCTCTTAATTTCCTTAACTGCTTTATCTGTGTGTTCCTTGGCTTGTTCTGTATTTTAGCCTGATCTCCTTCCTGATCTCTTGAAGAGTTCTGCATATTAATCTTTTGTATTCTACCTCTGGTAATTTCAGGAATACCTCTTTGTCCAGAAGATTCCTTGATTCTTTGTTTTGGGAGCTTGTTGAAGTGATCATGGTCTGCTTCTTTATGTGATTTGATATTGACTATTTTCTCTGAGCCATCTATAAGTTATTGTATTAATTGATTTTATGTTTCCTTACTGAGTCCTAGCTTCTTGCTTTGTTTTGTTTTGAAATATCCAAATAGGTTGCTTGAGTGAGCTAGCTTATTTGTGCCTTTGAAGCTCTAACTTCCTATCACCAGATAGCTAGAGCTGTTACCAGGTATATGAGCCTAGGAGTCCATTCACTTTTCTTGTATGGATTCATCTCAGGTGTCCAGGTAGTCAGTCACCAAGTGTGTGCTGCAGGCCCTGTCCCATGGTTTTAGAGCGGCAAGGGTGATTGGTGTAGGTACAGGTAACTGGTTGCAGCAGGGGGTCAAGCTCTGAGCAAAGCAGGTGGCTGACAATTTTCCCCCTAGTGTCTGTGAAGAAAACATGTTCCTGTTCCCTAGAGCACACAGGTGGTTGGGTTCTGAACCTGAACCACGGGCATCCAATGCTTTTGGCTATAAGGCCTGGGAGGCATCACTTATCCTTGGACCCCTGTTGCGGGTGACTAGGTGACATGGATGGAGCCACTAGTCCTCAGGCCCCTGATGTGGGTAGGTGAGGGCCCTGTTTAATAGGCAGAGCGGTGTCAAACGTCAAAAACCCACCTCTCCACCACACAGCTGAAAGAGTTGAAGTCAGATCTGACACGTACACCTTTGCAATATGCCAACAAAGGCCTAAGCTCCTGAAATGGGCCCACGCAGGTCTGTGCAGGGGTGAAAGGCATTCAAAGTCCATGGACAATTTGTGCCTGGATAGGAACCACTTCTGCCCTGAGTTCCCAGCTTAGGGGAGCTGGCAGATTGTCTTTTCCCCCAAATGTTAATTTATTTCTTCTCCAAGGCTGGGAGAATGGCTCAGAGCATGCAGCAAGACCTATCTCAGGCCCAAGGAAATTGACAGCCACTGAAGCCAGCTTGGGGGCTGGGGACACGGTAAATTAGATGCAAGTACTTATCTTTTTTCGAGAGCACTGTTCTTTTCTGATTCCAGAGGCGTGAGTAGACTGTGCGGCTCACTGTTTCGCCCTGAGGAAACCACATTGCTACAGGCAGCCCTGCTACAGTCATGCCAGGGGATCTTGCCTGAGGGGTGTCAGTTCCCACTGAGTCAGGTTTAGCAACTCCTCGCCGGTTCTGAACTGTCTCTCCCTCCCCCTGCCGCTCAGTCTGATTTCCAAACTTGGCCTTTGATGTTCAGGGCTCCTAGTTTGTCATGTATATAATCACTTAACTTGTTTTTTTTTTGGGTCTTTGTTGTAATACAGATCACCAGAAGTGTCTGACTACCTCACCATCTTGGCCCTGTCTCCTTCCTAATCCTCTTTAATGTAACCTAATCTTGCCTCATTAACCACAGGCAAAGATTAGGATTTACAATACATAGGAAAATCATATCAGATCACAAAATGGTGGACAACCACACAATACTGAGAATCATGGCCTAGCCAAGTTGAAACACATTTTGTGGGGACAAAATTCAGTTCATAACATTGACAATTAGCATGTTGCTACTGCTTGGGGCCTTTCAGTTCCCAGGAACCAGAGCTCCTCAACACTGCCATTTTCCACCATGGTTTCTGCTTTATATTTGTACAACTAAGTGGCCAATTTCTCCAAACATAACAGTCTGCACCAGAAAGGCATTAAAGCCTCTACCATTTGCAAGACCAAAAAAAAAGTTTTCAGTGTCAAAGTGAGTTTTTCCAGCTTCTGCCATTCCTAATAAGGTTTTAAATATTTTACTGTTGTATTTTAGCAGGGTTTTAAGATTCTTTTCACCACAGCAGCTATTGCAAAATTTTCCCAGGCATACGGCCTAGCATAGCTCAGCCCTGAAGTGATGATAAGGAGGGTCTATTTTTCTGGTTTTACACCCATTGCTCCTGAGTTGGTAGTTCAGATATTTCCACATCGTGATTGGTCTTGGCTAGGATTCCTCTGGGACTTTAGCTATGCTAATGTTTTGGAGTCCCACCTAAGCTCTTCTCACCAAAGATGGAGAGCTTTGAGCCTACGTAAGACCATAGTGTGAGGTCACTCAGCTGCCACCTGAAGCTTGTGAGGAAAGCGAGGAGCCAACAGTTCAAAAAGAATTTATCGAGCTCTATGTGCCAGGTGCTGGTGAAATAATAATGACCTTGCAGGATATGTCCCAGATGTTTCTCCTCAATTATTAAATTTCACACTTGTAAGAGTTGTTAAGAATTTATGATCCCTTTTGGCTGCCAACCAAAAAAGTTGGCAGTCTGAATCTACCAGCCGTTTCTTAGAAACTCTATGGGGCAGTTGTACTCTGTCCTATAGGGTCGCTATGAGTCGGAATTGACTTGATGGCAATGGTTTGGTTTTGGTTTTTGATTTGCGTGGCGGAAATGGTTTACACTCAGCTGCTAACCAAAAGGTTGGCAGTTTGAATCCACTCAGTGGTGTCTTGGAAGAAAGGTCTGTTGACTTACTTCTGAAAAATCTACCATTAAAAACCCTATGGAGTGCAGTTCTACTCTGACACACATGGGGCTGTAGTCTACTCGATGGCAATGGATTTGGCTCTGGGTTTGTCAAGGTTGAAAGAGACTCCAGAGATATAGCAATCAAATGCAATGCGTGGACCGTCTTAGGATCCTGATTTAAATGTACTAAGGGTAAAAGGAAACCCTGGTCGCGTAGTGGTTAAGTGCTATAGCTACTAACCAAAAGGTTGGCAGTTTGAATCCACCAGGTGCTCCTTGGAAACTCTATGGGGCAGTTCTATTCTGTCCTATAGGGTTGCTATGAGTCAGAATCGACTTGACAGCAATGGGCTTGGTTTTGGTTTTAAGGGTAAAAAAATATTTTCTAAACTGTTGGGAAAGTGGAACCCAGGTATTGTCATCAGTTTTGTTGGTATAAACTAACGTATTTTTTTTTTTTCATGTTTAAAAGATTCCTTTGTTGAGGAGCAAGATATTTACATACCCTCGAATTATCTCTCCACAAAGAGTAGTGATACAGTGGAGAAAATGGACAATACCTTCACCAAATGATCAAAATTAACCTCACCAACAAGGGGTGATATGCCTCCAAATGTGATACTCTGAAAAGGATTGAAAATTGCTTATGTAGCACCCAGTCAAAGATGTGTAACCTGAATCTAACTGTAAAGAAACATCAAAAGAACCTGAATTGAAGAATACACTATGAAGATTACTGACCTGTATTCTTCAAAAATGTCATTATCTTAAAAGACAAGGAAAAGCTAAAGAATTAATTGATCAAGGTTATGGAAGACTAAGGACAAATGAGGAGTTCCTGAGTGATGCCAATGGTTAAGTACTCGACTACTAGCCAAAAGTTTGTCAGTTCGAACCCATCCAGAGGATGGGACCTCAGAAAACAGGCTTGGTCACTTGCTTCTGAAAGGTCAGAGCCTTGAAAACCCTATGGGGCAATTCTATGTCTGTGATTATGAATTGGGTCCTGTACTAAGAAAATAAATGCTATAAAAAACATTAGTGGAATAATTGTTGTTGTTAGGTGCTATCGAGTTGGTTCTGACTCATAGCAACCCTATGTACAACGGAATGAAACACTGCCCAGTCCTGTACCATCCTCGCAATTGTTGCTATGCTTGAGAAATAATTAGTGGAATAAGGACTGTAAATTAGATGAAAGCAATTATCAGTGTTAAAGTTCCTGAAATTGATAATTGTATTGCGGTTGTGTAAGAGGATATCAAGGAGCACTAGTATCACAATGGTTAAGCACTTGGCTGCTAACTGAAAGATTAGCAGTTTGAACCCACCTAGTGGCTCAGTGGGAGAAGGACCTGGTGATCTGCTTCTGCAGAGATTACATCCAAGAAAACCCTATGGGGCATTTCTGCTTGGTCACATGGGTCATGAGTCAGAATCGAGTTAACAACACCCAACAACAACATCTTCGTTCTTAATAAATATACATTGAATTATTAAGTGGGTAAGGGGACATGACATATTCAACCTACTCTCAAGTGGTGTAGAAATAAATTGTAATATGTACTGACACACACACGTACACACACACACACTGCCTACTTCTTTAAACTAGTATTCTAGTGCCCTTCTCGTAGTTTACTGGGCTCCACCTGTACTGGTCTTTCCAGTCCTCCAACATGCCAACTATGTTCTTGATGAGGGCCTTTACATTCACTGTTCCTCTGCTTGGAATGTTCTGCCCCCAGGAATTTGCTTGTTGTACCCCTTCTCATCATCCAGGCCTCATATCACCTCTTCAGAGATACACTCTCTCTCTCTCTCTTTCTTTTGCTTTAGGTGAAAGTTTACCAATCAAGTCAGTCTTTCATACAGAAAGTTAGACACACTTTGCTGTGTACTCCTAGCTGCTCTCTTCTTAATGAGACAGCACATTCCTCCTCTCCACCCTGTATTCCCCTTGTCCATTCAACCAGCTCCTGTCCCCCTCTTCCTTCTCATTTTGCCATCAGACAGGAGTCACCCACATAGTCTCACGTGCCTACTTCAGTCACGAAGTTCACTCCTCGCCAGCATCATTGCCTATTATTATTATTATTTTTTATAGTCCAGGCCAATCCAAGCCTGTAAAGTTGGTTTCAGGAATGGTTCCAATCTTGGGCTATCAAAGGGTCTGGGGACCATGACCGTCAGGGTCCCTCTGGTCTCAGTCAGACCATTAAGCCTGGTCTTTTTACGAGAATTTGAGATGTGCATCCTACTGTTCTCCTGAGAGACACCTTCTTGACTGCCCAAACTAAGGGTGACTTTCTTCTTCCCTAGAACACTTACCATTGTCTGAAAACATTTAATTAATTTATATCTATGTTTTTTTTTTTTCTTTTGTCTCTCCCCACTAGAATGTAAGTGTCATAGGAGCAGGCACCTTGATCACAACTCTGTCACAGTACCTAGACTAGTGCTAGAAACATAAGCCATCAATATCTGCATGTTGAATGAATGGAAGTGGGATGGGGTGGGATGGTGTGGGGTGGGACAGGGCTCTAGGATGAAGACGGCAACATTAACATGGTTATTGGTGTGTGTGTGTGTGCATCAGTGTCTGGAGTTCTAGCCTATAAGCACATTTTTTAAAAAAGAGGTTAAGTATAAAATATGCTCATTTGAAATTTAGAAGTTGATCTTAGCAATCTTGGAGAAAAAGAGGAATCAGAAGAGAGGAACTTTATTGACAGTCCATAACTCATTTGTAACCTCAGCTTTTGATGACATAGTTTATATTAAACTTGCAGCTAGAATAATAGGAGGATCAAGTTCCCAATTACGTCACTGTACTGTCCTTTATTTTGGAACATTCTCCTTCCATTTTGTCTTATTTAGGACAGTGTTATAATCTTCCGTTCTTTTGGGACCAACACCTGCTGTCATCTTTGACTCTGTCCACCCTCATTTCCTTGTGATGCTCCGTGACAATACTCCCATACATGGGCCTGTGATGTGGGTCTGTGTTTCTCACAGTGTGTTCCTTGCGTCTCCTGCATCAGGATCACTTGGAAAGACTGTTAAAACTGCAGACTCTTTGGCTCCAAATCAGAATTTCGGGGGTAGGGGGATAGGGAAACCATTTACTTTAGAAATTTTTCTTGTGTTTTTTTTTGGAGTAAAAAATACGTTCATATGTGCCTATAATTAAAAATGTACTTAGGATGTGTAGTAAAGAGTTTACCTCCTGCTCCTGTTTCCCAGCTGTTTGGTTCCCTTCCTTGGAAGCACGTATTGTTGTTATATTAGTTTCATATGTGTTTTTCCAGAGATTTTTCTGTGTTGAGACGAGCATATAATGTAATATAATCTTCTCCCTGCTCCCTTATTACACAAACAGCAGAATACTGTACTCATGGTTTGTTTTTATCATGTGCCAAATATCTTGGAAATCATTCCATATTGGTATACAAGGAGCATTCTCATTTTTTCCGCAGCTGCGTAGATTCCCATGTGTGAGTGTGCCGTAATTTACTTAAGTAGTAGCCTATCAATGGACATTTACATTGTTTTCAATCTTTCGATAAGAGGAACACTGCTGCAATAAATAACCTCCTGCATATACCCTTTCCCATATGTGCAAGGATATCTGAAGAAAAAGTTCTGGGACCAAAAGATATGTACATTTAAAATTTAATAGATAGTGCCAAGTTGTCTTCCATATAGGTTGGTAGAACTCTCCAGTGAAACCAACTGGGCCTCATGATTTCTTTTTTGGAAGATTATTAATTATTGATTAAATTTCTTTAATAAAGATAAGCCATTCAGAATTTCAAAACTCCTTGTGTGAGTTTTGATAGTTTGCCTTTCAAGGAATCAGTCTGTTTCATTTAAAACATCAAGTTTGTGGCCATAAAGTTGTTCATACTGTTGTTGTTGTGCGCCGTTGAGTTGATCTTGACTCATAGTGACCCTATAGGACAGAGTAGAACTGCCCCATAGGATTTCCAAGGCTGTAATCCTTATGGAAGCAGACTGCCATATCTTTCTCCTGCAGAGCGGCTAGTGGATTCCTACCACCGACCTTTTGGTTAGCAGCTGAGTGCTTAACCCCTACACCACCAGCGCTCCTTTTTGATAGTATACCTTTACAATTTTTTTAATGTCCATGGGATCAACAGTAATTTGTGTCTTCTCTCTTTTTTTCTTAGTTTAGCTAGAGGTTATCAAGTTTATTGATCTTTCTAAAGAACTAGCCTTTGATTTTGTTGGTTCCCTCTACTGTTTTCCTGTGTTCGACATCATTGATTTCTGCCCCACTTTTTATAACTTCTTTTCTTCTTCTTGCTTTAGGATTAAGTTTCTCTTCTTTCTCTAGTTTCCTAAGGTGGAAGCTTAGGTTACTGATTTTAGATCTTTTTGCTTTTCCAATATATGCATTAAATTTCCCTCTAAGCATGGCTTTCACTGCATCCCACAATTTTTTTTCTTTTTTTAAACTTTTTTTATTGTGCTTCTGTTCAAGGTTTACAGAGCAAATCAGTTTCTCATTAAACAATTAGTACACATATTGTTTTGTGACATTGGTTGCCAACCCCCACGACATGTCAGCACTCTCCCCTTCTCGACTTTGGTTTTCCCATTTCAATTCGTCCAGCTTTCCTGTCCCCTCTGGCCTTTTTGTCCTTGCCCCTGGGCTGCTGTGCCCATTTAGTCTCGTATATACGTGGTTGAGCTACGTGTATTACTGTTTGTTCAATGGGCCTGTCTAATCTTTTGTTGAAGGGCGAACCTCAGGAGTGACTTCAATACTGAGTTAAGAGGGTGTCCGGGGGCCATACTCTCGGGTTTCTGCAGTCTCAGACCAGAGAGTCTGGTCTTTTTTTTTGTGTGTGTGAGTTTGAATTTCGTTCTACATTTTTCTCCAGCTCTGTCCAGGATCCTCTATTGCTATCACTCTCAGAGCAGTCGTTGGTGGTAGCTGGGGACTATCTGGTTGTGCTGGACTCAGTCTGGTGGAGGGTGTGGTAGTTGTGATCCATTACTCCTTCGGACTAATCTTTCTCTTGTGTCTTTGGTTTTCTTTATTCTTCCTTGCTCCAGATGGGGTGGAACCAGTGGAGTATCTTAGGTGGCTGCTCACAAGGTTTTAAGACCCCAGACTCTGCTCACCAATGTAGAACATTTTATTTCTAAACTATGTTATGCCAGTTGAGCTAGATGTTCCCCAAGACTGTGGTCCCCAGCCCTCATCCCAGTAATTTGTTCCCTCAGGGAGTCTGAGTGTGTCTATGAAGCTTCCATGACCTTGCCTTGGTCAAGTTGTGCTGACTTCCCCAGTACTGTGTACTGTCTTACCCTTTACCAAAGTTACCACTTATCTATTGTCTATTTAGTGTTTTTCCCTTCCTCCGCCCTGTAACAATCAAAAATTGTTTCTTTTTGTGTGTAAACCTTTTCATAAGTTTTTATAGTAGTGGTCTCATACAATATTTGTCCTTTTGTGATTGACTTATTTCACTCAGCATAATGAATGCCCTCCAGATTCATCCACGTTGTGAGATGTTTCACAGATCCATCATTGTTCTTTATTGTTGCGTAGTATTCCATTGTGTATATGTACCGCAGTTTGTTTATCCTTTCGTCTGTTGATGGGCACTTAGATTATTTCCATCTTTTTGCTATTGTGAATAATGCTGCAATGAACATGGGTATGCATATGTCTATTTGTGTGATGGCTCTTATTTCTCTAGGATATATTCCTAGGAGTGCATTCCACAAATTTGGGTGTTGTATTTTCATTTTCATTTAGTTTAAAATATTTTAAAATTTTCTCTTGGCACTTCTTCTTTGACCCACATGTTATTTAGAGGTATGTTGTTTAATTTCCAAATATTTGGGGAATTTTCCAGTTATCTTTCAGTTATTGACTTCTAGTTTAAATCCATTGTGGTCTGAGAAATTCCTTTGCATGATTTCTAGTCTTTAGCTGTATTGAAGTGTGTTCTATGGCCTAGAATGTGGTTTATCTTGGTGAATGTTTCATGCAAGCTTGAGAAGAAAGCGTAATGTGCTGTTGTTAGATGAAATATTCTATAAATGTTAATTAGATCAAGTGATTAATAGCGCTGTTCAGGTCAAGTATATCCTTATTGATTTTCTGCCTGCTTGATCAATCAATTACTCACAGGAGAGTGTTGAAGTCTCCAACTATAATAGTAGATTTATCTGTTCTTCCTTTCAGCCCTATCAGTTTTTGCTTCATGTGTATTGATGTTCTGTTTTTAGGTGCATATATGTTTAGGATTATTATATCTTCTTGGACAATCGACCCCTTTATCATTATGTAGTGCCTCTCTTTATCCTTGATAATTTCCCTTGTCTTGAAGTCTGTTTTGCCTGAAATTAATATAGTGACTCCAGGATTCTTTTGATTATTGCTAGCTAGCATGGTATATAAGCATATCTTTTTCTATTCCTTTACTTTTAATCTAGTAGATTAAAAGACTATTTTTAAAGTGGATTTCTTATAGACAACATATAATTGGGTCCTGTTTTTTGTTTTTTTAATCCACTCTGAAGATCTCTGTCCTTTAGTTGGTTGATATATTCTGATTAATATCAACCCTGTTTGCAACAATTTTCTATTTGTTCCCAGAAGCTTTTTTTTTTTTTTTTTTTTTTGCCTTCCCTGGCTTTAATTGAGCATTTTATATGGTTGCATGCTATCTTCTCTTTTAGCTGTGGTTGCCTTAACACAATATACGTTTTTAACTAATCTAAAGCTACCTTCAAATAACACTATTCTGGTTCATGTGTAATATAGGTGCTCTTATTTATATTTTATTTATAACAGATTGTCTAATTCCTCCCTCCTGTCTCTGGTGACATTGCCATCATTCATTTCACTTATCAATATGCTTTAATCACCCATTACATTGCTACTATTATTACTTTAAGCAAACAATTATCTTTTAGATCAATTAAGAATAAGAAAAATAAGAGATTTTATTTTACCTTCATTTAGTACTTTTTGATGCTCCTCATTTATTTATGTAGACTTCAATAGCTCCATTATATTCTAGTATGACTGGGTATTCCAGTCTCACTCCTGCTCCAGAGATGGAACCATACATTTTCACAAGGTGTTCTGGTTCCTTTTAGTGAGAAATGATATTTACAGATCACTGTGTTGGCACTAGGGGTCCTCACTGCTCTTAGGTTGGCTAGTCATTCCTCGTAGGCCTTTCCCCTGGGCAGAGAGAGGCAATATGCATTCTTTTCTGAAAAAGAAAAATACTTCATGAGTTAATACCCATATTTCCAATTTAAGTAAAAGATTACAGCTTCCCTTTACCTAACTTTAAAATTCTTATATTTGTATTTCTTTACTCTTACTCATTAACATAATTATTTGCTTAAGCCTTTTTTTTTTTTGGTTTATGCTGTGTGTGTATATGATAGTTTCAAACATCATTAAAAAATTATAATTTGGGAGTTAATAGCCAGTGGTTCCAAGACAAGAAGGCAGGAGGGACAGGAAAACTGGATGAATGGACACAGAGAACCCAGGATAGAAAGGGAAAAGGGGAGAGTGCTGACACATTGCAGATATTGCAACCAACGTTACAAAATAATTTGTGCATAAAGTTTTGAATGAGAAACTAATTTTCACTGTAAACTTTCACCTAACACACACACACACACACACACACACACAAAATAGCCAGGGGTTCCTAGGTTTGCAACAGTTTGCACTCAGCTGCCAACTTAAAGATTGGCAGTTCGAACTCGCCCAGTGGTACAGTGGAAGAAAAGGCCTGGCTATCAGCTTCCATTAAGATTAAAACCAAAACCAAACCCATTGCCATAGATCCCACTGTGTTTTCCAGGCTGTAATCGTTATGCGTGCAGGTCTTTTCTCCTGCATATCAGAAACCCTGGTGGTGCAGTGGTTAATAGCTACGGCTGCTAACCAAAAGATTAGCAGCTTGAATCCACCGGGTGCTCCTTGGAAACTCTACGGGGCAGTTCTGCTCTGTCCTATATGGTCGCTATGAGTTGGAATCAACACCACAGCAATGGATTTTTTTTTTTTTTTTCAGTTTCTCCTGCAGAGCAGCTGGTGGATTCGAACAGCAGACCTTTCAGTTAGCAGCTGATATTTTATTAACATTGCATCAACAGGGCTCCTTCCATTAAGATCACAGCCAAGAAAGCCCAATGGAACAATTTTACTTTGTAACACATAGGGTCACCATGAGTTGTAATTAAGTCGCCAGCAACCAACAATAGCCAGGAAGAATGGTGAAGGAGTAGAGGAGTAAATGCCTGAGGCTGGTCAGTCCTCCCCTGTTTTCATAATTCTATACTTTAAGTGAGATTTTTGCTGCCATAATTTTACCCTCTGAACTCCTGCTTCACTGATTCCATGGTGAACAAGAAGACAACCGTTGTCTCAAAGCAGAGTAGGGAAGAGTCAGGAGGAAATCGAAACTTGTTTTCACTAACCTATTTCTCTCTGGCAGTCTTCCACCCCGGGCTATAGCCAACTCCTCTTCCTAGGCCCTGTAGGTGCACTACTTCCGTCTTCCCTGGGGTTTCTTACTGTTATTGTTATTAGTTCCTGGAATCCAGGTTTCCCTCTAAAAATATTCCTTGTTTGATTCTGGGGAAGGGAGCCAACAGCCTTTACCATTTTCCCTTCTTTGCAACAACCAGAAATCCTATCTGACTTTTAAAATTAAACAAGGGAAAGGAATATTTATTTTTTTTAAGAGAAAAAAAGATGAGGAAACTCTGGTTTATTGTCTTTTTCAAATATCCTATGAAAACATCCCAAAGAGATTTAACCTGACCAGATTCAACTTGAGGAAAACACAGGGATACAAACAAAACTGGAAACTACATAGTGGGTGAAAAAATAAAGAATTGACTACTGGCAAGGAAAAAATTTGAAGAAATGTTATAATCTAAAAACTTTCTGAAATGCTTCCTTAGGTGAACATGTAGTTACCTTATCAGTCGTGGAAGAGTTGATTCCAACTCACGGCGTGACAGAGTAGAACTGTACTCTGTAGGGCTTTCGGTGGCTGGTTTTTGGGAGTAGATTTCTAGGCCTTTCTTCCAAGGTGCCTCTGGATGGACTTGAACCTCCAACTTTTTGGTTAGTAGCTGTCTTAGTCATCTAGTGCTGCTGTAACAAAAATGCCATCAGTGGATGGCTTTAGCAAAGAGAAATTTATTCTCTCACAGTCTAGGAGGCTAGAAGTGTGAATTCAGTGTGCCAGCTCCAGGGGAAGGCTTTCTCTCTCTGTCGAGTCTGGGGGAAGGCCCTTGTCATGAACCTTCCCTGGTAGAGGAGCTTCTCAGTGCAGGGACCCTGGGTCCAAAGGACACACTATGCTCCTAATGCTCCTTTCTTGGTGGTATGAGGTCCCCATGTCTCTCTGCTGGCTTCTCTCTTTTATAATTCAGAAGAGATTGGCTCAAAACAATCCAATCCTGTAGATTGAGTCCTGTCTCATTAACATAACTGCCACTAATCCCACCACATAAACATCATAACCCAGTACCGTCAAGTCGATTCCAACACATAGCGACCCTTTAGGACAGGGTAGAACTGCCCCATAGAGTTTCCAAGGAGTGCCTGGTGGATTTGAACTGCCGACCCTTTGGTTAGCAGCCATAGCACTTAACCACTACGCCACCAGGGTTTCCATTAACATCATAGAGAGAAGATTTACAACACATAGGAAAATCACGTCAGATGACAAAATGGTGGACAATCACACAATATCGGAATTGTGGCCTAGCCAAGGTGACACATATCTTTGGAGGACACAATTCAATTCATGGCAGTAGCCAAGTGTGTTAACTATTTGCACTACCCAGGGCCTACATACCAAAACAAAAAACAAAAAACCCTGTTGCCTTCAAGTCAATTCCAACTCATAGTGACCCTATAGGACAGAGTAGAACTGCCCCATTGTGTTTCTAAGGAGCGGCTGGTGGATTCAAACTGCTGACCTTCATGGATAATAACAGCACCTCCCTTCATGGATGCAACACAACACACCTCCCAAAGGTAGCCACTCTTCACAGTTTTGTGTTTATCTTTCCAGACTTTCTTATATACCTTAAAAAATTGCACAGGTACACACATATACACATGGGGTCGTTATATATATAAACGTCAGAAATTTAAGATGGGCGTGTCCCTGTATTAGTACACGCTGGAGCATTTCATTATTTTAAACAGATAAAATTCATTTTGTATATATATTAATAAGTTACCTTTTATTTCATTGAAAACGCACACAAAAAGATGAAATGAATCATGCCTTCTTTTTTTCCTTCTCAAATTAAAACATTATAAGAAATAATCTGAAAAAGAAGTACCTGGTTATTAGTCCCAGCTGTATTTCTTTCTCTTTAAATTGTCAGTTTGTATATTTTGCTCATTCATCAAAAGAAAAGAACAAATCCATAGATATATAAGTCTACAGTGCAAAAAGAACATTTACAGGGGAAAAAAATAGACTCTTGCATCCCTGATTCATAGGACGCTGAGGTGGAGGAAAATGTATTTAACAAGTTCTCAGGTACATAACAAAAATTTAGGATTAAAATTAAGCTTAAAAAATTTGAAGGCCATTATACGAGATAAACAGAAAAACTTCATGCAAAACCTCTTTCTCTAAGATGTTAACGGTTATTTATGGCTGGCCTAGTAAAGAAGAGAGCTTCATTCTTAGGAATGAGAATAAGGCCTCAGGTCTTTAAGGCCAACACTGAAAGAGAAACAAGGAGAAAACTTTGTCTGTGGTAGGATAGGTTCAGGAGCCCTGGTGGCACAGTGGTTAAGATCTACGGTGGCTAATCAAAAGGTTAGCAATTCAAATCCATCAGCCACTCCTTGGAAACCCTATGGGGCAGTTCTACTCTGTCCTATAGGGGTGCTATGAGTCAAAAGTCAACTTGACATCAATGGGTTCAGTTTGGTTTTGGTTAGGATAGGTCAGAGTAGTTTCCCATTTGTTCTCGTCCCTTAAAAAAGCCATCCTTGGCCTATAAGCCTCTGCTAGTGGAAATAGAAATTTTCTCAGATTAAAGTACACATTCAAGGTCTTTAAGGACTCAAAAGCCAATGAATGCATTAAGAGAAGATATTTCTGAAAAGGAGGAATTAAGATCTTAAAGAACCTTCTCTCTAAGATATGTAAGACTGGGTTCCTGAAGGAAAAACTAACATCAAAGGAAAACTCTTGCATTAGAAAAAAAAAAAAAATTTTTTTTTTTTAGAGGATGACATTTCATGTAGTCTAAGCAAAGGGAAGGAAGAGAAAAAAAAAAAAAGAAGAATATTTTTGAGAAAAAGGAAGAAATAACTTGAAGCAAAATTTCCTAAGAACCCTGCCTGCGTATTTCAGGGTTGCCATATGGAACAGGGGTTAGGCCTTGTCCCCTCAGGCTTCAGAAGGGAGAGTTAGTACTGCTGGGTGGTGGTCACAGGTGGCAGTCACAGTCATCCAACAGTGGGCATCAGTTCTCAGGGTTGGTAATGCCTAAGCAGAGATGAAATGACAAGATGACAGAAACAATTCCTACTCAGTGGGGAGTTAGACTTGCAGACCTCTAAGAGTCCCCTCAACATCATCATTCAATGTTAATAGAAGAAACAACCACATACCCACAAAATCCCCTTCACCAGGGCTGATGCTTGTTGGTGGTGGGGTGAGGGAAGCCTGGGGCGGGAGGGACCGTGGGGAAATATTTCTAGTAGGGACTCATGAATATAAACAATTTGATTTAAAAATAATTGCAAAGCTCACGGGTGTGTGGCAGAGTTGGAGAGTCCCCCTAAAGAGAGAAACGGGGCCACAGGGACACGCTCACCTGATGATACTACTGTCCGGTAGGTTTCAGGCACTGGAGGGGACTTAGAATATTTCAAAAAAGACACTCCAAAACACGGGGCCCCTGAGGCGCAAGGCCCAGAACTCACCAAAAACCAAACCTGTTGCTGAAGAGTTGATCCCAACTCATAGCAACCCTATAAAACACAGCAGAACTCCCCCATGAGGTTTCCGAGGCTGTAAATCTTTACAGAACCAGAATGCCACGTCTTTCTCCCATGGAGTGGCTGGTGGGTTCAAACCATTAGCCTTTTGGTTAGCAGTTGAGCACTTATTCACTGTGCTACCAGACCCTTATTGCCTGGGACTAAGGGTGGTACTGCCCTTTGGCCCTAAATTGTCATTCTGGCATGAAATTTAATTTGGTAGGTGAATGATTTATGAGTCATATACATTGGATGTGACTAAGATTAAAGAAAGCTTTGTAAATATTCTATTTCTAACTAAATTCTTGCTTAATTTTCTTCTTCATTTCTTCATTTAAATGAAAACTTAAGAATATGTAGTTTCTCATGTACCAGGAACTGGAAGGTACTATGTCATTAATGAGATTAATATTTTAAAATCTGGTAATAATGTAAGAGAAAATGGATTGGAAAGAATTATATAACATAAAGACAAAGAGTAATACAATTCTTCAGTGTCTAGCCTTCTAGCCTAGTTTCAAAGGTGAAAGAGAAAAGAAACACTGATTTTCTCAATAGGAGAACTCCATCATAAGCACTTAAGGCTGAGAAAAAAGACAAATTTGTAGCCTTAAAGAAGTTAACATTATATATTGGAACCTATTTGTCATAGAGACTTGATTAGTGAGGGAGAAAGTAGGTTTATGTAAAATCTTGGGTATAAGACAATAGAGTTTCAGGAATTTAAGGCCATGGTATAAAAAAGAAATATAAAAATACATGTTTTTTGCAGGAACGAGAGAGTAGCTTCATGTATGATCTCCTGAATGAAAGAACAAACCTTAATTTTTCCCAGGCTAAAGTGGGAGGAAGGGAAAATGAAAATAAAGTATTTGTGATGGTAATAAGAAAACATCTTCAGTGTAAATCTAAGAATTCTATTTAAAGCTGTTGACAAGGTAAAAAAAAAAAAAATCCAAATCTTTAACTCAAAGGTAAAAGAAAGAATAAAAAAATACATATGTCTGCAAAAGGACAAATATTCCGTGATTCCACTTACAAGAAACATCTAGAATAGGCAAATTCACGGAGACAGAAAGTAGACTAAACGTTACCAGGGGACAGGGGAAGGGGGAGTTGGGGAGCTATTGCTTACCGGATTCAAAGGTCTGCAAATCTCACTCTGTCTGGGGTGATGAAAGAGTTTTGAAAGTAGATAGCGGTGAAGGTCGTCCAACATTGTGAATGCGATTAATGCCACAGAATTCTACACTTAAAAATAATTTAAGTGACAAACTTTATATTCTGTGTATTAAATATATGCAGGAAACCCTGGCGGTGTGGTGGTTGAGTGCTTACGGCTGCTTAATCAAAGGATTGGCAGTTCAAATCTGCCAGGCGCTCCTTGGAAACTCTATGGGGCAGTTCTACTCTGTCCTGTAGGGTTGCTGTGAGTCGGGGAATCGACTCGACGGCACTGGACTTGGCTTGGGCTATATAAAAAATACGTATGTTTTATATATGTATACGTATACATGTATTTCTTTTTAATGGAAAAGTAGCCCCGTGCAATATTGTCTGTCCAAGAGATCCTCCTTGGTTTTAAGTTTTGGCTCTTCCAAAATTAGGGCAAGTGCCGCTTTCTCAGCAAGAGTGTACCTTGATTTTTTGATCTTGAGATAGAAATTTCAGACACTAGAGGGCAGAAGCAGTCAGAAGATGTCCTCACCGGTGCTATACAAGGTGTGACCATCCTGGCTCCCAGTGGTCCTGGGCCCAGATTTGGTGCATCTTTGACTATCAGGACCTAGATGAGAGAGAGCTTGTCCACTCCCTTGCAACTGAGTGTCTGCAGGCATGTCTCGGTGACTACCATATTTTTTTTACCCGTGATGCACCCACGTAAATAATGTACCCACGCAAGTAACACACATAGCACACCTAGGAAAATAATGTGTGAGGGGGTTGTGTGGCTGGCAAAAAAAAGTATAATGTGTGCATTATTTGCGTAAAAATACAGTATTCACTCCATGTATTACTTTGCTCAGAGTAGATACTGTGGACTCATGGAGAGAACCCCTCACATCCTTTTACTTCATTTGGGTAACCAAGGGACAAGTTTATTCCTGTCCTTTTGGAAACAATGAAAACATGCATGCATGATTACTCAATAAAGAAAAAAGTTTTGTAAAAAAAAAAAAAATCCACCCTTGTGTCAGATGTGCAGCCTGGCTTTTGGGAAGAGATTTATGAATCTTGCCGTGCCTTGTTTTAGAATAAGAAATATGTAGTGATGGCCAGTTAATCCCATGTGCTGCCCATGAGAAGAAAGGATCACTACATTATTGAGATAAGGCCTCCTTCTGGCCTTACATAGGGCTATCCGCAAGTATCCCATACTAGGCTTTTAACTGGACTACAGAAGAAGGTAGCTTTGGGGAGAATCTCTCTAAGAAAGGACCAGAAGAGAAAATAATATCATTTGGGAAATCTACTACATAAGAGAACAAAACTTCACATCTATCAAGCAGATATACACCAAAGATTATTTATGATTGCTGAAGAATTACCAAAAAACCAAACCAGTGGGCGTTGAGACAATTCTGACCCATGGCAATCTCATGTGTTGCAGAGTAGAACCGCGTTTCATAAGATTTTTTAAGGCTGTGACCTTTTGGAAGCAGGTCACCAGATCTTTCTGCCAAGGCACCACTGGGTGGGTTCAAATTGCTAACTTTTTGGTTAGTAGTTGAACACTTAACCATTTCTGCCACCAGGATACTGTGCTGAGGGATTAGGTGGCTCAGTTGCTAAGCATTCAGCTTCTAACCAAAGGGTGGGCAGTTTGAATCCACCAGCTGCTCGTTGGAAGGCTTATGGGGCAGTTCTACTCTGCCCTATAGGGTCGCTATGAGTTGGAATCAACACGATGGCAACGGGTTTGGTTTTGGTTTTAACAGATTAATAGCCATCTTCCCTGACTAGCTCCTATTGATCAAGTGAAGGCAGGAGATGATGAAAAATAGCTTCACTACTGAAAGAACGCTAAGCTGGATATTGTGGCTTAATTACTTGGCAAAAGGGGCTTGCAAAGTCTTTATCTTCGAATTAGGGTGACTTACTTAGTCTGACCCAGCTGGACAACTGTAGGTCCCTTAAGCCATGGCAGAGGGTAGATCAGAATGCATGCATGCTCTCTGAAGGCAGGTGAGTCACATGGGTTTCAGGACACCAAACTCTCCTGATTATCCTTCTGCCTCTCTGGTCATATCTGCTGGTTTCCTGTGCTGGTTCTTCCTCTCATCCTGGAATTGTGATTGTTGAAATACTGCCGGGCCCACTCTTTGGTTCTCTCTTCCTCTCCCCTCCGTTTACCTTCCACTCATGATAGATCAATATAAAACCCAAAACCCCGTTAGTGTTGAGTCAATTCTGATTTACAGTGATCCTACAGGACAGAGTAGAACCACCCCATAGGGTTTCCAAGGAGTGGCTGGCAGATTCGAACTGCTGATCTTTTGGTTAGCAGCTGAGCACTTAGCCACTTCGCCACCAGGGCTCCGATGGATCAATATAGAGGGAAATAATTTATTTCTATACATTGCGTGTTGGGCTATCATTTAAGGCCATGCACGGTTCCACATAGCACAGTGGTCTCTGGTCCAGTCTTCTGGATGAGAGTGATTGCAGCTTCAGAACGATTGGCTGCTGGAGTGGTAGATATGCGGCAGGATGGGTACAGTAACTGTCTCATTTGCAGTCGGGCTCACAGGAGAAGAAATGTGGGTTCTGTAAGGTCTGATAGTTTGTATAATAAGAGGAAATAAACAGCACACGTATTTTCTTTCTTCGAATAGGAGAGCAGTTAAAAACTCAGCATTTGCGCATACATCGTATTTGAGAGACAAAGTAGGAGTACTCAGGCCACCATGACCTCTTCCTTATAACTGCTCTCTCTGTCTCCATTCTCATTTTCCTCCAATTAAGTCAATTGGATACATCACTTTTCTAATTAAAGTCCTTTGATGCCTTCCTTCTGCTGTCAGAAGAAAATTCAAACTTTTACCAAGGCCTCCAAGACACCTGAGTGATGTGGCTCCTGTCTACCTCTGGCTTCTCACCACCCTTTCTTTGCAACTATCTTCCGGGCATGCTGGCTTTCCTCCATAGAGCCATGTTTTTGTCTGACTTGGGTCTTCACATGCTGTTCCTCACCTATCACGTGGGTAATGTCTACCGTTTTTTCCGGCCTCAGCTTAGGTATCAGTTTATTAACCATTTCCTCACTCCCCAGCCTAATCTATGTTCTCTCTGTACTATGCTTTCTCATTGTGCTATGCTTTTTCTTCCTCATGCTTATCACAATATGCGATGACATATTTATTTGTCGGTTTACTTGCTTAATGTCTGTCTCCCCCATTTGGGCTGGAAGTCCTTTGAAGGCAAGCATCTTGCTGGTTTTGTTCACGGTTTTATATCCAGCTCCATGGATGGAAATGGACAGGAACGGCCCCTTGAGAAAGATATAGCCAGTGGATTCCAGGAGCTCTTGATATCAAGTTTCAAGGCTTCCCATTATGTGTTATGATTCTTTGTAGAGATGCAGTGATGAGATGAACAGAGGTAATTATCGGAAAAGCTGAGTCCAGTTGACTGGTGGAATAGAGAAGAAATTATAATCATGAGGTATATGTGGAACATGCAAGCACTCCAAAGGTTTTCCTGAATTCATGCTGACTGGGTGCCTGGATCATGACATTGGTATGAAGTAGAGTGATGAAAGAACTTGAGCACATTTGGGCTACATGAATTAAAGAATGTGAACATCGAAAAAAGTTTCATTAATTATAAAGTCCCCCCTTTGTTTTGTTCTTAAAAAATTGATTTTATTTTCTTTTATAATGCAGTAGCCATTCATTCATGAATTCACATTTATCCACTAACATTTCCTGCAATGTGTCATGCATTGTGTAGGGCTAAAAAGATACAGGAAACCCTGGTGGCATAGTGGTTAAGTGCTACAGCTGCTAACCCTAAGGGTCGGCAGCTTAAATCCTCCAGGTGCTCCTTGGAAACTCTATGGGGCAGTTCTACTCTGTCCTATAGGGTAGCTATAGTCAGAATCAACTCGACGGCACTGGGTTTGGTTTTGGTTTTTTGAAAAAGGTACAAAACCTCACCTCCATTCTTTAGGAACTCAACATTTAGGATGGAGTTTTAACATGGTAGATATATACTCAAATCATTACAACACAGAGCCACCTGTTATAAATACTCCAAAAAGGGCCGAAAAATGAAGTATTCTACCATTCAGCAACACAACCAGTAGTACCCTAATTTATTGACTTTTAGAGCATTGCTTAAGTACTCTACTACTAGTCAAAAGGCCAGCAGTTCAAACCAACCCAGAGGTGCCTTGGAAGACAGGGCTGGTGATCTGCTTCTGAAAGGTCACAGGCTTGAAAACCCTATGGAGCAGTTCTACTCTGCACACTTGGGGTCGCCATGACTTGGGATTGTCTCTACAGCAACTAACAGCAGCAATATAGGACTTAAACAGTGAGCTAGAAGTGCAGAACTAAAAATACTCAACCAGGTGTGCTATTTAAGATATTAAAAAACTAGTACCGTTGCAGGGCAAGGCTTCCCAGCTTGGGACTAAGCCCTGTCTAGGTTCTTGCCTTCTCCTGACCAAGAATGACTCTGACCAAGAGGCTCAGAAGTTCCACACAAACAGAAAGAGAGTAAAGGCTCACGAGGAAGAGACAGAGAGGGGCTTCCACCTATGCTAGCCTCCAGTCTCTCCCTGGACAAAGGGTTTCCTAAGGTTTATAAAAGTTTTTAGGTGGGAAAAAGGCATTATCTTTGTTCACTAAATGGGTGGAGATTTCCAGGAGAAGGGGAGGGATTATGAAAATCAAAGGCGAGCGCAGTTAGAATTCAAGATGGATTTCCTTGCAGTGGTTGCTGGAACTAAGACTGAGTCTGTCACAAAGGCTGCCAGGATGTTGAACAGGACTTATTCTGGGATGTTGTGCATGTGTGATGCCTCTGGACCTTGGTTCAAGTCCTGGCAAGGGGTCCCTGCTCATGTTTGTCTCACGTGGAAGGTCATTCATAGGCCATGTTACTCTTTGCTGTGCACACTCTCCACCTGGTGGGGCCTTGAAAAACAACTCAGGAGGATTATCAGTAATTTATAGCTGGTCAAGCATACAGGACCTTGAAATGTAGCCCCTTGTCTTGTCTAAGCACCTAGTTTGTTAATCACAAGTAGTTCTTGGGTGCCAGCAGCAAAAGTTAAATGGTGGTCTGCACTTAGGTTTAGATTCCAAAAATACTGAGTCAGAGGTAATTTAATTCAGCCAGCCCCATCTCTTGCCTGTCTCAGTACTACACAGGCCCTGACCAGTCCTAATATGTCTGACTAATCAGATAGGACTCCCCACCTATCAGAACAAACATTGCCCAAATATCAGTTAGATTCCACACTGAACACCTGTCACGAATCAGCTACTGTGTTAAAGGGGTTTTTAGTCCGGTTACAATACTGTAAGCGAGGCAGGGATTACAAATAGTTCTCAATTTTTGGGGGGGAGTAAAATATATATAACATAAAATTTTAAGCACTTTTAAGTGTACAACTTAGTGGCATTGATTATATTCACCGTTTTGTACAACTATTGCATTATTTATTTCTAAAATGTTTTCATCACCCTAAATAGAAAAGCTGTACCCATTAAACAGTAACACCATTCCCCTCCCTCCCCAGCCCCCAATAACCACTAATCTACTTTCTGTCTCTATGCATTTTCCTATTCTAGATATTTCACAGAAGTAGGATCATACAATATTTGTCTGGCTTATTTCACTTAGCATAATGTTTTCAAGGGTCATCCATGTTGTAGCACATATCAGAACTTCATTTCTCTTTATGGTTGAATAATATTCCACTGTATTATAGAAAAGAGCCCTGGTGGCAGAGTGGTTAAAGTACTCTGCTACTAACTGAAAGGTCAGCAATTCGAACCCACCAGCCACTCCTCAGAGAAAGATGTAACAGTCTGCTTCCATTAAGATTTACAGCCTTGGAAACTCTATGGGGCAGTTCTACTCTGTCCTATAGGGTTGCTATCTTAGGCTGGGTTCTCTAGAGAAGCAAAACCAGTAAAGCATATAAATATATACATACGCACACACACATATATATATATATATATAGAGAGAGAGAGAGAGAGAGAGAGATTTATATCAAGAAAATGGCTCATGCAGCTGTAGAGGCTGTAACGTCCCATGTCCGTGTGTCAGGAAAGAGGCTTCTCCTGATTCACGTTGCTGCAGGGGCTGGCGAATACAAGATCAGCAGGCCAGAGAGCAGGGCTGTTGCTCACTGGATGCGAAGATCGACAAATTCCCAAATCACCAGGCAAGACCACAGGTAAGTTGCCAACTGAAGTCCTAAGAACCGGAGGTCAGACTAGCAGGAGCCAGCTGCAGGATCCAGAGGACCAAAAGCCCCCAGGCCTTGCCAGAATGTCCACCCACACTTGATACAAACCACTCGCCCAAGGAAACTCCCCTTCAACTGCTTGGCTACTCACAGCAGATCCCATCATGGGGATGTTCACATGTCAAGTCTCAACAGAGAAGTGACCACAACATTACACAACTGCCAAAACACTGAGAATCGTGGCCCAGCCAAGCTGACACATGATCTTAACCATCATAGTCACTGTTCGTTGGAATCGACTCCAAGGCAGTGGATTTAGTTTTGGTTGGTATATATAGATCACATTTTGTTTCCTCATACATCTGTTGATGGGCACTAAGGTTGTTTCCACCTTTTGGCTATTGCAAGTAGTGCTGCAATGAACACAGGTGTACATGTATTTGTTTGAGTATCTACTTTCAATTCTTTTGGGTATATACCTAGAAGTGGATTTGCTGGGTCATGTGGTAGTTCTGTTTAACTTTTAGAGGAATTGTCAAACTGTTTACCATAGTGGCCGTACCATCTTACATTCTACCAGCAATGGAGAAGGGTTCCAATTTCTCCATTTCTCTATTCAAGTTCTTTGCCTATTTTTAAATTGGGTTGTCTTTTTGTTGTTGAGCTGTAGGAGTTTTTATATATCCTGAATGTTAAACCCTTGTCAGATATATGGTAAAATCCATTGCCATCAAATTGATTCTGACTCATGGTGACCCTATAGGACAGAGTAGAACTGCCCCCTAGGGTTTCCAAGGAGCAGCTGGTGGGTTCAAACTTCCAACATTTTGGTTAGCAGCCAAGATCTTAACCACTGTGCCACCACGGCTCTATTGTATGGCTACCAAATATTTTCTCCCATCCTGCTAGTTAACTTTTCATTTTCTTGACAATGTTCTTTGATGCACAAAAGAGTTTTAATTTTGATGAAGTGCAATTTATCTTTTTTTTTTGCTCATGCTGTTGTTGTTATCTCTAAGAATCCACTGCCAAATTCATGATCATGAAGATTTACCCCTATGTTTTTCTTCTAAATTTCTCATAGTTTTAGCCCTTAAATTTATGTATTGATCTGTTTTGAATTAATCTTCTCATTTGGTGTGAGGTAGGGGTCCAATTTCATTCTTCTGCATGTGGAGATCCAGTTTTCCAAGCAACATTTTTGAAGAGACCATTTTTTCCCAATTGAATGAAATTGGCATCCTTGTTGAAAATCAATTAACCATTGTCATGAACTGAATAACGTTCCCTCAAAAATGTGTGTATCAGTTTGGCTGGGCCATGATTCCTGGTATTGTGTGATTTTCCTGTATGTTGTAAATCCTGCCTCTATGATGTTAATGAGGGAGGATGGGCAGCAGTTGTGTTAGTGAGGCAAGACTCAATCTACAAGGCTAGATTGTGACTTAAGGCAATCTCTTGAGATATAAAAGAAAGAAGTGAGCAGAGAGATGGGGGACCTCATATCACTGAGAAAGCAGCACCAGGAGCAGAGCACGTCCTTTGGACCGGGGTCCCTGTGCCTGAGAATCTCCTCGACCAGGGAAAGACTGAGGACAAGGATCTTCCTCCAGAGTCTACACAGAGAGAAAGGCTTCCCCTGAAGCCGATGTCCTGAATTTGGACTTTTAGACTACTTTACTGTGAGGAAATAGATTTCTCTTTGTTAAAGCCATCCACTTGTGGTATTTGTTACAGCAGCACTAGATAACTAAGACAACCATAGATAATATGGGTTTATTACTATGCTCTCAGTTCTATTCCATTGGTCTATATGTCTATCCTTATATTAATACCACTCTATTTTGATGACTACAACTTTGTAATAAATTTTGGAATCAGGAAGTGTGAGTTCTCATACTTTGTTCTTCCTTAAGATTGTCTTGGCTATTTGTAACTCTTCGCAATTCCGTGTGCATTTGAGTATCGGTTTCTCCTTTTCTGGAAAAAAAAAAAGGCTGTTGGAATTTTTATAGGGATTGCATTGAATTTGTAGATGGCTTTGAATAGTATTGCCATCTTAACAATATTATGTCTTCAAACCCATTAACAGGGCGTGGTCGTTAAGGTAGTGTGTCAGCTTGGATAGGCCATGATTCTCAGTGGTTTGGCAGTTACGATGTAGCTTGGCAGTCGTATAATGATGTAATTACCTCCATGATGAGATCTGATATAATGTGATCACCTCCATGATGGGATGTGCTGTGAGTAGCCAATCAGCTGAAAGGGAGTGTCCTTGGGGGTGTGGCCTGCATCCAATATAGGTCAACATTCTGGCAAGGCTCATGGGCTTTTGCTCCGTCTGGATCCTGCAGCTGGCTCTTATTCATCTGACCTCTGGTTCTTGGGACTTAAGCTAGCAGTTTACCTGCCACCTTTCCTGTTGACTTTGAGATTTGTTGGTCTTCGCAGCCTGTAAGCCAGAGCCCTGCTGTTTGACCTGCTGATCTTGGGTTCTCCAGCTCTTGTAGCTACGTGAGTCAGGAGTGGGGCCCAGACCAAGGGAAGGCAATGCAACAGGTTCAGGATGCCATGCAAGTGGCTGTGTCACTTGGGCCGTAGGATCCAGCTGATCCAATGGCACTTGAAGTGTCAGTGGCAGACAAAGCTACTGTTCAGAGTCTTGGCAGGCCTTTATTGGTGATTCACTGCACAGACTCTTAGGATTTTGGAGTAAAGCTCTGCCATACTCTGTAGATAACTACTCTCCTTTTGAGAAACACCTTTTGGCTTGTTACTGGGCCTTGGTAGAACTGAATGGTTAACCTGTGGGTTACCAAGTTACCATGTGGCCTGAGCTGCCCGTCATGAACTGGGTGTTGTCTGACCCACAGAGCCATAAATTTGGACGTGCATAGCAGCACAGCACCATAAAATGGAAGTGGTATGTAAGAATTTGGACCTGAGCAGGACCTGAAGGTACAAGTGAATTCCATGAAGAAGTGGCCGAAAAGCCCATGGTTTCTACTCCTGTCACATTACCTTCCATCTCCCAGTCTGCACCTATGGCCTCATGGGAAGTCCTTTATGATCAGTTGAATGAGGAAGAGAAAACTCGTGCCTGGTATACAGATGATTCTGTGCAATATGCAGGCACCACTAGGAAGTGGACAGTGGCAGCACTGCAGCCCCTTTATGGGACCTCACTGAAGGGCAGTGGTGAAGGGAAATCCTCCAAATGTACAGAACTTCAAGCAGTACACCTGGTTATTCACTTTGCTTGAAAGAAGAAATGGCCAGATGTGTAGTTGTACACTGATCCACGGGCTATGGCCAATGGTTTGGCTGGATGGTCAGGGGCTTGGAAGGAACATGATTGGAAATTGGAGACAAGGAGGTATGGGGAAGAGGTCTGTGGACAGACCTCTCTGAATGGGCTGAAGAAATGAAGATATTTGTGTCTCATATGAATGCCCACCAGAGAGTGACCTCAGCAGAGGAGGATTTTAATAATCAAGTGGATAAGATGATATGTTCTGTAGAAACCAGTCATCCTCTTTCCCCAGCCACTCTCGTCATTGCCTAATGGGCTCATGAGCAAAGTGGCCATGGTGGCAGGGATGAAGGCTATGCATGGGCTCAGCAACATAGACTTCCACTGAACAAGCCTGACTTGGCTACAGTCATTGCTGAGTGCCCAGTCTGCCAGCAGCAGATACCAACACTGAGTCTACAATATGGCACCATTCCTCAGGTGATCAGCCAGCAACTTGGTGGCAGGTTGATTACATTGAACCACTTCCATCACGGGAAGTGTAACATTTTGTTCTTTCTGGAATAGACACTCTGGATACGGATTTGCCTTTCCTGCATGCAGTGTTTCTGCCCAAGCTACAGTCAATGGACTTACAGAATGCCTTATCCACCATCATGGTATCCTACACAGCATTACCTCGGATCAAGGGACTCACTTCACAGCAAATGAAGTGTGGTTATGGGGCCATGCTCATGGAATTCACTGGTCTTACCCTGTTCCCCATCATTCTGAAGCAGCAGCCTTGATAGAATGATGGAATGGCCTTCTAAAGATACAATTATGATGCCAGCTGTCGCAATACCTCTCAGGATTGGGGCAGTGTTCTCCAGGAGGCTGTATATGCTCTAAACCAGTGTCCAATATATGGTGCTGTTTCTCCCATAGCCAGGATACACGAATTCAGGAATCAAGTGGTGGAAATGTGAATGGCAGCACTCACCTTCACCCATAGTGACCCACTTGCAAGACTTTTGCTTCCTGTCCCCCTGACCTTATGATCTGTGAGTCTAAAGGTATTAGTTTGAAAGGGAGGAATTCTCTCACCTTAAGGCACATCACTCATTCCACCGAACTGGAAGTTAAGAATGCCACCTGGCCACTTTGGGCTCTGGATCAAAAGGCAAAGAAGGGAGTTACTGTATTAGCTGGTGTAATTGCTCCTGATTACCAAAAAGAAATCGGATTGATATTAAATATTGGAGGCAAAGAAGAGTATGTCTGGAATGCAGGAGATCTCTTGGGGCATTTCTTACCACTACCATGCCTTGTGATTAAAGTCAATGGGAAACTACAGGAACACAATTCCAGCATGACTACTAATGGCCCGGACCCTTCAGGAATGAAACTTTGAGTCACCCCCTCCCCGCCCCAAGGCAAAGATCCATGACCAGCTGAGGTGCTTGCTGAGGACCAAGGGAATATGGAATGGGTGGCAGAAGAAGGTAGTTCTAAATGCGAGTTACTACCACATGACCAGTTGCAGAAACGAGGACTGTAATTGTCATGAGTATTTCTTCCTTGTATGTGCGCATCAAATATTTTTGTTTTCTTCACTTATAAAATATAAGATGTAAACAGGGCTAGTGCATTTTCCATTGTACGTGATTAGTTCTATCATGTTAGGCACAAATATGACTTTGTAATTGTCTTTATTCAGAGATTATGTATGGCTTAAGGAGATATGTACAGGTGCCAAGTTTACAAGGTATGCACAGTGATTGTTAACATTGTGTTTCAACTTTGATTCTCAGTGGTTTGTTATGATGTAACTTGGCAGTTGTATAATGATGTAATCACTTCCATGATAAGATCTTATATAAAGTAATCACCTCCATGATGGGGTTTGCTGTGAGTAGCCAATCAGTTGAAAGTGGGTGTCCTTGGCGGTGTGGCCTGCATGTAATATAGGTAAATTTCCTGGCAAATCTCAAGGACTTTTGCTTCCTCCGTATCTGTAGCTGACTCCTGTTCTTCTAACCTCTGGTTCTCGGAACTTGAGCAGCTTACCTGGGAATACTGGGATTCATCGGTTTCCACAATCTGTGACCCAGAGGCCTGTTGTTTGATCTGTCGATCTTGAGTTTGCCAGCCCCTGCAGCTACGTGAGTTAGGAGAAGCCTCTAGCCTTACCCATGAACTTGGGACTTTCCAACCTCTACAATCACGTGAGCCATTTCTTTGATATGAATCTCTCTCTCTATATATGTAGATGATTCACTTGTTTTGTTTCTCTAGAGAACCCAGCCTAAGACACACAGTTTTCAATTTTTCAGGGAAATAAAATTGATAGGTAGTGGTTCCCTGCAAAGCTGAGTTAAGGATTCTGAAGCTGTGTCTAGGCTCAGTGTGAAAGTGTGTGGTGATTGACATGTATTATGTATGAAGCAGGGACAAATTGTAGCGCATGTGTCATGTATTTGATGTCCTTGTTTGTAATGAAAAGACAGACAAAACTGCACTCAAATCCTCCTTTTTAGTACTTAGGAATTTTGTGGCCTTTATCTCTCTGGGCAAGTGGCTTTATCTATTTGAGCTTGTATTTCCTCATTTTAAGGTTGGGACAGTAATACCTGCCTCATATGATTATTCTGAAAATTAAACAAGATAATATTAGAGGGACAATATGGAGAACATTGTATCTTCTTGCTAACTGGTGTGAGAATCCAGTTGTATAGAGTGACAGCTTCGGTGAAAGATCCTGCCCACTGTGAATGCTATGTGCCCTGTGACCTTCCCCATGGTCCCATAAATCTTCAGTAAAACTATACAAGTCACAATATGCTTGGTGCATTGGGAGTTTTTTTGAAACTAATGAAGGGGCTAATTTTAGAATCAAGGTTGGCAAGGGTCAAAAACAATATCTGCCCTTGTAGGTGGTAGGTGCTCAGTAAATGGTAGTGATCGCCATCCTCGCTACTACTACAAGTGCTTTGGTAGACATATGAGCAAGATATAATGATGGCATAGAGGAAGAAGAGCTAAACTGGCCTGAGTTTGTCTGTCCTTAATTATACTGTTGTTTTAAAACATATATTCCATCCAGAGACTTTTTAAAAAGAAGCTTTCGTTTAAATTTCAGGGTCCAGAAAGCATTTTATCCTCTAGGCTCTAGAAAGTTCTTACAGCTGGAAGTCTGTATGAATCTGAGCTGGATGAGAACTTGTACTTTATCAAAGGACTCTCTGGGAACATAAACCTGTTTGTGGTATGATGGATCACTTTTGCATAGCCTTTCTTGCCATGGTCTTGTAACTCACACCCAAGCGACTGGGTGGGACTGTGCAAATAAGGTAATTGTGGCCCACCAAGGGAATTGGTCAGTTTTACCATCCTGCTAGGCTTAAAAAGAGAGCCACTTTCAGAGCAGGAAGACGATCCTACCGTCACCAAGGAAGAATAGTCAGGAATAGAGCATGTCTTTTGGACCTGGGATCCCTGTGCTGAGAAGCTCCTGGAGCCAGGAGACAGAGAGAGAAAGAAAGAGAGCTGTAACTCTGAAACAATGAAAAGTGGAGACAGAGAAATAGCAGCAAGAGACTGGCAGGAAAGACCAACAGGAGAGACTGGTAGGAGAAGCTGGCAAGAGACATCACAGTGGGTTTCACAGCCCACGGAGCAAGAAAGCTGAATACCTTTGGGCCAAGGCTTACTGGTGAAGTGGAGTGCCTATGGACATTTATGGGTAAGCTAGAAGAGCTTTGTAACATTTGCCTGAGTAGGGCAGATGCCAATGGGCCAGAGAGAGATGTGCCTGAGAGCATGGCTGGGAAGAGGCTGCCCTGATGGAAGAACTATATCTTGAGCCTTCCTGAACCTGAATTGTAACCTGTTACTTTCCTAATAAACCCTATAATCGTGAGTCTTGTCTGTAAGTTCCGTGTGACCATTGAAATGAATTAATGAACCCAGCAGAGAAGTAGAGAGTGCTGTGGGAGGGAAGGTTGGTGTCAGAACTGGTAAAGATAGTGGAGAGTGGAGCCATGTCTGACCTCTCTGCCTCATAGGAATCAGCCTTGGGCTGTTGATCTTGATTCTCCTTCCACCTTGAGAAGTTAGAGGAGGTAGTTGCCGCCCCCATGCCATTTTTACAGTCTTCATAAGTTACACAGCCCTGGTCATAGAGTCATGGTCTCTGTGATGAGGATTATGCCATTTGTACATGCCTTTTTTGAACTTCGGATCCAAATGCAAGACTGATCATGCACTCTCTGACATTTGCATTTAGCTCAAAATTATTCTTTGCTGAGCACCTCTTTTGCTTTCCTCAATGTCACTACTCTTATTGCTATTTGCTACAGTATTTTCTCTTTTGCTTCCTTGATCTCATACTAATTGCTGCCTGATTCTACCTCTTTGGCACCAGCGTAGCAGCAGGTGCTAGTCTGAGCCTGAGATGGGTCCATCGGTGGAGTTTTGACATATCGATGCCCTGCTGACAGATGTACGAATGCCCTCCAGAAATCCGTCTGCAGCGGGACTGTGGAGCCTCTGGGAGAGAATTACCTTTAAGTAAAGAAAGTCCGTAAGTCAGGGCAATATGCTTGGCTCAGGAACAAATCTTCAGTCCCTAAAGGAGAAAGGCAATTCTAAGTAGAGCAGCTTCTGAGCCCTTTCCCCTCCACCAAAGACTCAGGTCTGCATCCTACAAAGAGGTGGAGCGATGAGTGTGGCTAGAGTTTCGCCGAATTAGTTTCTTTTTCTTTCTGGGCTCACAGTTCCCCGCACGTTTGTACCTGAGTTTTGGCCAAATAAAGGTGTATAGAAGTCATCTGGAAACACTGGTGGTGTAGTGGTTAAGTGCTACGGCTGTTAACCAAGAGGTCTGCAGTTCGAATCCGCCAGGCGCTCCTTGGAAACTCTATGGGGCACTCCTACTCTGTCCTATAGGGTGGCTACGAGTCGGAATCGACTTGATGGCAGTGGGTTTGCTTTGGTTTTTGGTAGAAGTCACCTACACCACCTCCAGGCCTGGACCATAAAACTTCCTGCATAATCTGGGATGCAAATGATTCAGTGCAGAACTCCCAGGCTCTATGGGTTGAAGAAGCACTAGATGGAAGAAACCTGGGTCCCTGAATGACTGGGAGAATTCAAGCACAAACACTGCCTACCCCTTACCCTCACTTTCATTGTGATGTAGGCAAAAAATGAACTCTGTCTTAAGTCACTGAAATGTTGCTGTTGTTTGCTGCGGTAATTAGCTTGCCCTAACTGATTTATTATGTACAAATGGAGAACTTTTTAATGAAAATACTTCTTTCGACCTTGAGGAACAGGCAGCATAGCATTGGTATTTTTTTAATAGTATGTTACTTAAAAGAAGAGAGAGGCTGTCTTCCTTATTTGCCATTGCACTACACAGCTTTGACATGAAAACAACACTAAAATATGAGGTGGTATTGACTGGTGGAAGATACAGAAAGAACAGTTTTTTAAAAAAATTATTTTTATTGTACTTTAGATGAAAATTTATAGAACTAGTTTCTCATTAAATAGTTAGTACACACACTGTTTTATGACATTGGTTAACGACCCCACAACATGTCAACACTCTCCCTTCTCAACCTTAGGTTCCCCATTACCAGCTTTCCTGTCCCTTCTTGCCTTCTAGTCCTTGCCCCAGGGCTGGTGTACCCCTTTGATCTCATTTTGTTTTCCGGTCTGTTCAATCTTTGGCTGAGGGGGAAACCTCAGGAGTGACTTCATTACTGAGCTGAAAGGGTGTCCAGGGGCCATACTCTCAAGGTTTCTCCAGTCTCCATCAGGCCAGCAAGTCTGGCCTTTCTTTTCGAGTTAGAATTTTGTTCTACATTTTTCTCCAGCTCTGTCCGGGACCCTCTATTGCGATCCTCTCAGAGCAGTCAGTGGTGGTAGCCGGGCACCATCTAGTTGTACTGGATTCAGTCTGGTGGAGGCTGTGGTAGATGTGGTCCATTGATCCTTTGGACTAATCTTTCCTTTGCATCTTTAGTTTTCTTCATTTTTCCTTGCTCCCGAAGGGGTGAGACCAGTGGAGTATCCTAAATGGCTGCTTACAGGCTTTTAAGACCCCAGATGCTACTCACCAAAGTAGAATGTAGAACATTTTCTTTATAAACTATGTTATGCCAGTTGAGCTAGATGTTCCCTGAGACCATGGTCCCCACAGCCCTCAGCCCAGTAATTTTGTCCCTCAGGGAGTTTGGATGTGTCTATGGAGCTACCATGACCTTGCCTTGTACTGGCTTTCCCAGTATTGTTCATTGTCTTACCCTTCACCAAAGTTACCACTTATCTGTTGTCTATTTAGTGTTTTTCCATCCCTACCCGTCCCCTTCCTTGTAACCATCAAAGATTGTTTCTTTTTGTGTGTAAACCTTTTCATGAGTTTTTACAGTAGTGGTCTCATACAATATTTGCCCTTTTGTGATTGACTTATTTCACTCAGCACAATGCTCTCCATATTCATCCATGAGATGCTTCACAGTTTCATTGTTGTTCTTTATCGTTGCATAATACTCCATTGTATGTGCCATAGTTTTTTTATCCATTCATCTGTTGATGGACACCTAGGTTGTTCCATCTTTTTGCTATTGTGAACAATGCTGCAATGAACATGGGTATGCACATGTCTGCTCGTGTGATGAGTCTTATTTCTCTAGGATATATTCCTAGGGGTGGGATTGCTGGATCATATGGTATTACTATTTCTGGCTTTCTAAGGAAGTGCCATATTGTCTTCCAAAATGGTTGTATTATTTTGCATTCCCACCAGCAGAGGTTAAAAGCTCCAATCTCCCCGTAGCCTCTCCAACATTTCTTTCCTGTTTTTTTGATTTGTGCCAGGAATGCTGGGGTGAGATGGTATCTCATTGTGGTTTTGATATGCATTTCTCTAATGGCTAGTGATCCCGAGCATTTCCTCACGTGTCTGTTGGCCACTTGAATGTCTTCTTTGGTGGTCTGTTCATATCCTTTGCCCATTTTTTAACTGGATTATTTGTCTTTGTGTTGTAGAGGTGTTGGATTTTCTTGTAGATTTTAGAGATTAGACCTCTGTCTGATTTGTAATAGCCCCAATTTTTTCCCATTCTGTAGGTTTTCTTTTCACTCTTTTGGTGAGCATAAGAGTTTAATTTTTAGAAGATCCCAGTTATCTATCTTATCTTCTGGAGTTTGTGTGTTGTTGGTTGTGGTTTGTATCCTGTTAATGCCGTGTATTAGGGCCTCTAGTGTTGATCCTACTTTTTCTTCTACGAACTTCATAGCTTTTGGCTTTATATTTAGGTCTTTGATCCATTTTGAATTAGTTTTTGCATATGGTGTGAGGTATGGGTCCTGTTTCATTTTTTTGCAGATGGACATCCAGTTTTGCCAGCACCATTTGTTAAAAAGACTGTCTTTTCCCCATTTGATAGACTCTGGGCCCTTGTTGAAGATCAGGTGACCATAGGCAGATGGATTTACATCTGGGTTCTCAACTCTGTTCCATTGCTCAGTGTATCTGTCATTGTACCAGTTCCAGGTTGTTTTGACTACCATAGCTATGCAGCAGGTTCTGAGTCAGGTAGTGCGTGTCCTCCTACTTTATTCTTCTTCAGTAGTGCTTTACTTGTCTGGGGCTTCTTCCTTTTCCAGACAAAGTTAATGTTAAGTTTTTCTATCTCTTTAAAGAATGTTGTTGGTATGTGGATTGGGATTGCATTGTATTTATAAATCCCTTTGGGTAGAATTGTCATTTTCACAATGTAGAGTCTATCTATCCATGAGCATGGTATGTTTTTCCATTTATGTAGATATCTTTTGATTTCTTGCAGTAGTGTTTTGTAGTTTTCTTTGTACAGGTCTTTTAAATTCCTGGTTGGATTTATTCCCAAGTATTTTATTTATTTTATTTTATTTTTTTAGGGGCTATTATAGATGCTATTTTTTTTCCTGATTTCCTTTTCATTGTTCTCTCTATTGGTGTATAGGAATCCAACTGACTTTTGTATGTTTATCTTGTATCTTGCTACTATACTGAATCTTTCTATTAGTTTCAGCAGTTTTCTTGTGGAGTCTTTTGGGTTTCCTATGTATACTATCATATCATCCACAAATAGAGACAGAACAAACAGTTTTTGCAAGGAGACAGAGATGACCAAGGGGCCTGGCAGTCCCAGTGGTACTGGGGGCAGGGGTGGCAGCTTCTAGTGGACACAGTGGTACTGGTTCCAAGAGGCAGCAGTGAGACCTAGTAGGAGGGTTAATTTCAGCAGAAGTGGCCACAGAGCTCAGCGAATGGCAAGTATTTTTGGTGGCCAGATTTGATCATGAGCACGTGAGGGACACTTAGGGATTTTCAGCAGTACTTGGGGTATCACAAAGGTAGCAAGAACTAGCAAATATGGGTCCCCTCTATAAGCAATTGGGACTAAGAAGATTGGGGAAGAATATTCCCACTCCAAATCAATGAAGGAAGAATAGAACCTGCGTTTGTGGCTTCATTTGTGACTTTCAGAAAAATAATGTTGCAATATCACTATATTCACAAATTCTTAGTGAAGGACTCTTTGGAGCAGAGCACAGACTAGATACTTCTAATGGTGTGATCAACAGGCATTTATTACTTACAGAATAAACAGAACAGGGATGAGTAGAATAGCACACATCATTATCAGCCTAGATTCCCCAAAGTTAGGTTACTGTCCACAGGGTTAGGTCACATCCAAGAATGCCCTAGTTCATATCCTAGAAGGAGAATGCCTAAATTCCTCTCTCCTGGGATTAAATATGAATCAGACAGCCACGTCTACCCGGCAGATGGCATGTACAGACAGTAGGTAGGGAAAGGGGCAATAAAAGGGGGTGATAAAAGGTAAAAGATGGTAATAAAAATGGAAAGCCCACTGCAGGCAATGGACATAATTTATTGCCCCTGTTCAGAGTGGGCTAAATTCTGGTGCCAGAGAACAGCTCTTCCTCCTTTACCCCACTAAGATAGCTTAACAGAGTTCTGGGTTTCTTCAGAGGGCAATCATCTCCCCCTAAAGCACATACGTTATGTCCATTAGTACCTATTATGCCCATTAGCAGCTAGGGAGGCTGTAAGGGGAATTATAATAAAGCACACCTGTTTAAAGCATCCAGCATATGCCCTCTCTTCAAAGCAGGCACAGCACTCAGGCAGCCTAAAACTCTCCATGGGCTTCACACCCCCAGCTGCCCTTGTTTTACTTCTTAGGGAGGCAAGCCCAGTTCAGAAGTCAGGGAACCCCTGGGCGTTTACACGTTGCACAGTGGCCTCAGTGAGAGCCTATGGGGTGTTTGGGCAGTGAAGGCACCCACATACTGTCAGGTAACTAGAGAGGTGCTCACGGGTTTTCTCTGTGGAAAAGGCAAGGATCCTGATTCATTTGGCTTCCATTTTGAATTTTTTCTTTAATGAAAGAAGAGTTCATTAAAATTGAGAAGCACTATTCTAACTGGTAATTCCTGTTAAAGTGGAACAAATGTGGAGAGATGGGAGAGAGGCTCTGGAGGTGGTAAGGAAGATGGGTAAAGGAAAGCTCAGAGAGCCAGGGAGAGAGGGATCCCCTTTGCATCTGCTTTCCCCTGGAAATCATTTGAAGAAAGCTGCGGCGATTGCGGGCAGGGTGGAAATGCTATAAAGATGAGGCATAGAAATCTGAGGGGCTAGAGATGCTACATCTATTGGATGTGTATACACTCATACATGTTTATGTACACATACCCAAGTGTGTGTACACGCACAGGTGCTTTGGGTGGCTATACAGTTTGAAGCAAAGTTTTTAATAAAACTTTAAAATATATACTTTTATTTTACTTGCCTCATATAAAGAGGGATCCTCCCGCAATATGCCTTTTCACTCCCAGGACAGATTTTCTCCTTTCCTCCTATCCTGTGTAATCTGGTATTTCATTCTATCCGTATCCTCAGCTACAAAACTTGTTTCTGTTCTTCCGCAACTCAAGTTGACATTTCCTATATCCTACTCAAACTTCTCAGTCTTCCTATCTCAAGAATGTATTCCAATTAGCTAATCTGATATCAGACAAGTTACTGCTGGCTCATTGTGACATGCAGTGTTGTTCCTTTTAGATGACCTACACAGATGTAGGAAACCCTGGTGGCATAGTGGTTAAGTGCTATAGCTACTAACCAAAGGTTTGGCAGTTCAAATCTGCCAGGCACTCCCTGGAAACTCTATGGGGCAGTTCTACTCTGTCCTATAGGGTCGTTATGAGTTGGAATTGACTCAATGGCACTGTGTTTGGGTTTTGGACATAGATGTAAACTATGGTTTTAAATCACGGCAGTGGTGGTTTAGTGGCAGAATTCTTCCCTTCCATGTGGGAGACCCCAGTTCAATACCTTGTGCATGGGGTCCCCACGGGTTGGGGGCCAACTCAATACCAGCTAACAACAACAACGTGCCAGGCACTGCTCTAAAGACTTCGCATATACATTTGTTTAATCTCAGACAACTCTGTGGAATAGTAAGCATTATTAGCCCCATTTCGCACATGAGGAAATTGAGGCACAGCGAGATTAAGTAACTAGCCCAATGCCTCACAGCCAGGAAGTGTTGGGAGCCCTGAGTTGAATTCAGGCAGTCTGGCTCCAGAGTCTGTGCTCTGCCAGAGTCTGTGACATATTTTCGCGGAGAAAGAAGTGGTGACAATGGCTGTTAAGAATCTCTCAGAATACACCCACAGGACAGTTTTATCTACAGTTTCTCATGGGAATGAAGCTGCCTCCGAGTGAGTTATCTTAGAGCTTTTGTTCTGGCACTAAGAAGTCACATCACCTTTGTAGATCTCGGTTTTCTCTACAATAAAACAAGAAGGGTGGGACTAGATAGCCTCAAGATACATTTCTTTTTTAGGGTAATATAACATCTTCAGCATTCGTGCCCACCAAAATGCCGTTCTCACGGTGCATGTGGGGAAGAAGCAGGTCAGATTCGGTCTCCCCGACACATCACGCTAGAAGCCGCGCGGGTAAGGAGGCTGACACCTGGAAAGAAACAGTAGTAAGAAAGGAGGATTAGAGCTACTAGAAACTTCAACCTTTACTTAAGAAACATAAAAGAATCGCACTTATTAGTGTCTACTGTGTGCGCTGTCTGTTCAAAATAGATTATATAATTTAATTCTCACAGCAAGCTTATGAAGTCTGTAGTCTCTTCTCCATTTTAAAAATGACGCTGAAGCTTAGGCATTCCAAGTGACTTGCCAAAGATGGCCCACCTAGTAAGTGATGCACCCAGGATTCAAATCCATTTTGTCGGACTCCAAAGCCCACGCGCATTTCACAACCTGTGCCTCCTTTATGACTTGTTACCTCATTCCATTCTCACTGAAAACCTAGAGGGTAGTTAACTATTTTCCCATTTTACTGAGGATGGAAGTGAAACTCAGCGGTCATCGTAAGAAGTCCGGCTCAGAGCCAGCAGGCAAAGAGCCTGTAGGAGCGTGTACGTGGGCGCGGCCGCCGCAGCCCAGCGCCTCCTCTCGCCTCTGTTCAGCCGAGCGAGTCCCACCTTTTCGGATCTCCGCCTGGGCGCAGCCCGCACCGAACTACACTTCCCGGCAGGACGCGGGCGCGCGCACGCGCACCGGGGCCTCCGCCATGGCGACCGTGCTGTCCAGGGCGCTCAAGCTCCCGGGTAAGTAGTCGCAGCGCCGGGACCACCCCGCCCCCGTCGGCCTGGGGAGACAGGGAGGAGATGCTTTGGGGGCAAAGCTGGTCCGGGCCTGGACGCAACCCGGGAGGAGCTGCAGGAGACCAGAGGCGAGGCGGATGCAGCCATCGCGGGCTGGGGTCCTTGCGCCGCCAGGGGGCTGGAGGGGCGTTCGGCGGCGCGAGGGTCGTGAGCGCCGGGCGAGCCTGGGACAGAGAAGAGGGGCCGCTGGAGGCGCGCGTGGCAGGTGGCTGGGAGCGGGCGGGCGCCGCGGTGCCGCGAATGTCCGAGCTTGTGCCGCCTCCATCCAAGGAAAGGGGTGCTGAGGGGAGCATCCTTCCCCGAGCGCAGCGGACGAGGTACTGGGGGTCTCCAGCTCCTTCTGTTGTGGACTGGACTGGGCGGGGGAGGGGAAGGGGCGGCAAGGCGACGAGTGACCCTCTGTGGAGCAGCAGCTCCCCTGAATGACAACAGTGACGCAGACGGGAGGGTGCGACAGGTATTTCCCTTGCTATTTCACGGAATAAGAAAATGAGAGTCATTTGGCTAACTGACTTGCCCAGTCCAATGTCACGTAAGCAGGACTGGAAAAGCCTGATCTTGAACGCTACGGGTCTTTTGACTCTAGATCCTGGTCTTTTGATTCCACTTGGTCAGCGTCTGTCTGTGGAAGCTAAGCATTTCTGAAAAAAATGCTTTAGCACCTGCAATTTGCAGATAATTTGTGGAATATTCTTTAAGGAGGCGGTAGTGGTGATGACGACTTCCAGAATTAATTCAGTTCTTTGGGCAGCAGCTCTGACCTTTTTTTCTATCTCTAAACCTCCAGAATGGGACTATGCTATTAGAAACTTACTATTTTAATAAAAGTATGATATTTATTCTGCCCAAATAAATGTTAAATACTAAGTCTTTTAAAAAAACTTTTATGGTTCTACCTAAATAAATTTTAAAAACATTAATCTGTAAGCATTTGTTTGCTGATAACTTAAGATGTTAGTGGGAAAAGCAGTTGTTTTTCACTGGCATCATTAGAAACGGTTAGTTGGGTGTCTGCAGGATACCGAGCTTTAGGCTATAGGGGGATTCCAGGGCCCTTGTTCTCAAGCAGAAGGTCTGTGGTTAGGACAAACGGGTTGCACGCTTGGCTGCTAATCAGAAGGTTGGCAGTTTGAACCCACTCTGTCACTTCAGAAGAAAGTCCTGGCTATCTGCTTCCATAAAGGTTACATCCAAGAAAGCCCTATAGAACTCAGTTCTACTCCGTAATTCATGGGGTCGCCAGGAGTCAGAATTGACTTCACAGCAACCGGTTTGATTTTGGTTTGGTTTTCAGGGAGTTTCCAGTATAAAACATTGAAAGGAGCCTTGTGCTTTAGGTGACACTGGGTTGGATATGAAATACGGAATTGTATTTCTGTTCCCGGACTTCATAACATCAGACAGATTTTTTTCCCCCCATCGGGCTCCTTAGAATATTGGAAGGAACATTGGTAATATATAACTTGGAATGTGTATATAACATTGAAATTAAATAAGGGACATGTCCCTTTACCTGAAGGATTAATTAATTTTGAAGAAAGTAGCCTCGTGTATTCTTAGTGTAAGATGATATACCCACGGGGGAGTAATGAAATTTCAAACGTATTTAGCTTTCTTTCTATTTTTCTTTTAGATTCCTTGTTTTATTTCAGCATGGTAATTGTTATTCTTTAAGGGTAAGAATGCAAGAAACTCTTGAGCTCTTTTGCTTCTCACATCTTGACACTGCGGCACTTATTACTTCCTAGAGTATTTAGTTGTAGTAACCTGGTTAGCTGACAGGGAGTAAAGCGTTCCCATGTTCACCCCTTGACCTGTGTTTGGACGGCAGCTTGTCCCTGAACAGTCTGGTATGTCTGTTTTTTTAGAGGGTCAGTGAAAAAGAGGAAGACCCTCAATAACATGGTTTGACATGGTGACTGTAACAACGGGCTCAAATATAACAGTTACCGTGAGGATGGTGCAGGACTGGGCCATGCCTCCTTCTGTTGTATGTAAAATTGGAATCACCTCGACGGCATCTAACAACAAGGGTTATTATAAGTCAGAATCGACTTGACGGCAGTGGTTTGGTTTTTTTGAGTATATATAAAGAGAGAGAGAGAGAGCAACTGTGAGTCCCTTGGTGGGGCAAATGGTTAATGAACTTGGCCCCTAACTGAAAGGTTGGAGGTTTGAGTCTACCCAAAGATGCCTTAGATGAAAGGAGGCCTGGCAGTATACTTCTGGAAAATCAGTCATAGGGTTTTCAATGGCAGTAATCTTTAGGTAGCAGATTGACAGGCCTTCCCTTTGGGGTGCAGCTGGGTGGGTTTGAACTGCCAACCTTTAGGTTAGCAGTCCAACACAAACCATTCGTGCCACCCAGGGACCAAGAAAGAGGACCAGGAACTCGATATTTGGAATTGGCAGTAAAGATGGAGACTCTCCACTGAGATCAGGGCTTGAGGAGACAGAGAATGAGGCCAGCTGTGGCTCCAGTTTTTGGAAGGAAGTCTTCTGCATTTAGATTTTTTTTTTCTTTTCTAATAGACTTTATTTTTTAGAGCAGTTTTAGATTTACAGAAAATTGCACAGAAAGTACAAGAGAATTTCCATATACTCCCCTTCCCCTGCAGTTTCTCTTATTATTAACCTTTTGTATTCTTGTGGTTCATTTGTTGCTATGAACCCATGTTAATGCACTGTTGTTATAGCTGCCATGAAGTCGGCCCTTGACTCACAGCAACCGCATGCACAACAGAACGAAACGCTGCCCAATCCCACGCTATCCCCATGATCTGTTGTAGATTGCACTATTGATCCATAGGGTTTCTTTTTCTTTTTTTAAAATTGTGGTTTAGGTGAAGGTTTACAGTGCAAACTATTTTTTCATTAAACAATTAATACCCATACTGTTTTGTGATATTGGTTGCCAGCGCTACGATATTTCAACACTCTCCCCTTCTCGACCTTGGGGTCCTGTGTCCTCCTGCCTTCTTGTCCTTGCCCCTGGGCTGGTGTGCCCGTTCAGTTTCATTTTGTTTTGTGGGCTTCTCTAATCTTTGACTGAAGGGTGAACCTCAGGAGTGACTTCATTACTGAGCTATGAGGGTGCCCGGGGGCCTGTAATCTCGGGGTTTCTCCAGTCTCTGTTAGACCAATAAGTCTGGTCTTTTTTTTTTGTGAGTTAAAATTTTGTTCTACATTTTTCTCTTGCTCTGTCTGGGACCTTCTACTGTGATCCCTGTCAGAGCAGTTGGTGGTGGTAGCCGGGTACCATCTAGTTGTGCTGGATTCAGTCTATTGGAGGCTATGGTACTTGTGGTCCATTACTCCTTTGGACTAATCTTTCCCTTGTGTCTTTGGTTTTCTTTTTCCTCCCTTGCTCCAGTTTTTTTTTTTTTTTCCCCTTGCTCCAGATGGGGTGGGACCAGTGCAGTATCTTAGAAGGCTGCTCACAAGCTTTTAAGACGCCAGAAGCTGTTCACCAAAGTAGAATGTAGAACATTTTCTTTATAAACTATGTAATGCCAGTTGAGCTAGATGTTCCCCGAGACCATGGTCCCCACAGCTTTTAGCCCAGTAACTTCGTCCCTCGGGGAGTTTAGATGTGTTTATGGAGCTTCCATGACCTTGCGTTGGATAAGTTCTGCTGGCTTCCCCAGTATTGTGTACTGTTTTACCCTTCACCAAAGTTACCACTTATTTATTGTCTATTTAGTGCTTTTCCCTCCCACTCTGCCTTCCCTTGTAACCAGGAAATGTTTCTTTTTGTGTGTGTGTAAACCTTTTCATGAGTTTTTATAATAGTGGTCTCATACAATATTTGTCCTTTAGTGATGTGTTTCACTCAGCATAGTGTCCTCTAGATTCATCCATGTTGTGAGATGCTTTGCAGATTCATCGTTGTTCTTTATCATTGTGTTGTATTCCATCATGTTTGTACCATAGTTTGTTTATCCATTCATCTGTTGTTGGGCACCTAGGTTGTTTCCATCTTTTTGCTATTGTGAACAATGCGGCAGTGAACATGGGTATACTTACGTCCATTCATGTGATGGCGCTTATATCTCTAGGATATATTCCTTGGAGTGAGATTGCTGGATCATATGGTATTTCAGTTTCTAGCTTTTAAAGGAAGCACCATATCATTTTCCAAAATGGTTGTACCATTTTGCATTCCTACCAGCAGTGCATAAGAGTTCCAGTCTCCCCACAGGCTCTCCGACACTTGTTATTTTCTGTGTTTTTGATTCGTGCCAGTAATGTCAGCTTGAGATGGTATCTCGTTGTGGTTTTGATTTGCATTTCTCTAATGGCTGGTGATCATGAGCATTTCTTCATGTATTTGTTAGCCACTTGTATGTCTTCTTTGGTGAAGTGTCTGTTCATATCCTTTGCCCATTTTTTAACTGGATTATTTGTCTTTTTTTTTTTTTTTTTTGTAGAAGGGTTAGATTTTCTCGTAGATTTTAGAGATTAGACCTTTGTCTGATTTGTAATAGCGAAAATTTTTTTCCCAGTCTGTAGGTTCTCTTTTTACTCTTTTGGTGAAGTCTTTTGATGAGCATAAGTTTTTAATTTTTAGAAGATCTTAGTTATCCACCTTATCTTCTGGTGTTTATATATTGTTAGTTATGATTTGTATCCCGTTAATGGCATGTATTAGGGCCTCTAGAGTTGACCCTATTTTTTCTTCTACGATCTTTATAGTTTTCGTTTTTTTTTATTTAGGTCTTTGATCCATTTTGAGTTCGTTTTTGTATATGGGGTGAGGTATGATTCCTGTTTCATTTTTTTGCAGGTGGACATCCTGTTTTGCCAGTACCATTTGTTAAAAAGACCGTCTTTTCCCCATTTGATGGGCATTGATCCCTTGTTGAAGATCAAATGACTGTAGGTGGATGGATTTATATCTGGGTTCTCAATTCTGTTCCATTGGTCAATGTGTCTGTCGTTGTACCAATACCAGGCTGTTTTGTCTACCATAGCTGTATAGTAGCAGGTTCTGAGGTCAGCTAGTGTAAGTCCTCCTACTCTGTTCTTCAGTACCCACCACTGCCACTGCCGTCATGCTTTACTTATCCAGGGCCTCTTCCCTTTCCGTATAATGATTAGCCTTTCCGTCTCTTTAAAGAATGCTGTTGGTATTTGGATCGAGATTGCGTTGTATCTGTAGATTGCTTTGGGTGGAATTGATGTTTTCACAACTTTAAGCCTATCGGGTATGTTGTGATACTTTTTTAGGCCCACATACAATAGCCATATGTTCTTGTATGTGTTGCTGGACTTTTTTCTCCCTTTGCACTTTTCCTTGCCTTTCTTCCCTCCAAAACACACTTTTTAGCTTTTTATGTAAGGTAGAAATTACTTTCCTATCACTCTCTTTCGACACCCACACCTGTTAACTGGGCCTGTGAGGTTGCCTGTCCTGGTTGGGCTACTTTGTCATGTTAGTTTAGTTCACATCCTCACTATTTTTATGTATAACAGAGGCAGAAAAGAATGGTGGCTAAGAGGAGGACACAGGCTTGGGTTTAAATCCAGTCTTCATCTGATGAGTTATTTAATCTCTTTAAGCTTTAGTTTCCACATCCTTAATGTTATTGTGGAACATTTACTACATGCTGAACAAAAAAAGTCTACTCCATATTTACTGAGTAGGGTTATTTGGAATATTAAAAGAGGTGGTTGTATTTAAGAGGTTTATTAACTTCTGACGTGTTAATTAGGAGTTCTCTAATCAAAATTTCAGTAAGTGTTGGCTATTACTATTATCATCATTTGCACTGTGATCATTTCTGAATGTGATACCCGAAGGAAGGCCTGATGTGATAGTAAACTAATGACAGGTCTCAGCAACCTCGCGGTGAAAGACCAGTTGATGGGAATGTGTTTCAGTCTCGTACCCTTTCACTAAACTCAGCATGGAAAGATGTTTGGCTCACATACATAGAATGAAGTTAATCAGTAACAGAAGGACAGTATGACATTCATAAAGCCTGTGGGACAGCTTATCTCATAAGCTTATATGTTTTTTTAAGGCTGGTTTGAAGTTTGAAGGTCAAACACTGAAGATAATATCAAAGCATAATATTATTGTAATGGATTTTTTGTTATGTGTAACTCAGAATGATTATGTGCCCTTGGATAAACTAATCCATGATGTGAATTATTTACCTGTAGTTGCATTAGAGCGCATAGTATAATACGTATGTAGTGTAGTATACGTTCCTGTCTTGGTTACCTAGTGCTGCTATAACCGAAATACTACAATGGATGGCTTTAACAAATGGAAATTTATTTCCTCACAGTAAAGTAGGCTAAAAGTAGGCCAAATTCAGGGTGTCAGCTCCAGGGGCTGGCTTTCTCTTTCTGGAGGAAGATTCTGTGTCCTCAAACTTCCCCTGGTCCAAGAGCTTCTCAGGCTCAGGGACACGCTCTGCTCCCGGTGATGCTTTCTGGGTGGTATGAGGTCCCGAAGACTCTGGTTGCCTCACTTTCCTTTTATCTCTTAAAGACATAAAAGGTGGTGCAGGCCACACCTCAGGGAAACTCCCTTTACATTGGCTCAGGGAGGTGACCTGGTGTTACAATGCCACCCTAACCCTCTTAACATAAAATTACAATCACAAAATGGAGGGCAACCACACAACACTGGGAGTCATGGCCTAACCAAGTTGATACACACATTTTTGGGGGGACATAATTCAATCCATGACAATTACAGTGTAGTACATGTCCTAAGATAGTATATGCTGTAGTATATTTTCTTGAAAACATATGAGGATAGATTCTTCTCTTTCCTGTTTGTTTTCCTCTGTGCCATTTTGGAAACACTGTTTTAACCAGCACCCTCAGTCTTTCTAAGATGAAAAGTGATAGCTATGGAAAACTCATTTATACTGACGTATTATGAAATCAGTGCCCGTACCTTATTCTCTGAAAATCTTTCAGTGATTAAAAATCTGAGTGGGAGCTGAAATTAGAAGAGAGTGCTAAAGTACCCAGGACTATGAAGCAAGGATTTGACGTCTAACTCTTCAGCCTGAGTATAACTTTAGGCAAGTAATTACACTTATGCTTCAACCTGTCTTGCTGTCTTTCTGTGAATACATAGAAAAATACTTATTTGGGTGTTCTCTAATCAAAACTTGCATCCTGTAATAATTAAGCTGAGGTTGGATTTTGCACTATCTGAAAAAAATATGCATTAGTAAGTTAAAAGTAAATACCCATCCTCAGAGTTTGGCCCTAATCTTCTATGATCTTTTATAGAAAGGCTTGAGGGTATGATAACCTCTGAGTTTTTGCATGTTTGTCTTTATACTTAACAATATCGTGGCTGGGTCAGAGATCTTGGACTTTGCACCCCATGCACGTTCTTTGAGGACTTTGTAGATATTACTGTACTACCTTTTACTAATGTATGTTATGGTGGAGAAGTCAGCAGGACTTTTATTCCCATCATTACTGACTTGATTGTTTTTCCCTGGTCTGGCTACTCCTATGATTCTTTGTCCTTGAAGTCCAGTGCCTTTACCAGGATATATCTCAGTATTGATTATTCTCTACCTGTTTTTCTTGGGACTCCTTTTACGCTTTTATTCTGCAGTTTTAGGTCTTGCTTTATTGCAGGAACTTTTTTTGTATATCCTTTAAATATTGTTTTTGCTTCCACTTTCTTTTCTCTTATCTCTTTGGTTACGCATATATTGAATCAGCTTTGTTCTCTGTTTCTATCACTTTCTAGTCCTTTTAAAAGTCTTGTTCTTTTCTGTGGGAGACACATAAGTAGTCATTAAGAGTACAGGCTTTGAAGGTAGACTATCTGGGTTTGAATCCTTGCAGTGTTACTTGCTGTTTAACCATGGGCCAGTTACTTAAACTTAGATGTTTCAGGTTTCCTCATCTCTAAAATGGAGCTAATAATGTGTGTTTACCTCAAAAAGTTGTCCTGGAGATTTACTGAGGTAAGATGTTCAGGGGCTTGGAAGAGTGCGTAGGTAATGCTCAGGAATTGCCAACAATTGTTCCCATTCCATTTTGCTTTTTTTTTCTAATTTATCCTCCTTGACTTTGCTTTTAGCAATATCTCTTCTCCTTTTTTGCTGGTTCTAATAAGAATTTCTTTTCTCTAATTGTTTTATTAGTTTCTTCCATTGTCTTCCTGAACCCTGATGGTTTTACTTTTTATCTTTTCTGTTGAATGCCATTTGTTAGAAATATGAGCGTAAGTCAAAAAGTATTGCTACAAAATCATAGAAATCTCTGTTAAACAAAAATATCAAAATGTGAAGCTATTGTTTCTTGACATACCCTCCGTCTAGGTCTGTATGCTTTTGAAGGCAGTGTTTCCATCTCTCTAACCGTTCCCTGAAGAATTCTGTGCTCTTCGATTCAAACCACGTCAAAATGGCAGTTTTGGCATCCTCGAGGGACTCAAATCGTGTTCCTTTTAAATGTTCTTTGAGTTTTGGGAACAAAAAGAACTCTGAAGGGGCAAGATCAGGGCTGTAGGATAGATGGAGTAAGATTTCCCAATGAAATTCTCATAGGATAGCCCTTGCTACCCTTGAAGAATAAGCAAGTACGTTGTTGTGATGGAAAAAAATTCCTTGATACAACTTTACTGGCCTTTTTCTCACCAATGCAGTTTTCAGTTTTCTTAAACCTTCTTTGTAATAAGTCCCCCGTGATCGTCCTGTGTCCTTTGAGATTACCCATTTGGAATCCCAAAAAACAGTTGCCATAACCTTCTGGGTGGTCTTCCCTCTCTTGGCTCATCTTTGAGGTCTTCTCGACCTTCCTTAAAATGCTTGATCCATGTAAAAACTGTTGTTTTATGTGGGGCAGCATTCCCATAAACTTGTTGCAAAGCTTCAGTGATTTGGGAAGATGTCCACTTGAGTTTTGTTAAAAACTTGATAATAGCCCTGACCTCAAATTTTTTTTCCTCCCATGGCACAGTAAGTATCCCTTTTTTAGAAGGCACCCTGATGAAACTAAGACAATTGTATTACGGAACGAACTTGTCTGCAGCCATCCACTGATCACAGAGACGTGTTTAAACACATTTTGTTTGGAATAAATCCATGCATGTATGAACTGGAACTCTAGTAGCGATACTTTTTGACTTACCCTCGTATTTTGTCTTCTCTGTGGCCCTTATTTCAGACAAGACACATTTTCTTTGCTTTCTTGGCTTCCATGGGGAAGTGTCTATTCATTGTTTCTTCTGTGTCGTGATGTAATCTGTCCAGCATTTGTTCTTCAGCTAATTTTATTTGTGTGTTTGATTTTAACTTTTTTTATTGCATATTTATAGAACTTTGTGGTATCCTGTAGAGTGAATGCTATTGATGGTTCCTTTCTTTTTTTTCCTTCATTATTTGAATATGCCACAATATATTCTATCTTCTTTTGATGGAAATTTACTAATTAAACAGTGCTGCAGTAAACATTGTTGTAATTAGCAATTTTGGCAAATATGCTTAATACTTCTAGGGTATACAACTAGGAGTGAAACGACTGGTTTTGTGCATTTTCAATGTCGTGATATACCACCAAATTGCTGCCCAATGTGGTTATATCAATTTACACCCCCATCAGCAGTGTGTGAGAGCTCCACTTGCTTTATATCCTCACCAGCGCATGCTTTTACCAGATTTTAAAAGTTTTTGTCAACCTAAGTGAATGAGTATCTGATTGTTATTTAAATTTGCACTCCCCTCATTACTAGTGAGGTTGACCTTTTTCCATATATTTATTTGCTGTTTGCCATTTGGGTTTCCTCGTCAGTGAAGTGCCTGTTTATGGCTTTTATTTTTCTTTCTTTTATTCTATTGAGGTATTAATTTGAAGGAGTTTTTTTATGTATCCTTATACTAATCCCATGTGATACATGTGTGTTATACATCTCTTATTCCATTTTATAGTTTATCGTCTACTGAATTTATAGTAAGTCTTGAAATCTGGCAGGACAGGTTCTCCCAAACTTCTTTAAAATTGTTTTGGCTTGTTGTTCTTCTTTAATAATTTTATATTAAGCTTCTCAAGTTTCATGAATAATTCAGTCAATATCTTGATTGGAATTTCCTTATATCTATAAATTAATCTGAAGAAAATGAACATCTGTGTGATGTTGTCTTATCTGTACACATTGTATTTCTATGAACTTCTTTATATCTTCTTAAATATCTTTTTATCAAGTTTTATAATTATTTTTCTTAAGAATCTTAACCTCATACATGTTTTATTAAAATATAAATATTTTATCTATTGTAGCTGAGATTATAAATTAAATCCATTAAAAAAATTGTATTTTCAACTGCTTGTTTCAGGTGATTATTATACAGTAAGTCTTTTTTGTTGTCGTTAGGTGCCATCGAGTCAGTTTTGACTCATAGCAGCCCCATGTGACAGAGTAGAACTGCCCTGGAAGTTTTTTTTTTTTTTTTAATAATTTATTTTGTTATTGTTGAGAATATGTTTTTGTTAGGTGCCCTCGAGTTGGTTCTGAATCATAGCGACCCTGTGTACAATGGAACAAAGCACTGCTCTATCCTGCACCATCCTCACAATTGTTGTTATGCTTGAGCCCATTGTTGCAACCACTGTGTCAGTCCATCTCTTTGAGAGTCTTCCTCTTTTTCGCTGCCCCTCTGCTTTACCAAGCACGATGTCCTGTTCCAGGAACGGATCCCTCCTGATAACATGTTCAAAGTACGTAAGGCAAAGTCCCACCCTCTTTGTGTCTGTCTAAGGAGCATTCTGGCTGTACTTCTTCCAAGACAGATTTGCTTGTTCTTTTGGCAGTCCATTGTATGTATATTCAATATTCTTTGCCAACACCACAATTCAAAGGCATCAATTTTTCAGTCTTCCTTATTCATCTTCAGGCTTTCACATGCATATGAGGCTATTGAAAACACCCTGGCTTGGGTCAGGCACATCTTAGTCTTCAAGTCATCTGCATAACACAGGTTGTTAATGAGTCTTCCTCCAATCCTGATGCCCCATTCTTCTTCATAGAGCCCTGCTTCTCAGATTATTTGCTCAGCATATCCATGGCACTGGGTGGGTATACAGATTGAATACCAAAAACCAAACCCAGTGCTGTCGAGTTGATTCCGGAGTTGATTCCAACTCATAGCGACCCTATAGGACAGAATAGAACTGCCCCATAGAGTTTCCAAGGAGTCCCTGGCGGATTTGAACTGCCGACCCATTGGTTAGTAGCTGTAACACTTAACCACGACGCCACCAAGGGATACAACCCTGACACACACCTTTCCTGACTTTAAACCATGCAGTATCTCCTTGTTTGAATGACTGCTTCTTGATCTTTGTACAGGTTCCTCCTGAGCAGAATTAAGTGTTCTGGAATTCCTGTTCCTCACAATGTTATCCATATTTGTTATGATCCACACAGTCAAATGCCTTTGCATAGTCAATAAAACACTGGTAAACGTCTTTCTGGTATTCTCTGCTTTCGGCCAGGATCCATCTGACATCAGCAATGATATCCTTGGTTTCACGTCCTCTTTCAAATCTGGCTTGAATTCTGGCAGTTCCCTGGAGATATACTGCCGCAGCTGCTTTTGAGTGATCTTCAGCAAAATTTTACTTGCTTGTGATATTAATGAAATTGTTTGATAATTTCCGCATTCGGTTGGGTCACCCTTCTTGGGAGTGGACCAAGTAGCCATCTTCCAGATTTCTTGGCATAGCCAGATGAGCACTTCCAGCGCTGCATCCGTTTGTTGAAACATCTCAATTTGTATTCTGTCAATTCCTGGAGCTTTATTTTTTGCCAGTGCCTTCAGTGCAGCTAGACTTCTTCCATCAGTGCCATCGGTTCCCCATCATATGTTACCTTCTGAAATGGTTGAACATCAACCAGTTCTTTTTGGTATAGTGACTCTGTGTATCCCTTCCACCTCCTTTGGATGCTTCCTGCGTTGTTTAATATTTTCACCATAGAATCCTTCAGTATTGGAACTCAAGTGTTGAATTTTTTCTTCAGTTCTTTCAGTTTGAGAAATGTCGAGCATGATCTTCCCTTTTGGTTTTCTATCTCCCGGTCTTTGCACATTTCATTATAATACTTTGCTTCGTCTTCTCTAGCTGCCTTTTGAAATCTTCTCTTCAGCTCTTTTACTTTATCATTTCTTCCTTTTGCTTAAGCTACTTGACATGCGAGAGCAAGTTTTAGAGTCTCCTCTGAAATCCATCTTGGTCTTTTCTTTCCTGTCTTCTTAATGACCTCTTGGTTTCTTCATGTATGATGTCCTTCCACAACTCGTCTGGTCTTCTATCGTTAGTGTTCAAAATGTCAAATCTAGAGACAGTCTGTAAATTCAGGTAAGATGTACTCAAGGTCCTACTTTGGCTCTTGTGAACTTGTTCTAATTTCCTTCAGTTCCAACTTGAACTTGCATATGAGCAACTGATAATCTGTTCCACAGTTGGCTCCTGGCCTTGTTCTCACTGCTGATACTGACCTTTTCCATCATGTCTTCCTACAGATACAGTCTATTTGGTTCCCGTGTATTCCATCTGGTAAGGTCCACATGTATCATCAACATTTATGTTGGTGAAAAAAGGTATTTGCAATGAAGAAGTCATTGGTCTTGGAAAATTTTGTCACGTGATCTCCGGCATCATTTCTATCACTGGGGCCATATTTTCCAACTACTGATCCTTTTTCTTTGTTTCTAACTTTCACATTCCAATCACCAGTCATTATCAGTGCAGCTGTTATCAGTGCATGTTTGTTCGATTTCAAACTGCAGAAGTTGGTAAAAATCTTCAATTTCTTCGTCTTTGGCCTTAGTGGTTGGTTCATACATTTGAATAATAGTCCTATTAACTGGTTCTCCTTTTAGGCATATCACTGACAGCATTGTACTTCAGGATGGATCTTGAAATATTCTTTTTGATGATGAATGCAACACCATTTCTCTTCAAGTTGTCATTCTTGGCATAGTAGTCCATATGATTGTCTCATTCAAAATGGCCATTATAAGTCTGTTTCAGCTCACTGATGGGATATCGATGTTTATGTGTTCCATTTCATTTTTGAGGATTTTCAGTTTTCCTAGACTCATACTTTGTACATTCTACTTCCTGATTATTAATGGATGTTTGCAGCTGTTTCTTCTCATTTTGAATCGTGCCATATCAGCAAATGAAGGTCCTGAAAGTTTGACTCCATCCTTGTCCTTAAGGTCAACTTTGAGGAGGCATCTCTTCCCCAATCCTCTTTTGAGTGCCTTGAAACCTGAGGGGCTCATCTTCTGGCACTATATCAGGCAATGTTCTGCTGTTATTCATAAGGTTTTCATCATCTAATTCTTTTCAGAAGTAGACTGCTGGCCCCTTCTTCCTAGTCTTAGTCTGGAAGCTCAGTTGAAACTTGTCAGCCGTGGGTGACCCTACTGGTATTTAAATAGCTTCCAGCATCACAGCAACATGCAAGCCCCCACAGAACGACAAACTAACAGCCGCGTGGGAGTGTTGACAATATACACAGCATAATGTTTTTTTAATGTACGCCAATTCAGCAATTTCTCCATGTACAATTCAATGACATTGATTACATTCTTTGACTTGTGCTACCTTTCTTACCTTCCTTTTCTGAGTTGTCCTCCCCGAATAACATTAACTTCCCCCTAACTTTCCTGTCTAATCTTTTGAGTTGCTATTGTCAGTTTGGTCCCATATAGATAGTTCTTAAAAGAACACAGTACTCAAGGCAGATAGTCTTTACTAGTTAAGCTCAACTATTGCTTGGTTTTAAGAAGACTTTAAGGGGGTATTTTTGGTTTAAAGTTTAAAGATTATCTCAGGGCAGTAGTTCAAGGGGTTCATCCAGCATCCATGGCTCCAGTAAATCTGGGTTCCATGAGAATTTGAAATTCTTTCTACATTTTTGTCCCTTTCATCGGGATACTTCTGTAGAACCTTTGGATCAAAATGTTCAGTAGTGGTGGGATGCCTCCTTTCTGATTATTAAAATAAAATAAATCTCAGTTCAGCAATCCCACTCCTGGGAATATATCTTAGAGAAATAAGAGTTGTCACATGAATAGATATATGTATACCCATATTTATTGCAGTATTATTCACAACAGCAAAAAGATGGAAACATCCTAAGTACCTATCAACAGATTAATGTGGAAACATCCTAAGTACCTATCAACAGATTAATGGATAAACAAATTATGGTACATACACACAGTGAAATACTATGCAATGATAAAGAACAGTGATGAATCTGTAAAATGTCTCACAACATGGATGAATCTGAAGGACATTATGCTGGGTAAAATAAATCAATGACAAAAAGACAAATATTATATGAGACCACTATTATAAAACCCAAGAAAAGGTTTTATAAACAGAAAAAAAAGTCTTTGATGGTTTTTAGCAAAGGGAGGGGTGGAGAAGGAAAGTCACTAACTAGATAGTAGATAAGTGTTAACTTTGGGGAAGGGAAAGACAACACAAAATATAGGGGAAGTCAGCACAACTTGACCTGGGCAAAGTCATAGAAGCTTCCTAGATACATTCAAACACCTTGAGGGACTGAGTTACTGGGGCTGAGGTCTGGGGACCATGGTCTCGGGGAACATCTAGGTCAGTTGGCAAAACATAATTCATAAAGAATATGTTCTACATCCTACTTTGGTGAATAGCATCTGGGGTTTTAAAAGCTTGCCAGCGACCATCTAAGATACATCTATTGGTCCCATCCTGTCCAGAGCAAAGGAGAATGAAGAAAACCAAAGACAAAAGGAAAATATTAGTCCAAATGACTAGTGGACCATATTAACCACAGCCTCCACCAGCCTGAGCCCAGAAGAACTAGATGGTGCCCAGCTACCACCACCCACCACTTGGTATGATAGAGGGTACCGGACAGAGCAGGAGAAAAATGTAGAACAAAATTCAAATTTACCAAAAAAGAGTTACTGGCTTGACAAAGACTGGGGGAACCCCTGAGATTATGGCCCCCAGACATCTTGTTAACTCAGAACTGAAGCCACTCCGAAAGTCACCCTTTCAACCAAAGATTAGATAGGTTTATAAAACAAACAATAACATGTGAAAAATGTGCTTCATAGTTCAATCAAGTATACAAGACTAAATGAGCAACACTAACCCAAAAGCAGAGAGGAGAAGGCAGGAAGGGACAGGAAAACCAGGGTGAATGGACACAGAATCTAGGGTGTAGAGGGAAAGATGTCGAGGGACTCTTCTGATTCTTGATCGTATTTAATTGGAACAGTTGTTTTTCAGTTAGCTATTGGCTGACATTTGGAGCACAGGATGCAGTTAGGGGCATGAGCTGGGCCCGTTGGGAGATAGAATTTAATCTAGCCTTATTAACTCAGATCCCTTTCCCACCAGGACTCTTCTATGTGGACGTCTCTATCCTGGCTAGCTGGCGATCTGTTTGTCACCTTAGAGTGCTGATTTAACATTTACTTCTCTTTGTTGTTGTGGCAGTTAAAATTTATTGCTCCTCAGCTCCAAATTCGCCTTCATTGCCTGATCTGTGAAAATGGATCTGGGCCCTTTAAATACTAAGTTGGTTTTTCATAAATTTGTTTGTCCCTCAGCCCTAGTGTACCTTTTAGAGTCCTCTTTCCATCTTTGTATTTACACTTCTATCATTGCTTAAAGAGCGGTGGTGTTGCAATGGTTAAAGCGATCGACTGCTAAATGAAGTGTCAGTAGTTTGAAACTACCAGTGGCTCTGAGGGAGAAAGCTATCGCAGTCTGCTTCCGTAGAGATTTATAGCCCTGGAAACCCTGTGGGGTCGCTTTGAGTCAGAATTGACTTGATGGCAGTGGGTTTGGTTTTGGTTTGGTATCATTGCTTAATAATTTTTTTATATTAAATTTTCCTTCCTTGAATTACTGTCTAGTTTCTGTCTCCTGATTGGACCTGGATTGATAAAACTGTCAAAAATCAATCTGTTGCCCCTGGGTGGTGCAAATGGCCTGCACTTGGTTGGTAACCAAAAGGTTGGTGGTTCGAACCCATCCAGGGGTGCCGCAGAAGGAATAGGCCTGGCGACCTGCTTCTATAAAGATTACAGCCAAGAAAACCCTGAGGAGCATTTCTACCCTGTAATGCACCGGGTCCCAAAGTCATAAACCAACAACAAAAACAAAAGCAACAAAAAAAATCAACGTCTTCAGAAAGGATTGCCCCTGTACTTAGTTACTTTTTTACCCTGCTACACTGATAGCCTGCTTCTTGCAAAGATACGAGCCTGTGCTTCTTCTCATTCGTCAGTCTTACTTCCCCTTCTATTCTGTAATGTTGGTGGAGCTCGTTGGTGCTCTGTGATCCCAGAATTTGTCTTTTCAAGGAAGTGGTGAGTGATCTGACTATATATTTTTAGAGTATAAATTATTGGTTAAGAGTATGATTGCCTGGCTTTGAATCTTGGCTTTTCCTCTCACAAGCTCTATGATCTTAGGCAACTTATTTTTCTATGTTTAGGTTTTTTTGTTGATAAAATAGGATAATAATAATGCCTAACTTTATGGGGTTATTGTGAGGATTAAATGTGAAATGCTCGGACCAGTACCTGAGACATAGTAGGCAGTCAGCAAATTCCCAGTTATTATTGTCATCATCATCACTAATTCTGTGACCTCGTTCATTGCTAGAGATCTGTAGAAATACGTATCTGCTCCTACTGTGCCTCCTCGATTTGATATAAAGTTCACTTGAATTTAGCAACAGTTTTTCACAAATTGTGGTTTGGGAATCTGGCTGTTTTCCTATTTTTAAAAATTTATCTTTTTTCATTTTGATTTTCCTGGTTTTGGGGAAGAGAGAATGACAGAAATGCCTTCCTTTGCCACTATTAACGAGCAGCATATCATTTCTTTAAAAGGACAAATTCAGCAGCAGCTTTGTTTTTCACAGAATACGTGGGAATTATTTTTATAGACTCATTAAAGATTTTACAAGTTTCTGTAGCATATGCAGCCAAGTTTTCTTTCTACCTGCCAGGGATAGTGTATGACATAACTAAAATGCATTTCTTTTAAATTGTTTTTGTTAGCCAGAATTTTATTAATGATTTCACTTTGCAATGTAGTGTTTCAGGCTGATATATTTATTGCAAGTTAGAATTTAGTAGGGGTTGATGTTAAATTTTTCACTTGATGCTAAAAATTCAATCGTGCAATTATAGGATAAGAGGAGTGTGTGTTGGAAATGCTTGGGAGTTTTAGTTGAGTCACTTGTATGTGACTGCCAAGAAAGCTACTAAGAGCTTAGGTTACAGTAATTGAATTGCAGTGTACTGTCTGTAACAAGGGAGGACACAGTTCTGTCCTCCACTGCCCTGGCCAGACTGTACCCCGGGGGTTGTATCCAGTTCCCAGTACCATACTTGAAAAAGCAGTGACATATCACGTTGTATCCAGAGGAGGGTGACCAGGATGGGGAGGACACCAGCAACAGTGTTTCTTCTGATAATGAATTGAGAGAGGTGGAGATATTTAACTTGGAGATGAGAAGACTGGGTGGGAGAGTTGGGAGATACAGTCCAAGAGTAATGGCAATGATAATTATAGTGGTAAGAATAACAATACTAGTAATAATAATAGAAGCTAAAATTTATTGAAAGCATGCACATATTACCTTATTTAATCCTCATAACAATCCTATGAGATAAGAAGAATTATTATCCCATTTCATAGAGAAATAGACGCTCAATAAAATTAAGAAATTTAATTGAAGTCACATAGTTGATAAGAAGTAAAGCCAAGATTTGACTCTGTTTGTGTGGTTGTAAGACTTGAGCTCTTAAGTACCATATTATATGTCTCTTATGGTTAGTGTCTTCAAGTATTTAATGGATTTATATGTGGAAGAAGGTATCTCAGAAATTAAAACTAGGACAGATAGTTGACAAGTGCCCAGAAATAGATTTTTGAATCAGCGTAAGAAATTGCTTTCTAGATTGGAAGGGAGTGGACATAATACTGGTTATATTCACTTGTACACGGCATGACTGCTTAGTGGGTGTTTGTAAGGAGTTGCAATTTTGGAATAGGGGTGGGGTAGACTATGTGAACCTCAAAGTCTCTTCTAACCCTGAGGTTTGGAGATGCTGTGTATGTTTTCTTCTTTGTCAGGTGTTTTCTTTTTTGCTAGAAAAAATAATCATTTTACAAACCTACCCAACAGCTCTGCAGGAGAAAGACCTGGCAATCTGCTCCTATAAAGATTACAGCCAATAAAACCCTGTGGGACACTTCTAGTCTGTCATATGGGGTTGCTATGAGTTGAAATCAGCCTAACAACAACATGGTTCTGTTTCCTATATGTTTACATATAGAAAGCTATCTGGGATGGTTAGGGAATAGTGTGCCCTGATTGATAACGATAATTTGGTTTATAGAGTAGATATATAAATTGTAAGAGATTAACTTGAGCCTGTATTGACCCTATGGCATCTCCCGGAAATACTACTTTGAATTAAGCTTTTAATACTCAGTTTATTTATTTATTTACTGTAATTTGTGCCTTTAAAAATCAATTCCGTGTTTATTGGAAAAAAATTAGTAGCTCTCAATGTGAAAATGGTAGAAATTTCTAGTTAATAGAATGCCAGATTACTCAGTATTGTCTGTGTTTTTTTGCAGAGTACTTAATGTTATAAAATAATTTTGTGGGATGTTTATTTTAAAAAATTTAACAAACACTTATCGACCAAACATCAGCATATACTGTAAAGATTTTAGTTTCCCACATTTGGTCTCCACAAAGTGTTTTTTTTACTGTATATCATGAATTGTGCAAACTGAGATATATAATATATAAAATGACATTACCAAGATCACAGGGACCCAGAGACAGAGATTAGCATCAATAATTCTTTTTAATTAGGTGGATTATATTGCCTTTTTTTAATTTCCTTATAACAAAAAGTTTGATAATAGAGTTTACATTAGTTTACTAGGTAATTCCCCCCAAACAGAAACCTTTCGTTGGTTTTTACTTGGCTACAAAATGAAATAAAGGCCCTTGGTAGTGAGGGCCAAGAGTAGCTTGGGAGGAGGGTGCTTAAGCCTTCCTGTAATTTCTACCTCTCAGCCACCCCAAGTAAACACAGTCTAAGTAAAAACAGGGTGCTGGCTATTCAAACCAGCTGCAAGGCAAGTCGTTTACTTCTGTCTTCCTGTTCTGTTGCCAACACTCCCAGAATACCTGCTCAGAATAGCATTTTTTTTTTTTTTTTTTAGAGGTAAACAGTGTTTACTGAAGATCTGGTGCAAGGAGATTAGAATATAGGAAGATTCTCAGAAGTGGGTTTTCAGTAAAACGTCTCCAGATGACATTTAGTGTTTTAGCTTTCTAAGTTGTTTGCATAGAAACAATTGAGAAGCCACACAGATTGAGTCTTGAAAAGCAGCGTACAGGGAAGAATTATTCTAAAAGTTTACCAGGAAAGATTAGGATATCAGAGATCTAAGAGAATCTATGGAAACCCTGGTGACGTAGTGATTAAGTGCTACGGCTGCTAACCAAGAGGTCGGCAGTTCGAATCTGCCAGGCGCTGCTTGGAAACTGGGGCAGTTCTACTCTGTCCTATAGGGTCGCTATGGGTCGGAACCGACTTGACGGCAGTGGGTTTGGTTTTTGGTTTAAGAGAATCTATGGAACTATGTATATTAGCTATACGGGAAGTTAATATAAGAGCCATGGCCTTTTTCATTTGTGCGAGTCAAACAAATCAAGAGGTGTTTTTGTTTTGGTGTAGCTAAAAGATATTTGCTAATTTCTTTGTCTCCTTTTCATGATCCTTAAACTCACGAAGGCACATAATTCTAGGTCACTGTAATATTCTCTTTCCCCATTCTCCGCACTTTGCTGGCATCTGTTTTAGCAATAGCCACCCAGGTCCACACTTGATGTAACCTAGAGTTTTTGTTTTCTATGTGTTCACCGTTACCATGTATTTATTTGGGGAGGGCTTCTCCGTCCTAGTTTTCCTTGACAGATTTTCTGTCTTTTCAGGGAAGAAGAGCCCAGACTTAGGGGAGTATGATCCCCTCACACAGGCTGACAGTGATGAGAGTGAAGACGACCTGGTGCTTAACTTGCAGCAGAAGAATGGAGGGGTCAGGAATGGGAAGAGTCCTCTGGGAGAAGCACCAGAGCTCGACTCTGATGCTGAGGCTGCAGGGGCTGCTAAACCACATCTTGCAGAAGTCACCACAGAGGGGTACCCCTCGGAGCCCCTTGGAGACATGGAGCAGAAGGCGACCTCTTCCATTGTGTCTTATGTGCGCACATCTGTCTTTCTGCTAACTCTGGTGATCTCAATGATCCTGGTGCTTGTATGTGCTTTCCTGATCCCGTGTCCCCCTAGAGATCTGCACAGCACTTGGAGCCGCCACTTGGGCCCGCAGGGAGGTGAGTCGTAGGATTTCCAGTCCTACTTCTGTAAAACTTAATGGTATATCTGATTACTTTGAAATTCTATTCCAAGTCTTAAAAAATTAATGCATGCCATTCAGCGTTTCCCTCTCTGAGTATAGAAATGGTTAGGAGGGTCAGATTCGAAATCAAACAAAAGAATGGAAAGATACATATCGAAAGCATGGGAACACTGCTGTGTCTCTGTCGGCATGGGTCTTAATTAGAGGCAGAGAGGGCAGGGCGTTGATCTGCTGGTTTCCTGCTGTGGTGCCAGTAATGTATCAGGGCCGTGCAAAGCTGTTGGAAGGGATATTTACGGAGAAAAGTAGGGCCCAAGGCTGGACAGACCAGAGGCGAGTGCTGTGGTAGGACCCTCAGACATTCATGGTTTATAGAAACCTGACCTTTTAAATGAAATTATTTTTAAATAACTTCATGTAAAAGAGGGCTGCTATCTTTTCTGTCTTGCTACTAGTAGATAGGGTGGTTGTGCCCAAGTAATTCCAGCTATTTTGTCTCATCATGGAGCAGATTAAATCAGCTTGCACTGGGTCAGGGGTGGGGATGACATCTAAACTGTCAGTGCCCAGTATCCCTGCCTCTTGTAGACTGGATCAGGCTATTCCCAGGCCCCTGGCATCACCTGGATCTGCAAATATTTTGTCTCTGATACTTGTCAGATCCCAGTTGAATTAGCTTCTCATGAGTTCTGTGTTCTTGTCTTTAGTTTCTCTTAAGGCAAAACTGAGTAGATGTGACTTATGATATGTTCCTCCCAAATAGAATAGCTCTCTCTCCCTTCCTTTCTTTGATTTTTCTAAATAAGCACATGTAATATTTGTATACCGCATGAAGACTAGTAATAAATTGTTGGTGTGTCCGCCACCTACCTTAAGAAAGAGAACATCCCAAAGAACTTTCAAGTCCCTGTGCGTGCCTCCTGACCATATCCTCCTCTGTCTGCCAAAGGTTCACACAGTCCTGAGTCTTGTGTTGGTTGTTCCTTTACTCTTTAAAGTTTTACCATACAGATATGTGTCCCAAAATAATATCTTCTTTCATTTTGTCTGGTCTTGTAGTCATGTAGTCTTCTGTGACTTGCTTTTTTGTTCAAAATTATTTTTTAAACGTTTTTAAGATTCATTTATGTTGATGGATCGTAACTGGAGCTTCTTCATTTTCACTACTATCTAAAATTTCAGGGTTTGTGTATCCCATGATTTATTTATCCCTTTTACTGTTGATGAACATTTAGGTAACTTCTTGTTCTTTTTTTTAATTTAAATAAATAATGCTGCTAAGGACATTCTTGTACGTGTTTCCTGATGTGATGTATAGGAATTTGTCTAGGGTATAAACCTAGGAGCGAAGATGCTGAACCATAGGGTGTGTGCATCTTCAATCTTAGTAGTTTATGTTATTTCCTAAAGCTGTAACAGTTCAGACTTCCACTAGCAGTGTGTGAGTTCTCTCCAGATTTGCCAGGCATCCTCTGACTCCGTGCTGCTGGGGGCGGAAGGGTGGCAGGCGGTGCTGGATAAGACTTCATTACTGCCAACTGGGAGTAGAAGTCCACTTCCCACTGGCCTCTACTGGCATCACCCTTGCAGGGAGGGGGAGGCGTGCCTCATTACCTCTGGGTGGGGGTAGAAGTGTAGGCTTCCCCTGTGTGTTTGTTGTGGGGGGGCCTCACTATTGTTGGACAGGAAAGTCCTCTGACACCACTCTAGATGTGGGGGGGCACCTTGTTACAGCTGACTGTGAGCGGAGGTCTCAGCTCCCACTTAGCCTTTGCTGTGGGGCTAGGGGTGAGGCTGTGGTGTTTAGTTGGAGTAGAGCAGTTATTATCTAAAGTTCCTCTCTGGCCAGGCTTCCCCTTCCCTGGTCCTTTAGCTACAGAGAGTCAGCTTTTCCTGGGTTTTTAAAAAAAAATCGGAGCTTGTTGGCATTTCTGGGTTGCCAGCTTCTCCAGCACCCTGTCTGGGATATATGAAACAAAGAGAAAACCAGGAAGCTCATCACTGTGCCGTTCCTCAGATCCCAGAGTCTCTAGCTGGTCTGCCTTCTTCTCTCCACCTTGCAGTCTTGTTTCTTTTATATGTAAATATATATGTGTGTATACATTACACACACTCATATATACAATAAATAAAGGGATTTTTAGCCATACTTAGTAGGAGGCATTGGGAGAAGTATGTAGGAACTGAAAGTCTGCCTGGTTTTTATGGAGGTGCTGGCGGTACCACGTGTCCATTCCCTTTCTAACCTGGCAGCAGAGAACTGATTTGTGGTAACTGGCTAAGGACCTTTTTGTTTTTTTTGTGTATGTATCAGGTGGGGACCTGTCTCCACTGGAATTGGCTGATGTGAATGGAGATGGCCTGCGTGATGTACTTCTCTCCTTTGTTCCGTCAAGGAATGAGAGTGCAATAGGTAAGAGACATGTCTTTTAGAAGCTGCAATGTTGTTGTTGTTTTTGTGTGCTGTCGAGTCAATTCTGACTCATAGCGACCCTACAGGACAGAGTAGAGCTGCCGCAAATAGTGTCCTAGGCTGTAATTTTTATGGGAGCACATTGCCAGGTCTTTTCTCCCACAGAGCCACTGGTGGGTTCCAACCATGGACCTTTTGGCTAGCAGCTGAGCGCTTTAACTGTTGTGCCACCAGTATTCCTTGGAGGCTGTTACAGAAGAAGCTTATTGATTGGCTGGGCTGTCAGCTAAGATATAGCATCAGAGTTGTCTCCTGAGGGGCACCGTAGAAGAGGGTCTACAGTGAATAGAAGAAGTTCCCATGATCTGTCACACATGATGACTGTTACCAGAAAATTCTGGCCCATCAGTGAAGCTCAGAATCATAGGGAGTTATAACTGGGAGGAGTTCTTAGTGATCCTTCGTGAAGGACAGTTCTCAGTGAAGAAACTGAGATGCAGGGAGGTGTTGACTTACCTACACTCCAGCAGTGAATAAGCATTAGTTCTTAGGTTTCCTGAGTTTTCTTCAATTTTCTGTTGACTCTTAAATAATAAATGCTGACTCTATCTTACCTTTGCACCCTCTGGCAGAAAACTTTTGTTCACATACTTTACGTGTCTTTACACACATCACACAAACGTCTTGGCTGGATGTCTTCTGTTCACGCCTCCAGATCTGCTCTCTCCTGCTCTCTGCTTTGGTAGGCTGACCTGTATGGATTATATCAGCATGTTCCCTTGCCTACTGGCTTCCAGTTGGGTTTGGCCAATGGGGAGCACCAGCAAGGAATTAGAGGGAGGGAAATGAGGAGAGGGGTCGCCTCAGGATGGCTATAGCCCTGACCACAGGCCATAGCTCCTCTTAAGGTGATCCTCTTACATGACTTTCTTTTCCTGGATTCCTGTAATTGCTTCCTCCCCTTGTCCCTTTGGACCAAGGAGTGGCGACAGTTCTGAGGGACTATACTATCTTGTGTAGTTTCCCTATACCTTGACCACATCTTTGTAAATAGTCTCTTTATTAAACCTTTCACAACTTACTTGGTTGAGTGTGCGGTTTCCCAGGACCTTGACTGTAATACATAGCGACTGAAAAAAAAAGAGTTCCATTTTCAGCAGAGGTACACAGCGGTGTTTGGTATATCCTATAGCCTCTTGTCTTAGTCATCTAGTACTGCTGTAACAGAAATACCACAAGTAGATGGCTTTAACAGAGAGAAATTTATTCTCTCACAGTCTGGCAGGCTAGAAGTCCAAATTCATGGTGCCAATTCCAGGGGGAAGGCTCTCTCTCTCCTTCTGCTCTGGGGGAAGGTCCTTGTCATCAATCTTTCCCAGTCGAGGAGCAGGGACCCAGAGTCCAAAGGACGCGCTTTGCTCATGGCGCTGCTTTCTTGGTGGTATGAGGTCCCCCTGTCTCTCTGCTTGCTTCTCTCTTTTATATCGGAAAAGAGATTGGTTTAAGACAAAATCTAGTCTTGTAGATTGAGTCCTGCTTCATTAACATAACTGCCACTAATCCCATCTCATTAACATCGTAGAGATAGGGTTTATGATACGTAGGAAAATCACATCAGATGACAAAATGGTAGATAGTCACACAATGCTGGGAATCATAAAAAAACCTAGCCAAATTGATACACATATATTTGGGGGACACAATTCAATCCATGACACACCAATTAAAGTGGATTAGAACTGCAGTCTGAAAACTGATACAGAAACTCTAAAAATGCCCTGTTATTAGCTACTGTCAAGTGGCCCCCTGACTCATGGTGACCCCATGTGTTACAGAGTAGAACTCCTCCATAGGATTTTCTTGGCTGTAATCTTTATGGAAGCAGTTTGCCAGGCCTTTCTTCTGCAGAGCTGCTGGATGAATTTGAACCATCACCCTTTAGGTTAGCAACCTATTGCAGAACACTTGTGCCATCCAGGCTCGTAAAGATGCCCCACTAACTACTTTTTAATCATTCAGACCCTGAAATCAACAGCTGGGTATGCTTTAGGGAATTCTAAACCACATGCCTCTCTGATGTTAATGGAAATTATAAGAATTATAAGGGTTATGTGATATTTAGAAGCAGCTGAGCAGAGATTTGTTACAGATCAGGAAATTGATTTTCATATGGTTGAACCCTAATTACATTTTTTTCTTGCCTATAACTCATTAGCCTTTGAATTAAAAGTTTCCCTCATTCACTTTTTTTTTAGAGGTGTTTTTAGTCATTTGGTATTTCACAGAACTCATAATGGCAAAAATGTAGGTTGGACACAACGTGGACCAGCCTGTTTGACCACAGATTATAAAATAGTAAAGCTAGCATATAGTTCTTTCTATGTGTTATTCACTGTTGTAAGTACATGACATATATGAACAAATTTGTCCCTCAGCAGAATCCTATGAGGTAGACTAATATTATTCCCCTTTTATGGATGAGAAAACTGAGACATAGTGAGGTGAAGGAACATGCCCAAAGTCTCACAGCTGGTAAATGGTAGAGCTGGGGTACAAACCCTGGGAGCCTGACTCGGGGGTTCATGTTCTTACCCCTTTTCCCAAACTGATGTTCCCGTAACCCCAACTAGTGGGTTCACAGATCGGTGCCATAGAGCATAAGAGGGGCTGAGTTTTTTTTATTTGTTTGTGATTTGTCCATCAATGCATTCAGCAACTATGTATTGAATACCTGCTGTGTGGTAGGCACTGTGCTAGGTGCTGGTTATATAGTGCTGAACAAAACGAGCATGGTCCGAGTCTGTAGGAGTCATGGTATAGTGGGGAAGGGATAGCCCATCATCGCCCTGAGAAAATTGCTTAGAGAAGTGAAACAGAGTTAGTAAGGTCCTCAAGTAAGAACAAAAGTACAGTGTATTTATCGTAGCATCCTTGGAAAGTCTGGAAATTAACATTTATTACTACAGTTTGTCAGTGCTTGGCAATGAGGTCTCGGACAGAGAGCCACAGTTTGTCACTTGTTTTTAGGTTGTATATTTAATTAGTAATACTGAGGAACAGGTAGCATGGAGTGTTACAACTTATGTTTGTTTGTCTGTATTTGTTGTTGACAGAAGCAGAAAGTATGTGAGATGGGCCAGTATCCCTATCTTGAAAGTGACTGTAAAACTGGCAAGACAGAGTTATTATTCTAATAGTTTAAGTGACGTAAAAGATTATTTACTAAATAGGTGAGTTACTGAAATCATTTACTAACTATGCTGGGCCTAGGTGTTACGTTTACCCAAAGTACTCTTTCCTGACTGGGACCATATCAGCTGATTACATGGGACTGTAGACCAGGAAGACCTGCTGATCTGGGCTACATGTAATCTTCAGGTTTACTTCAATTTTTTTTTTTCTTCCTGCTTTCGGGGAGCATTTTCTAGGGATTATTAGAATTCTGGTATTTTGCTCCTTGTTCAACACATATACTAGGTCAGTCTCACTTTTCCGAGTATACCTTTGCCTCCTGGTTTTTTCGTTTTCAGCAACTGCTTTTCCATATTCTTTATTTCGCTCTTGTCTTTTATTCAGCAGATAATTGGTTGTTATGTGTCAGGCACTTTGCAAGGTATTGAGGATATAGTAATTAACGAGACAGCCCTTTATCCTCAAGGGTAGAACTATTTAGTGGGGGCTGAGGTGACAGACATATAAACAAATGTGTTGTGAAAAGCAACGGAGTACACCAGGCAGCATGAAGACTGTCTGTAGCATCTTGTCTTACATGAGACATGTGTTGAGCAGATCTGACGGACGCTGTTTTCAGACCTTGTGGTCAGAAGTACAGAAGGGTGACTGCCTTACCACCATTTGCTTTTGGTTTTCTGGCCTCCTGTTCCTCTGCCTCTTTTTTCTTTGCTTCCTTTGCTTTCTTATCTCTCTTTTGTGCTTTTAGGTGTCTCCAGGCCAACAGCTATTCTTGTGTGCCTTTCGGGGATGAATGGCAGCACACTCTGGTCCAGTCCCCTCCCAGAGGAGGCCCGGGATATTACATGTTTGGATCTGATGCCAGGAAGCTTGGCTGCAACCATCTGCCTTGTGACAGGGACCCGTAAGATGCTCAGTGCATTCAACGCAACATCAGGTAAAGATCATTTGCCAGGAAAGATCTCTGCTCCAGTGAGCCATAATCGTAGATTAGATCCATCCATTGTGGAAGGGACTTCACCACCCTTACGTGGTAGAAAGTCTGATTTACCTTCTGGAAGGTAGATATTAAAAAGGAAATAAGAGAAAGGGTTTTGATAGATTGAGTAAATAGATCCATGATTGAACCTGTTTGAAAATAGAATGGGGCTCAACTGAGTTATGGAAACGGAAACAACCCTGAGGCCTTTGGTTTGTAATCTCCTAAGTGTTCCTTGTACAAAGACAGCTGAGCTTTGTCTTCAGACTTGGTGTACATGGGGCCCACGGGTAAACTTGGACATAACTACTTAAAAATCTGTCAGTGGAAAAACTAAGGTTTGTTGAGACACGTTGATTTGCCTTTTTATCTTCTTACTACCTTCAGACATATATATCAAAAGGAATGTAAAAGGATCAAATATAATGATGGCTCCTTACAGAATCATAAGTATACTTCCAATATGCTTGTTAAAAAAATAGCACCTTGGACCATGGGCTCCAGTGAAGTCGAATAAATAATAACTTACTAGTTTTTGAAGTAGGAGTTCAGTAGTGGGGTGCTTCTGAGTAAAAGAATTTTGCATGTGAAATAACTCTATAACTGAAGTTATCTTGAAAACTGCCTGCGACTTCTCTGATGCTTACTTATGTAAATATGTGGTACAAGGACTGAGAGTTGGTCTTCTGGTTGGCTGCCCTTGATTATTAGTTACAATAACCTCTAACAGGTTAGTTCCCCTGACCTAGACAAATTTGCTGTTCTTTCTTGAAGAGTCTTTAGCACCTTTATCTTTTCTAAAAAAAAAATCTAGATGTGAGGATTTTAGCTCACACCCAGTCTTAGTTATCTATTGCTGCTATAGCAGAAATACCACAAGCGAGTGACTTTTAACAAGGAGAAATTTATTCTCTCGTAATTTAGGAGGCTGGAAGTCCAAATTCAGGGCACCAGCTCTAGGGGAAGGCTTTCTGTCTCTGTAGGCTCTGGGGAAGGTCCTTATCTCCTTTCAACATCTGTAGGTCCACATTCCTTGGAGATCTCCATGTGTCTTGGCATCAATCTTCACCTAGGTCTAGGAGGTTCTCAGTGTAGGGACCCCGAGTCCAAAGGATGCACTATGCTCCCAGCTCTCCTTTCTTGGTGATAGTGAGATCCCTGCCCTCTCTGCTTGCTTCTCTCTCCTTATTATCTCTTGTAAGGTAAAAGGTGTGCCCCAAGCAAGGGTGTAACTTAAGTAAGGGCGTGACTCAAAATATGCCCCATACCGATCCTGCCTTATTAACATATAGAGATCAGGATTTATAACGCATCACAAAATGGAAGATAATTGTATCAGATCACAAAATGGAGGACAACCACACAATACTGGGAATCATGGCCAAGCCAAGCTGAGATATATTTTTGGGAGACACAAATCCATGACACACCCCTGTACCCTTCCTTTCCAGTAAGATAAAATTAAAGGAAAAAAGTAAGTAGGAGTTACTGTCTGTTGTTCAGCCCGCCCAGTTATTCTTTCTTGAGCAGAGAAAGTTCCATCTGCCTTTTCCAGAGGCAGAAAGCCATAACTGTGATCAGCTTGTTTGTCCTTCCCTAGGGAAAACCATTTGGACTTTAAACCCAAAGTACTTGTCCAATGGTACATTGGCTGCCCCAGTCGTGGTGCTCCCAGACTTGAATGAAGATGGCATTAGAGATCTTGTGGTTCTGGCCATTGGAGAATTGCAGGTATGATCTACACTAAATGATTCTTGTTTTTTATGGGGAATGTTTCAGTTTTAGTTATCTCAATTCCTAGTGTTACTGTTATCAACGGGGCTTGAAGCTTTCTTTTTACTAGGGCTTAGGTTTAAATAAACTCTTTTTGTGAGAGTCAGTGAATAAATTATCATTACGAGCCCATTTTTCCTGGCAGTCACGTGGTTTCATTAACTGTGGTATCTATTAGCTTTGGAACCAGATAGATCTGTCTTTGAATTTTGCCTCAACCACTTTGTAGCTTTGAGGCCTTGGTAAGTCCTGTAACTTATCCAAGCTCTGCCTTCTTTGTATGCAAAATGAGAATGTTAATATCTACTTGCAGGATTGTTTAGATAATTAGAGCTAATATATTTCAAGTGCTTAAAATAGTGCCTACTCTTTACCTTGTAAATGTATTGTTCATTTTTTTATAGATATTTAAATTCCATTTCAACCATAAAATAATAGGATAGACTTATAGAAAGTTCATAAAATATTTATAGGAAAAAAATCTAAGTCAAATAAGTTATAACAACAACAACCAAAGAAAGGAGGGTTGTAGTATATGCTCTGATAACATAAACTTTGTGTCCATTGCGCTGGGACAAGTTATTCCGTGCACAGATAATAGTCTTTCCCCCAAATCACAGGAAAGAATAAACTGATGAACAGAATTATCTCAATTTTAATTTTTTATTCAATAAGCTTTTCTCAGAGCTTTTGTTAGAGCTTCTCTAAGACTTTTTCTCAGACCTTCCTAGTGCTAGTCTGCCAGGAAGTGCTTGTGGACAAAAGAATTAAACAATTGGCAAAGAATATTCATGGAAAAATGTGGATACAGATAATTTTGTCTCATATGATAGCTTTTTAAAATTTTAATAGATCTTGTGTTTGCTTTTGTGATTCTCGTATTGCATATATGGAGTAGAGTTATGAATTCTGCAAGTAAAGTATTTAGCATGGAATGAAATCTGTCAATATGTTATGGTTTTCTGTCAGGAGTACCATAAATTCAAAGTGTTCCACCAATTACACGCTTGGAGGAGCAAACTTAGTACGCTAGGCAATAACTTGTGTATCTACTTTAAGGTGAGAAGAAAGAAGGTAATGAACTAAATTTCTGAAGCCTGTTCAGCTTTAAGGGTACTTTCTGTTAGTTTTCTTCAGCTAGCCAGTTGGTCTCAGTGAGCCTGAACCAAAACTTCAGGAGTTACCCTCACAATGTTTATTTATCCCAACCACTGGGAAAATTTCAATTATTACTTCTAGCAGGAGTGATCTGCAAAGGTCCCAAAGGGAAAATTATGGAGAGTTTCTTCTTGATGGAATTACGGTCAGCAGAGGCATAGCAAGACATTGAAAAATTTTATATATCTTCAACAAGTTTAAAAATCTTGGTCTTAATGCCCCAGCTGGCTTCTTACTAGCCAGTAGGTTTTGACAGGATAGCAGAACGGCCTTTGGGATCCTCCATAATGAGCAGGCCTCTGTTAGAGGAATTGACTTTCTGTCTGCTCCTACTCTGTGCAGTTTTTTGTTGTTGTTCTCTACCCAGTGTATTACTCAGCTTGCCATTCAGACTTTACTCATTTGCATAGTCATGTCCAGATATGGAATAGTCTCCATTCTGCCTGAAGAGTGATAAAAAAGTACTAGAAAAATCTTGGGGAGGTGATGGGTTTAGAGCAGTAGCTTCATCTTTATGCTGATCTGTTTTGACCTTTGTGTAGTAACAAAGAACCCAAGGAACCTGTTTAAGTTACGGCATGGAAGTTTCTGTCTTCACAAGGAAACATATTAGGTTTCTGACTTGGGCATTCTTAGATTGGGTTTAGAACGAGTGGGATTAGAAGAACTGAGCTGGTCTAGAACATTAGTGTAAAGGGACTTAGAAAGCCATGTGGTTAAACCTCTCACACCGTGTTGTAGTCTCAGATACAGCATTCCAGACACATTGACACCTACACTCTTCTGAGCACTTGGACTGATGGGAATATCATTAATTTGTGAGACAGTCCATTTCATTTTTGGAAAACTCTAGAAAACTGTCGTATTGATGAGAAATCTGATTTCTTGTTGCTTCCATTTATTGTTCCAGCTTTAGACCCGTGGAGCTACTCAGTGAACCCAGTCCCTTTTCTGTATGAAAGCCCCTTAGCCATTACCTGTCCTCTAAACTGGCTACTCTCAAGGTTAAATATCCGCAATTTCTTAAACTGTTCTTCAAGCAACGTGAAGTTCATACACCTCTCTTTCTTGTTTGTTTTTTACTTTGCTTTTCACTTTGTCTGCCTCTCTCTTAAATTGTGGCATCCAGATCTGAAAACAGTATTCTATTTGTAGGATAATCAGTTATATCAATAATAATGAAATTATTGCCTCTTTTGATATAGATACTGTTTCTGTTTATGCAGCTGAAGATTGCACTAGCCTTTCTAGATTCACCTTTGTTTATAATCATTTAAGCCATCAACATGGTTTTTTTTTTTTTTTTTTATATAAACGGTCCCTATTCGGAGGTACAAAGTATTTTAAATGTAAATGAAGGACTTTACATTTTTCTGTTAAATTTTATCTTGTGAATTTTGACCCATCTTCCAGCCTTCTTGTCTTTTGAGTTTATCATACAGCATATTAATTATCCCTCTCAGTTTTGTGATAAGCTCGAATCCTATTCGTTTAAGCCATTGGAAAAATGTTTTATAGGATTGGGGCAATAGCAGAGTGCTGTGGCATTCCACTGAAAACCTTTCTCTGGGTTGGCATGGACCCTGTAAGCATCTATCTCCAGGTATATCACAAACCACATTTGTTTATCTTGTCCATAAGAAAAATCATGATAAACTTTATCAAAAGCTTTACCAAGATCAAGATATCAATACAATCCTTTTATTTCCCAACTAGTAACTCTATAGGAACCCTGGTGGTACCATGGTTAAAGCACTCAGCTGCTAACCGAAAGGTCAGTGGTTTAAAACCACCAACCACTCTGAGGGAGAAAGATGCAGCAGTCTGCTTCTGTAAGATTACAATCTTGAAACCCAGTGGGGCAGTTCTGCTCTGTCCTGGAGCGTTACTATGAGTTGGAATTGACAGGTTTTGTTTCGTTTTTGTCTTTTTTTTTAGTGACTCTGACTCCAAAAGAAAATCCTGTAGAGCAAATATCAGCAAACTGTAAATCCAGTCTGCTGCTTGTTTTTGTAACTAAAGTTTTATTGGAATACAGCCATGCCATTCATGTGTGTATTATCTATGGCTGCTTTCATGGTACAGTGGCAGAGTAGTTGTGGCAGAGACCATCTGGCTGGCAGAGCCTAAAATATTTACATCTTGCCCTTCACAGAAAAATTTTACCAGCCCCTGCTTGACATAAGGTTCATAGCAGCTGGGCCAGACATCTAATGTTACGGGAGAGCACTGCCTAGGTTTATTCTAGTTGGGACCAAATATTACTGGACATTTCTGGGTATAGGAGTATGGACCTGGGGATCAGCTGGGCCTACTTAGCTTTAGATTAGAATTTTGTACCTCAGGACACTGTTCGGTCAGCAAGAGATTTGCTTCAGAGAAAGTGCCTGAGCTACCATAAGGTTGTTCTTTGCACATTACCTAATAAGAGAATGGAACATTTGCCTCACTTTCTCTCTTCCTGGGAGATAAAGAGAGGCAGCTTTGGCTTTGTGTTTTTCCAGTTTTCAGAAGTGTTTCTGAACCCTTTGCTGATGAGGAGGTAGTGACTATCTGAAGAAACTATTTGATCAGGAAATGATAGGGTTTCCATTGACTTGAACCCCTTCTTTCACTTTTTCAGCCAGATCTGTGCTTTCTGCTGGTGTCTGGCCGGACAGGGAGTCCTGTGGGCCGACCTGTGAAGTATAACATCGTGGGAGTGGGGAATCTGATTGGTCCTCAGGTTTACGTCACCACAAATGGGGCTGTCTACATCCTATTTGGCTTTGGTAAGAAGCAAGGCTAGTTTTTGGTACTGCTCCTCATTAGTGTGTATGATAAGTCTCCCTTGTGAGACAGGGTGAAAGCTCAGGAATTGCTGATACCAGCCCTTTCATTAGCTCCTATTGCAGGGGCATTTCCTCCTCCCCACCTGTTGCAGATTATTAACTCTGCTTTCCCTTGATCCCTCCTCCAAGGAGAAGAATCTTTGTCTAGCACCTGGTAACCGCTTCCCTACTCATTCCATGTTGGACCAGTCAGGGTGGGCTCTGTCAGACCCAGTTGATCAGGCTCCATGTCTCCTGCTCAGACCCTCACTGTAGGATACTTCTATTAAGTTCACCTTCTCAGTGTTGGTTCTTGTTGTGGTGCTAGGCAATATCCAAGCTGTCGCCCTGCGGGACATTTTTGTTCAGGCCCAAAATCGAGACAGCTCACCACCTTCCCTGCAACTTGAAGAGCCAGAATGGGAGAAGCGAAGATCCATCAACCTGTCCGAGCTCATTGACATTTACAGGTAGGACAGTCGTCTGTCCTCAGTCATAGTGATATCATGGAGCCTCTAAGTTCGGTTGGGCTGGCGAATGTGTGGGCAGAAGTTTGAGGGGAAAACAGTGCCAGCCTTATGTACCATCTTCTGATCTGGTTAACGTTAGCAAGAAGTTTTCTTATCTTGGTAACATAATGTGTTGATATTCATGTGTGGTGACCACACTGTGTGATCACTTTGCGCACAGGTTGCAAAAGAGGGATATTTTTTTAGGCTTCCAAGTGAGTGGGGAGAATGTAGCTGGGAAACCTTGAGATAGATTTATTTAAAATAACTGTTTGTAAACTTGTGCTGAAGTGTCTGTCCTAATCTTTTCTTGTGTTTTTGCCTTAGTTAAGGCATCATTTTGACAGAAGCAAGGGTAGCATCCATGAATCTTATTTTTCATTCTTATTTATTTCTTAACTAAAACCACGTAGTTTGCTATGTGCAGTGGATTTTACCCATTTAAACCTAGGCCTGGGCAATAATTGTCTGTTCTTTCCTACCAGAAGCTTCAAATCATTTTCTAGCAATATGTTTCTGTGAATTGGACAGATATTGAGTAGAGTGGTCCCAGTTGTACAGAGAAAGAAATAATTTGATAAAGGGTAACCACAACTGGCTGTCTAAGCATAATGACAGTTCGAAGCCTCCTGTGTTGTGCTTGTGGCTTAGATCTCATCTGCCTCCCCTGCTTTATCGTTGGCTCTGTTCGTTTTCCCATCGTACCCAGTGGGAGAGGATTGGCACCACAGTGCTCCTCCTGGGTTTCTTTTGAACTTGCAGGCAATTCGCTAGGGATCCTTGGTTTCTAAGACTCAGGGAAGTGAGGTTCAACTGGAAGGACAGAATTCCCCCACTTAATAAGATGATGATGAGAAATACATACACGAGTATATACAAACAAGCACACTGAGAGAAAAAGCAAAAACAAATAGATCAGAATCCCATCCAAGTAAGAGACTAACTGTTGGGGTCTTGTTTGATCCAGTGATGGCGTTGAGCTACTCCAGATGGTGAAGGCACCAGATTCCAACTGCAGCGATCTCCTGATTACAACCAGACAAGGCCTTGTCCTGCTTCGGGGACAAGATCTTATACCTTACTGGACGTTGAGCTTTCCAGGCCTGCGCAGGTTGGCAGCGTGCTCCTTCTCGTGTCTGCTGTTTGATCTCCTTTCCATGTTTCAAAACTCCTTAGAACAATTGTTTGATATCTGGGACTGATACAAGAGAAGGAAGGGGAAGAGTTCCTTGTTTTCCAATTTTCTTATTAACTATTAATTGCTTACTTTGCCCTCATTTGCAGCCAGCCTACTCCTGGGTATTTCACTGATGATCAGACCTTAGACTTCTTTCTGCAAACTGAGGATGGAGTTGGGATGAAAAAGGTAAAACTTTGGGACTCAAGTCAGTCGGAACGTGTGTAAAGTGTAAACTTTGTGTCCAGCCCTTTTCCAGGTGCTCGGAGGAATAGAAAGAACTTAAAACATGGTCCTTTCCTTCAAAGAACTCAGTGTCTAGCTGGATGGATAACTTAGTGCTAAGTTATATTCTCTTGGAAGCTTTTCTAGGCTAATCTCCTTCTCATGCAGGAGTTCCTTTTTTGAGATCAGTAACTTACAGTTAGGCCTTCTAAAATTCCTGGGTGGAAAAAGGGAGGTATAAATAAATGAAATACTTCAGTCCAGATATGTTGCCTAGTATTTCAGAGAAGGCAGGATATCTGTGGTAGCTAGAGTTGTTGTGGAAGACTTTATAAAGGTGGGAAATGTGAGTGGAACCTTTATAGTTGAGTTGTATTTATAGGAAGAAGCGGTGGAAGGAAAGGCATACCAGGCAAGGAACACCAGGAGTGGAGACTCGGAGACAGAAATTGTGTGGCATTTCCAAGCAAAGTGAATAATTTTCATTGGCATCCTTAGGAGGATTAAGGGAGAGGGTATATACATTGGTTAAGGCTAACAGCTGAGATGCTGAGGGTTTTAGACCTGGGTTGTAATCCTGGCTCTACTGCTTACTGGTGACCTTGAGCAAATGACATAATCTTTCTAAGCCTCAGTTTTGGCATCTATAAAAGATGGGTAACAATATCACCTACCTTCATAGGGCTATTGTGGCAGTTAAATGAAATAATACATATGTATTATAGGATGTAATTTTTTAATGTGGTGTTACTAGACTTCCAGTCTCCCCAAGACTGCCAGAGGGAATCTTGAATTGGTAGTCTGTTTTTGCCTCTCTGCTCATTCAGAAGAGTTTGTCTCTGCCAAGTTGAACCCAAGGCATTTTGTGATGCAGAGTCTGAGCCTCCATTTTGTCATCTGTTAAACAAGAGGTTGGCTGGATGATTTACCATGACTCCTTCCCACTCTAGAATTCTACAGTTCTTTAAACTCTATTAAATGGGAAAAACAGCTGTAGAAATTTGGTCCTGGTCTTTAGCCGTTACTTAATGATCTCTGAGCACCCAACTGGCTTATATCTAAGAAGTTCAGGCTGTTAATATATGTATTATTTTAATATCTGTGTTTGTTTCTGTTTTATTTTGTTGTGTGTTTGTGTTGTTGGCCTGCTACTTTTCTGAGGACTGACTATGCCCACTCTCTGTGTCTTTTCTTTTGCAGATGATGGTGGTGGATGGTTACTCTGGCTCTGTTACTTGGAGTTACAGCGTTCCATGTCACATGAAAGAAACACCAACCACCTCGGCACTCACTTCAGACCAGAAGTCTGTCTTCCTCTTTTGGGCTGAAGGGCTATCAACTGTACCTCCCAAGCCTGTGAGTGAGCCTGGAAAGAGCCTTTTCTCATTTTGTCAGATGGCAGCTGCTCTGGAGCCTGACCTGGGCCTGGGGATGTTATTTGACTAGCTATGCTTTCAAGTGGTTATGGGTAGAAGCAAAACAGCATTTGCACGGGAAAAGCAGGAGTCTTGCTTCCTCCTGAGCTATGCCTACAGACCTTTGGATTTCAGCCAAGCTGTGGGAAAGTTGTTAGCAGGCCCTAACTACTGACTACCCTGGCTACCCACAGTGGGAGGCTTGATAAAGAATTAGCAGTCCTTTCAAGATACTAGGTCTGTATTTACAGTTGTTGAAGAGAAGAAGTAATTATGGGTGGTCCATAATAGGCAGGGAAAGTTTCTCAGGAGGGGCAGGCTGACCTTTGAGGTACATTAACTGAGACTGTAGAAATGGATGTGGGGATGGGCAGAGCAGTTGGGGAGGGATGTTGAATAGGCTAAAGTAGAGAGGTCAGCTGGGGGAAGGATGAGAGAGAAGGTCTGATACATAGAATGAAGCAGATTTTAGAAAGTCTTAAATCCTGGTGGTGTAGTGTTTAAGTGCTACATCTGCTGACGAAAAGGTCGGCAGTTCAAGTCCACCAGGTGCTCCTTGGAAACTCCTTGGGGAAGCTCTACCCTGTCCTGTAGGGTTGCTATGAGTCAGAATTGACTCGACAGTAATGGGTATTTTTTTTTCTTTGGTTAAGTGCTATACTGAAGTATTTTAATGGAGTCAATGAGGCAGGGTGCCCAGGGAGTTTTTAGTAATACCCACCCTGATTTAATTAAATTAAAAAAAAACTGATCCAGCACCTACTATGTGCCAGACACTGTGTTCTCTGTAGGGATTTAAAGATAAGCTGAAAAAGTCCTAGTCCTCTAGAAAAGACAGTTGATACACACATGATGGAGGAAGCCCGATACAGGAGGAGTCCTGAAATCATTGACAATCATGTGCTTTTGGACAAATTATTTAACTTTTCTGAGTCTCATGTTCTTTATCCATTATATGAGGACATTAAGATATTCCCTCATTTTAAGGATCAGATTTATTTAAAATTTAGATTATAGTCCCAACTCTGATATGCCCTAATAGTGTGACCACGGGCAATTTACCTAACATTTTAACTTCCTGGTTTCCTCATATACTAAAATGAGGGGATGGGACTAGATGACTCTCAAATGTAAACTTCTATAAGTAATTACAAAAAAAAAAAAAGGCATGTGACAAATGCTATATAATGGAGGTACGAATAAGTTTAAATGGAAGCAAAAAAGAAGAGAGGGATTAATTTTGCCTTGGGTTATTAGGGGGCCCTTCATAAAAGGTGGCATTCAAGTTGGGGCGTAAGGACAGGAAGGAATTTAATGTGTGGAAATGTGGTATAGAGGATGGCTAGACTGTGTAAAGGAGAAATAATGAGATTGGCAGAAGTTAGATGAGCAGAGTGAAGCATGGGGTGGGCGAATAAATAAATGTAGAAGACTAGAAAAGGCAGATGTTGCTGAAGTGGTTTAAGAGCTTAATTTTCATGCTGAGGAACTTGGACTCCATTCTATATGCAGTGAGGAAGGAGTTTGACTATTTTCTTGTCATGTTGTCTGAGTCAGAGATCTGTCCCCTCATACTTGGAATTCTAAGGGTGTCTGGAGAACTACCCTCTTCTGCTTTGTGGGCATGTGGTAGGAGTGAGGTTGCAAACTTCCTGCCTATGTTTCTCCTCACTTAGCAGACTACTACTTCTTCCCATGCTAAGAATTTGGAAGCAGTGGTGATATTCAGCCCTCAGGGATTTTATTTCCTTCACTAGGATAGACCCAAGATGATGCCAGAGGAGGTGAGATACTTTGGGAGCTTAGGAGAGCAGCCATCCACTAAGTGGTATGGGATTATTTTATTTATTTACTTTTTGTAAATTTTTTTTTTTAATTGTACTTTAGATGAAGGTTTACAGAACAAACTAGTTTCTCATCAGTTAGTACACACATTGTTCTATGACATTGGTTAACAACCCCACGACATGTCAACACTCTCCCTTCTCAACCCTGGGTTCCCTATTACCAGCTTTCCTGCTCCCTCCTGCCTTTTGGTCCCTGCCCCAGGGCTGGTGTGCCCCTTTAGTCGTTTTGTTCCATGGGCCTGTTCAATCTTTGGCTGAAGAGGGAATCTCAGAGGTGATCTCATTACTGAGCTGAAAGGGCGTCCAGGGGCCATACTCTCAGGGTTTCTCCAGTCTCTGTCAGGCCAACAAGTCTGGTCTTTCTTTTTGAGTTGGAATTTTGTTCTACATTTTTCTCCACCTCTGTCCAGGGCCCTCTATTGTGATCCCTGTCAGAGAAGTCAGTGGTGGTAGCCAGGCACCATCCAGTTTTACTGGACTCAGTCTGGTGGAGGCTGTGGTAGATGTGGTCCATCAGTCCTTTGGACTAATCTTTCCCTTGTATCTTTAGTTTTCTTCATTCTTCCTTTCCTCCGAAGGGGTGAGACCAGTGGAGTATCCTAGTTGGCCACTCACAGGTGTTTAAGACCTCAGACACTACTCACCAAAGTAGAAGGCAGAACATATTTTTATAAACTGTGTTATACCAGTTGAGCTAGGTGTTCCCTGAGACCATGGTTCCCACAGTCATCAGCCCAGCAATTTGGTCCTGGAGTTTGGATGTGTCTATGGAGCTACCACGACCTTGCCTTGTACAGGTTGCACTGGCTTCCCTAGTATTGTGCACTGTCTTACCCTTCACCAAAGTTTCCACTTATCTATTGTCTATTTAGTGTTTTTCCATCCCCACCTCTCCCCTCCCTGCTAACCATCAAAGATTGTTTCTTTTCGTATGTAAACTTTCTCATGAGTTTTTACAGTAATGGTCTTATATAATATTTGTCCCTTTGTGACTCACTTATTTCACTTAGCATAATGCCCCCCAGATTCATCTGCGTTACGAGATGCTTCACAGAATGATAATTGTTCTTTATCATCGGGTACTACTCCATTGTACGTACCACAGTTTGTTTATCCATTCATCTGTTGATGGGCATCTAGGTTGTTTTCATCTTTTTGCTATTGTAAACAATGCTGCAGTGAACATGGGTGTGCATAAGTCTATTCGTGTGATGACTCTTCTTTGTCTAGAGTATATTCGTAGGAGTGGGATTGCTGGATCGTATGGTAGTTCTATTTCTAGCTTTCTAAGGAAGTGCCTTATCGTTTTCCAAAACGGTTATACCATTTTGCATTCTCAACAGCAGTATATAACTGTTCCGATTTCCCCACAGCCTCTCCAACATTTGCTATTTCCTGTTTTATTGATTTGTGCCAGGAATGCTGGGGTAAGATGGTATCTCATTGTGGTTTAGATTTGCATTTCTCTAAAGGCTAGAGATCCTGAGCATTTCCTCATGTGTCTGTTGGCCACTTGAATGTCTTCTTTGGTGAAGTGTCTGTTCATTTCCTTTGCCCATTTTTTAATTGTATTATTTGTCTTTTTGTTGTAGAGGTGTTGGATTTTCGTATAGATTTTAGAGATTAGACCTTTGTCCGATTTGTAAGAGCCCAATTTTTTTCCCCAGTCTATAGGTACTCTTTTTATTCTTTTGGTGAAGTCTTTTGATGATCGTAACTGTTTAATTTTTAGAAGTTCCCAGTTATCTAGCTTATCCTTTGGAGCTTGTGTGTTGTTGGTTGCAGTTTATATACTGTTAATGCCATGAATTAGGGCCTCTAGCATTGATCCTATTTTTTCTTCTATGAAGTGCATGGTTTTTGGCTTTATATTTTGATCTGTGATCCATTTTGAGTTAGTTTTTGTATATGGTGTGAGGTATGGGTCCTGTTTCACTTTTTTGCAGATGGACATCCAGTTTTTCCAGTCCCATTTGTTAAAAAGACTGTCCTTTCCCATTTGATAGACTGTGGGCCCTTGTTGAAGATCAGGTGACCATAGGTAGATGGATTTACATCTGGGTTCTCAATTCTGTTCCATTGGTCAATGTGGCTGTTGTACCAGGACCAAGCCGTTTTGACTACTGTAGCTGTATAGTAGGTTCTGAGGTCAAATAGTGTGAATCCTCTGACTTTATTCTTCTTCTTCAATAGTGCTTTACTTATCTGGGGCTTCTTCCCTTTCCAGGTATGCAAGGCTGGTTTAATATTAGAAAAACCATTAATGTAATCCACCATATAAATAAAACAAAACACAAAAACCACATGATCTTATCAATTGATGTAGAAAAGGCATTTGACAAAGTCCAACACCCATTCATGGTAAAAACTCTCAGCAAAATAGGAATTGAAGGAAAATTCCTCAACATAATAAAGGGCATCCATACAAAGCCAACAGCCAACATCACTCTAAATGGAGAGAGCCTGAAAGCATTTCCCTTGAGAATGGGAACCAGACAAGGATGCCCTTTATCACCGCTCTTATTCAACATTGTGCTAGAGGTCCTAGCCAGGGCAATTAGGCTAGAGAAAGAAATAAAGGGCATCCGGATTAGCAAGGAGGTAGTAAAATTATCTCTATTTGCAGATGACATGATCTTATACACAGAAAACCCTAAGGAATCCTCCAGAAAACTACTGAAACTAATAGAAGAGTTTGGCAGAGTCTCAGGTTATAAGATAAACATACAAAAATCACTTGGATTCCTCTACATCAACAAAAAGAACATTGAAGAGGAAATCACCAAATCAATACCATTCACAGTAGCCCCCAAGAAGATAAAATACTTAGGAATAAATCTTACCAAAGATGTAAAAGACCTATACAAAGAAAACTACAAAGTACTACTGCAAGAAACTAAAAAGGACCTACTTAAGCAGAAAAACATACCTTGCTCATGGATAGGAAGACTTAACATAGTAAAAATGTCTATTCTACCAAAAGCCATCTATACATGCAATGCACTTCTGATCCAAATTCCAATGACATTTTTCAATGTGAAGGAGAAACAAATCACCAACTTCATATGGAAGGGAAAGAAGCCTTGGATAAGTAAAGCATTACTGAAAAAGAAGAAGAAAGTGGGAGGCCTCACTCTACCTGATTTTAGAACCTATTATGCAGCCACAGCAGTCAAAACAGCCTGCTACTAGTACAACAACAGGCACATAGACCAATGGAACAGAATTGAGAACCCAGATATAAATCCATCCACATATGAGCAGCTGATATTTGACAAAGGCCCAGTGTCAGTTAACTGGGAAAAAGATAGTCTTTTTAACAAATGGTGCTGGCATAACTGGACATCCATTTGCAAAAAAATGAAAGAGGACCCATATCTCACACCATGCACAAAAACTAACTCCAAGTGGATCAAAGACCTAAATATAAAGACTAAAACGATAAAGATCATGGAAGAAAAAATAGGGACAATGTTAGGAGCCCTAATGCAAGGCATAAACAGAATACAAAATATTACCAAAAATGACGAAGAGAAACCAGATAACTGGGAGCTCCTAAAAATCAAACACCTATGCTCATCTAAAGACTTCACCAAAAGAGTAAAAAGACAGATTGGGAAAGAATTTTCAGTTATGACATCTCCGACCAGCGCCTGATCTCTAAAATCTATATGATTCTGTTGAAACTCAACCACAAAAAGACAAACAACCCAATCAAGAAGTGGGCAAAGGATATGAACATGCACTTCACTAAAGAAGATATTCAGGCAGCTAACAGATATATGAGAAAATGCTCTCGATCATTAGCCATTAGAGAAACGCAAATTAAAACTATGATGAGATTCCATCACACTCCAACAAGGCTGGCATTAATCCAAAAAACACAAAATAATAAATGTTGGAGAGGCTGTGGAGAGATTGGAACTCTTATACACTGCTGGTGGGAATGTCAAATGGTACAACCACTTTGGAAATCTATGTGGCATTTTCTTAAAAAGTTAGAAATAGAACTACCATACAACCCAGAAATCCCACTCCTCGGAATATACCCTAGAGAAATAAAAGCCTTCACAGGAACAGATATATGCACACCCATGTTTATTGCAGCTCTGTTTACAATAGCAAAAAGCTGGAAGCAACCAAGGTGTCCATCAACAGATGAATGGTTAAATAAATTGTGGTATATTCACACAATGGAATACTACACATCGATAAAGAACAGTGAGGAATCTGTGAAACATTTCATAACATGGAGGAACCTGGAAGGCATTATGCTGAGTGAAATTAGTCAGAGGCAAAAGGACAAATATTGTATAAGACCACTATTATAAGATCTTGAGAAATAGTATAAACTGAGAAGAACACATACTTTTGTGGTTACGAGGCGGGAGGGAGGGAGGGTGGGAGAGGGTTATTTACTGATTAGTTAGTAGATAAGAACTACTTTAGGTGAAGGAAAGGACAGTACTCAGTACACGGAAGGTCAGCTCAACTGGACTGGACCAAAAGCAAAGAAGTTTCTGGGATAAACTCAATGCTTCAAAGGTCAGCAGAGCAAGGGCGGGGGTTTGGGGACTATGGCTTAAGAGGACTTCTAAGTCAATTGGCAAAATAATACTATTATGAAAACATTCTGCATCCCACTTTGAAAAGTGGCGTCTGGGGTCTTAAATGCTAACAAGCGGCCATCTAAGGTGCATCAATTGGTCTCAACCCACCTGGATCAAAGAAGAATGAAGAACACCAAGGTCACAAGACAATTATGAGCCCAAGAGATAGAAAGGGCCACATGAACCAGAGACTTACATCATCCTGAGACCAGAAGAACTAAATGGTGCCCGGCCACAACCGATGACTGCCCTGACAGGGAGCGCAACAGAGAACCCCTGGGGGAGCAGGAGATCAATGGGATGCAGACCCCAAATTCTCATAAAAAGACCAGACTTAATGGTCTGTCTGAGACTAGGGGAATCCCAGCGGTCATGGTCCCCAAACCTTCTGTTGGCCCAGGACAGGAACCACTCCCGAAGACAACTCATCAGACATGGAAGGGACTGGACAATGGGTTGGAGAGAGATGCTGATGAAGAGTGAGCTACTTGTATCATGTGGACACTTGAGACTGTGTTGGCACCTCCTGTCTGGAGGGGAGATAGGAGGGTAGAGAGGGTTAGAGGCTGGCAAAATTGTCAGTAAAGGAGAGACTGGAAGGGCTGACTCATTAGGGGGAGAGTAAGTGGGAGTATGGAGTAAGGTGTATATAAGCTTATATGTGACAGACTGACTTGATTTGTAAACGTTCACTTAAAGCTCAATAAAAATTATTAAAAAAATGTTGGTATTTGGATTAGTATTGGATTATATTTGTAAATTGCTTTGGGTAGAATTGTCATTTTGACAATGCTGAGTCCACTTATCCGTGAGCATGGTATGTTTTTCCATTTACGTAGATCTCTGGTTTCTTGCAGTAGTGTTTTGTAGTTTTCTTTGTATAGGTCTTTTACATCCCTAGTTAGATTTATTCCCAAATATTTTATCTTTTTTAGGGGCTATTAAAAATGGTATTGTTTTCCTGATTTCCTTTTCATTGTTCTCTTTATTGGTGTGTAGGAATCCAACTGATTTTTGTATGTTTATCTCATATAATGCTATCTGCTGAAGCTTTCTATTAGTTCTAGTAGTTTTCTCCTGGAGTCTTTTGTATACTATCATATCATCCACAAATAGGGACAGTTTAACTTCTTCATTACCAATTTGGATGCCCTTTATTTCTGTTTCTTGCCTTATTGTCCTAGCTAGGACTTTCAACACAATGTTAAATAGGAGTGGTGATAAAGGGCATCCTTGTCTTGTTCCTGTTCTCAAGAGGAATGTTTTCAGCCTCTTTCCATTAAGAATGATGTTGGCTGTTGGTTTTGGATATACTCCCTTTATTATGTTGAGAAATTTTCCTTCTATACTTACTTTATTGAGAGTTTTTATCAGGAATGGGTGTTGGACTTTGTCGAATGCCTTTCTGCATCGATGGAGATGATCATGTGATTCTTTCTTTTCATTTATGTGGTGGATTACATTGATCGATTTCCTCATTTTGAACCATCCCTACATATCTGGTATGAATCCTACTTGGTTGTGGTGTATTATTTTTTAATATGATGCTTAATTCTATTGGCTAGAATTTTGTTGAGAATTTTTGCGTCTATATTCATGACGGATGTTGGCCTATAATTTTCTTTTTCGTGGTATCTTTGCCTAGTTTTGGTATCAGGGTTATGCTGGCTTCATAGAATGAATTCGGAAGTACCACTTCCTTTTCTATGTTCTGAAATAGTTTGAGTAGTACTGGTGTAAGCTCTTCTCTGAATGTTTGGTAGAATTCTCCAGTAAAGCCATCTGGGCCATGGCTTTTTTTTTTTTGTTGGGAATTTTTGTTATTACCTTCTTAATCTCTTCTCTGGTTATGGGTCTGTTCAGATTTTCAACATCATTTTGTGTTAGTTGGGGTAGGTAGTGTGTTTCTAGAAATTTGTTTATTTCCTCTTGGTTTTCAAATTTGTTGGAGTATAGTTTTTCATAATACTCTGTTATGATCCTTTTTATTTGAGCTGGGTCTGTTGTAACGTCCCCCATTTCATTTCTTATTTGGTTATTTGTGTCCTCTCCTGTTTTTCTTTTGTCAGTTTGGCCAGTTGTTTGTCAATTTTCTTGATCCTTTCGAAGAACCAACTTTGGTTTTGTTGATTCTTTTTATTTTTTCTATTCTCTATTTCATTTATTTCTGCGCTGATCTCTATTATTTCCTTTCTTCTGGTGGCTGTGGGCTTCTTTTGCTCTTCTCTATTTGTTCAAGTTGTATAGTTAATGTTTAGATTTTGTCCCTTCCTTTTTGATGTGTGCATCTATTGCTATAAATTGACCTCTGAGGACTGCCTTTGCTGTGTCCCAAAGGTTTTGGTATGATGTGTTTTCATTCTCATTTGAGTCTTGGAATTTTTTGATTCCATCTCTGATTACTTCTGTTACCCAGTGGTTTTTAAGCAAGATGTTATTCAGTTTCCATGTAGTTGATTTTTTTTTCCTTACTCTCCCTGTTGTAAATTTCTACTTTGACGGCATTGTGGTCCGAGAAGATACTTTGTCTTATCTCAGTGTTTTGGATTTTGTTGAGGGTTTCTCTGTGGCCTAAGATGTAGTCTGTTCTGGAGAACGTTCCATGTGCGTTGGAAAAGAATGTGTAATTTGCAGCTGTTGGGTGGAGTGTTCTATATATGTCTGTGAGGTCAAGTAGGCTGATTGTGCTCCTTAGGTCTTCTGTATCTGTGCTGAGTTTCTTTCTAGATGTTCTGACCTTTACTGAGAGTGGTGTGTTGAAGTCTCCTACTATTATTGTGGAACTGTCAATTTCTCTTTTCAGTGCTGTCAGAGTTTTATGTATTTCGGAGCCCGGTCATTGGGTGAGTAGATCTTCATTATGGTAAGTCTTCATGATGGATCGTTCCTTTAATCATGATATAGTACCCTTCTTTGTCTTCTATGGTGGATTTTGTTTTAAAGTCTATTTTATCTGAGATTAGTATTGCCACTCCTGCTCTTTTTTTTAAAAAATTTTATTGTGCTTTAAGTGAAAATTTACCAATCAAGTCAGTCTCTCATACCAAAGTTTATATACACCTTGCTATATACTCCTAGTTGCTCTCCCCCTAATTAGACAGCATACTCCTTCTCTCCACCTTGTATTCCCGTGTCCATTCAGCCAGCTTCTGTCCTCCTCTGCCTTCTTGTCTCCCCTCAAGACAGGAGCTGCCCACATAGTCTCATGTGTCTACTTGATCTAAGAAGCTCACTCCTCACCAGTATCATTTTCTATCTTTTAGTCAGTCCAGTCCAATCCATGTCTGAAGAGTTGGCTTTGGGAATGGTTCCAGTCTTGGGTAACAGAAGGTCTAGGGACCATGACCTCCGGGGTCCTTCTAGTCTCAGTCAGACCATTAAGTCTGGTCTTTTTATGAGAATTTGAGGTCTGCATCTCACTGCTCTCCTGCTCCTTCAAGGATTCTCTGTTGTGTTCCCTGTCAGGGCAGTCATCGGTCATAGCTGGGCACCATCTAGTTCTTCTGGTCTCAGGATGATGTAGTCTCTGATTTATGTAGCTCTTTCTGTCTCTTGGGCTCATAATTACCTTGTGCCTTTGGTGTTCTTCATTTTCCTTTACTCCAGGTGGGTTGAGACCAATTGATGCATCTTAGATGGCCGCTTACTCGCGTTTAAGACCGCAGACACCACTCTCCAAAGTGGGATGGAGAATGTTTTCTTAATAGATTTTGTTATGCCAATTGACTTAGATGTCCCCTGAAACCATGGTCCCCAATCCCCTACCCCTGCTGCACTGGCCTTAGAAGCATTCAGTTTATGCAGGAAACTGCTTTGCTTTTGGTTTAGTCCAGTTGTGCTGACCTTGCCTGTATTGTGTGTTGTCTTTCCCTTCACCTAAAGTAGTTCTTATCTACTATCTAATTAGTGAATTTCTTCTCTCCCGTCCTCCCTCCCTCCCTCCCCCATCTCGTAACCATCAAAGAATATTTTTTTCTCTGTTTAAACTATTTCTTGAGTTCCTGTTATAGTGGTCTTAAACAATGTTTGTCCTTTTGCTACTGACTAATTTCACTCGGTGTTAATGCCTTCCAGATTCCTCCATGTTATGACATGTTTCACAGATTCATTACTATTCTTTATCGATGCATTAGTATTCCATTGTGTGAATATACCACAATTTATTTATCCATTCAGCCATTGATGGGCACCTTGGTTACTTCCATCTTTTTGCTATTGTAAACAGTGCTACAGTAAACTTGGGTGTGCATATGTCTGTTTGTATAAAGGCTCTTATTTCTCCAGGATATATTCCAAGGAGTGGGATTGTGGATCATATGGTAGTTCTATTTCTAGGTTTTTAAGGAAGAGCCAAATCGATTTCCAAAGTGGTTGTACCATTTTATATTCCCACCAGCAGTGTAGAAGTATTCCAGTCTTACCACAACCTCTCCAATGTTTATTATTTGGTGTTTTTTTTTTTTTATTAATGCCAGCCTTGTTGGAGTGAGATGGAATCTCATTGTAGTTTTGATTTGCATTTCTGTAATGGCCAATGATTGTGAGCATTTCCACTCCTGCTCTTTTTTAGTAATTATTTGCTTGATACACTTTTTTCCATCCTTTGATTTTTAATAAATTTATGTCTTTGTTTCCAAGGTGTGTCTCTTGTAGACAGCATATTGATGGATCCTGTTTTTTGATCCATTCTGTCACTCTGTTTCTCTTTATGGGTGCATTTAGGCCATTTACAGTCAGTGTTATTATTGATGGGCATGTATTTATTGCTGCCATTTTGTAGTGCTTTTTTTGTAGTGCTAACATTTTCTTTGTTCCTCTTACTCTCCTGTGCTGAGGTCCTTTTGTTTGTGGGTTTCTCTTTAATTTATTTTGTTTTTGTAGATTTTGTTTTTTTTGAGACTTTATGTCTTTCTCCTTTATTTTGATGGGTAGGTTTGTTAAATTTCTTCGTGGTTACCGTGAAATTTACGCTTAGCTTCCTAGGTTTGAACCAGTCTATTGTTACTTGGAATCGCCTTGCATTCCTCACCATTAGAGAGTTCTATACCTATATCATTTATTCCCCCCTTTATAGTTCTTTTTTTTTTTTTTTTTTTTTTATAGTTCTGATGTTGTTGTCTTTTACAGATTAACCTCTCTGGTTCCCTGTTGCAACTTTTTTGATTTTCGATAGTCCTTGAGAGTTCATTTCCTGTGTTGGTATCTAGCTGGTACAATCTCGTGTCCTAGGTTCAGGCTGTGGTCTGATGTTGTTTGTTCTTAAACCGAAGGACTCCCTTTAATAATTCTTGTAAGTTTGGTTTTTACATATTCCCTTAATTTCTGTTTATCTGGAAATGCCCTAATTTCACCATCATATTTGAACGAAAGTTTTGTAGGATATATACTATTCATGTTTGGCAGTTTTTTCTTTCAAGGTTTTATATATGTCATCCCATTGCCTTATCACCTCCATGGTTTCTGCTGAATAATCAGAGTCTAGTCTTGTTGTTTCTCCTCTGTTTGTGACTTTTTGTTTTTCTCGAGTTGCTGTCAGGAGTTTTTCTTTATCTTTAGTTTTAGTGAATGTGATTATGATATACCTTGGTGTTTTCTTTTTGGGGTCTATGTTGTATGGAGTTCGTTGAGCTTCTTGGATGGTCAGCTTTTCATCATTCATGATATTAAGGAAGTTTTCTGTCAGCAGTTCTTCAGTGATCCTCTCTGTGTTTTCTGTTGTCTCTCCCTGTTCTGGAACTCCGATCACTCATAAATTTTTGCTTTTGATTATATCCCACATAATTTTCAGGGTTTCCTTATTTTTCTTCGTTCTGTTTTCTGATTTTTTCTCAAACAGAATTGTAGCCTAGTGTTTGTCTTCAGTTTCACTGATCCTTTCTTCCATCATTTGAAACCTGCTGCTCAGCTCTTCTGTGACACTGTCCATTTCTGAAATCTTGTTGATTATCTTTTGGATTTCTAATTGTTTTTGTATGATTTCTAGTTGTTACTTTATTTTAGGATTTTGTTCCTGTATTATTTTCCTGAATTCTTCCATTTTTTGGTCTGTATTTTCCATGAATTTTCTGCTTTTTCCATACATTTGCCTATTTTTTCCTCATTTTTGTCTGCTTTTTGCTTCAACTCTTGGATAGCTCTGAATATTGTAGATTTGAATTCCCTGTCAGGTAGTTCTAGTGCCTTTTCTTCTACTGGAAAGTCAGTTGGTGTTTTATTTTGGACACCTACTGGAACCATCCTGTTCTGTTTTTTAAATATATTTTGATATTGTCTGCTCTCTTCGGGACATTCAGTAGTTATTTTCTTTGTTTCTTGATTGTGTATTTGTTTCATCCTGTTTTTTTTTTTTTTGCTTTATCTGATTATGTCTGAGTAGGTGGGCTATGCATTCCTTGTTTTTGCTTGTCTGTAGTCGGATACTTTTCCCCTCTTTGTATAATGGGCAAGGCTGGTCACTCAGCTATGTGCAGCAGGGCAGGTCCAGCTGAAGGGGAGGGGCTAGGATTGGTGGTTTGTGGCATGTGCTAGGGCCTACAGGGCGGGCCAGGAATCAGTGCCGGGCAGGTTCCCGTAGGCCGGGCCTGTGGCACTCAGAGGTGTGATGTTCACTGCATAGCGTAGGTAGGCAGGAAAGAGGGGGTAGGTTGTGATGTGTGGAGCTAGTATGGGTATGGGAAAGAGAAGAGAGAATCAGGAGCCAAAAACAAAGGAAAAAAAAAAAAGGAGTGCAATGGGAGCTTGCCGTTGGAGTGGAGAGATAAGAAACTGATCAATGAGAAAAGCAAAAAGTAAGAAAAAGGGAAAATGAAAAAAATAACTAGATAAAAATTTGGAAAAGAAAAGCTCCAGCGGTCCCACCAGTGCAGCCACGAAGACTGGGGAAGTCTCCCAGGCTGTGCAGTATAGCCTGGGTAGGGGGGGCCACACAGCACTAGGTATTCAGGAGACAGGAAAAGAAGATACGTATAGACAGAGGAGAACTGAGAAATGAAGAAAGGGAAAAAGAGAGAAGAAAGAAAGAAAAAAAAATGCCCCCAGGGGTCCCGCCTACGCAGCTGCGCAGATTGAGGGAGTGTCTCCTGAGCTGTGCATTGCCACTTGGCTAAAAGGGGCTCCCAAGTGCATAAAGAAAAAACAGAGAAACAGAACAAAGGAAAACAAAACAAGCAAAAAAAAAAAAAAGCCCCAGGGATCCCACCGGTGTGGTGCCATGGGCCGGGAGAGTGGTTCCCCAGTCGAGTGGGGCTTCACAGCCTTTCTAGAAGAAGCAGTGATGGCACACAGAGCCAGGTGTTCGAGAGAAAGGAGGGGGAGGTGGTGGGAGGCATGGAAGAAACCAGAAGAGATGGAAAGAAGCAACACCAGCTCACGGACCCGGCCGATGGGGCGAATCCAAGCAGCTCGGGGCAGAAACAATTGCCTCCTGGCCAAGACACCATGGCTGGTGGGAAGCAGAGGAGGCCCAAGGGGGAGGGGAAGGAGGGTGGGGGTTAGGAAAGCGTATATCGCTTGTTTCCGGGTGCTCTGTCTCCTGGTGGGAACTTTGTGAAGCTGCTTTTTAGTACTCCCTGTCTTCCAATCTGTGATGTGGGTGGGGCGAACCCAAGCAGCATGGAAGCTGCACTTCCTGGCTGGCCAGGCCACTGCAATCAGTCAGGAAGCCTGGAGGTAGAGCAGCAGGGAGAGGATGGGGAGTGGGAAAGCATGTAACTACTGGTTACCGGGAGCTCTGTCTCCTGCTGGAAGCTCCGTGAAGCTGCTTTCCTATGCTCCCTGTCAGCTGATCTCTGACAGGAGTCCAAGATGGGGAGTCCGTGCTGTGTTAGCTGATAAGGAACCTCTGCATGTATCATTCCTCGCTGTCTGCCCTCTGTCAGTTTATTCCATTCAGTGTGTTTGGCTGAGTTCTTTATCTCTTCATTTGACACTTTGGGTTCCAGGAAGGACGTTAGTTTTTCAGGTCTTTGCTGTGGAGGGACGGCATGGTACTTCTGTCTGTGGCACCATGTTGGCTGCAGTATGGGAGTATTTTAGAGCTTCAACAACCATGTGGCTATACACGTGTGCACCTTCCAGATAGCCTCCCTGCATGGAAGTCCTATTGATAAAGGTTGTCCCCATGTGCATTTCTTTTGCTGCAGGGAGTTTGGAGAAGAATACTTAGACCTTGGAGTTTTTGCTTTATAATCGATGATTTGCTTCTGCTTGGTCAGAGTTCTGTATATTTCAGGAACTGAGAAGATTAATTTTCAGCTTGATTCCTGCAGTTGGCTCTGTGGCCCAATGAAAGGAAGTCTCTGTGGCTCACTGTGCTTTAAAAAATGGATTTTTGTCTCTACAAGTTCCCCAGCCTTCTGCCGCTCAAGAGATGAACCGCTTTTCAAGTATTCCCTTAGGCAGAAGACTGACGGTGGTGGAGGGGGTCTCCATATCAAATTTCTCTTTTGGGGCACTCACATTTCCTTTTTTTTCATGAGACAAAATATTTTTTAGCTTAGACAGTGGTTTGAAATAGTGATCTGTCTGTGTTTTGAGCTCTTTGCAATGTGTCTCTTGTATATGGGAGTTTCTCTCAAACAAATCTTTGAAGTAGGAATCAGGTTTTAGCACTTTCTTTTCTGCCTTTTTTTATCTGAAAAGCATCAGGTTTTGGGAATGTAGAGTTACATTTGCTCTTCCTTTTTGCTCATCACAGGACAGGATCCTAGGAACTGAGCCACCCAGCCTTCATCACCTTTACCTCCTGCATCCAGCGTTCCCCTCGATTCTTCTGGATCTAGCTAATGCCACAGACACAGTGACGGCTTCAGAGGGTAAGTCCCAGTGACAGGGAGTCTGTACACAGAGACATGGAAAGCGTATGTGCTAGCTGTGTGTGAAGTACCATTGTCCCTCCAGGGAAGGATGTGCTCTTTTCAAACAGCAGCAGGGGGTTTGTGCTGAACTGTCTTCCCTGGTGCCCCTTGTGGCTAGGGCATTACAAGAGTGCTGTCTCTGGGTAGGAGCACAAGCTTACATATCTTCTGAGATGAAAGCCATTCCCATCCCCAGATGGTTCTAAGGCGATAATGAGAATTCATGCAGCAGACATTTATTGAGCACCAACTACATGCCAGGCACTGCACCAGGTGGTGGGAATCCAATAAGACTAGTTTCTTGGCTCTCTAGGAACTTTAGAATTTGGAATTGATGCCGAGGAATATGGTGAAGGAGATAGAGTATATTTTGTCAGGGCATTGATTTAGGATCATTGGAGACTTGAATAGTAAAAGTAATCCTGTCTACTCCATAGAAATTGGAGCTAGCAGAAAAATCAAAGGAAAAAAGAAGTATCACCTGTAATCTGGCCACTCATAACCACTGTTAAGGAAATGCTCTTCTAGTTTATACACCTATCTAAATAATATTGTCATGCAAAATTGGGATCATATACTGGATCCCTGGTGGCACATTGCTTAAGAGCTTGGCAGCTAACCAAAAAGGCTGGCTGTTCGAATCCACCAGTGGCTCCTTGGAAATCCTATGGGACAGTTCTGCTTTGTCCTGTAGAGTTGCCATGAGTTGGAATTGACTCAATGGCAGTGGGTTTTTTTTTTTTTTTTATTGGGGACCCTTACTTCAGGAAACCAAAGCCCTGGGAACTCTTGCCATCGCTACCTGCTAGTCTGGAATTGCCAGAATAGAGAGTCACGGCTTGACTTGAGCCACAATCCATTGAATGAAGGGGAGGCCAAGTCCCTGTGAGGAAGGACCCCACTGCACTTGCAAAAATGAATACTGTTAATCTTTCTCCCAGCCTTTTATAAGAGTGACTGTTCACTGGGGAAAAGCAGATAATCAGACTTTTCAGGGATTACTGGACACTGGCACTTAACTGGAACCCTGGTGGCACAGTGGTTAAGAGCTTGGCTGCTAACTAAAAGTCCGGCCATTTGAATCTACCAGCTGCTCCTTGGAAACCCTATAGGGCAGTTCTACTCTGTCCTATAGGATCACCATGAGTCGGAATTGAGTCAATGGCAAGGGTTTTGGTGGGCTCTTAACTGACATTAATTCCAAGAGACCGAAAACGTCGCTGTGGCCCACTAGTCAGAGTGGGGGCATATGGAAGTCAGGTTATTAATGGAATCTTAGCTCATGTCTGCCTCACAGTGGGTCCCTAAACCCATCCTGTAGTGATTTCTCCATACTCAGCAACTGGCAGAACCCCCACACTGCATCCCCTGACATGTGGAGTAAGGGTTATCATGGTAGGAAAGGCTAAGTGGAAGCCATCAGAACTACCTCTACCTAGGAAAATAGTAAACCAAAAGCAATACTACATTCCTGGAGGGATTGCAGAGATTACTGCCTTCATCAAGGAACTGAAGGATACAGTGGTGGTGATTCCTATGACATCCCCTTTCATTCATCTTACCTGTTTGGCCTGTGCAAAAAACAGATGGATCTTGGAGAATGACAGTGGATTACTGAAAACTTAGCCAGGTGGTGACTTCAACTGCAGTGCTGTTCCAGATGTGGTTTCATTGCACTTGAGCAAATTAATACATCTCCTGGGACCTGGTGTGCACCAATTGATCTGGCCAGTGCTTTTTTCTCAATTACGGTTTCGGAGGAATACCAGAAGCAGTTTGCCTTCAGCTGGCAAGGCTAGTAGTGTCCTACCTCAGGGATACATCAACTCTCTAGCCCTATGTCATAATTTAGCCTGCAGGGACCTCAGTTGGCTTTCCCTTCTGCAAGATGTCACTCTCGTCCATTACATTGATGACATTATGCTGATTGGAGGTAGTAAGGAAGAAGTACCAGTGACTCTGGAGTTACTGGTAAGACGTTTTTTGCTAGAGCATGAGAAATTAACCTGACAAAAATTTAGGTGCCTTCCACCTCAATAAAATTTCTAGGGGTCCAGTGGTGTGGGGCATATCATTGAGATATGCCTTCTGAAGTGAAGGATCTGGCCTTCATTTGGCTCCTTATACAACTAAAAAGAAGGCACAATGCCTGGTGGGCCTCTTTGGATTTTGAAGACAGCAACATCCCTTATTTGGGTGTGCTACTCTGGCCTATTTATCAAGTGACTCAAAAAGCTACTAGTTTTGAGTGGGGCCCAGAACAAGAGAAAGCTCTGCACAGGTTCAGGCTGCCATGCAGGCCGCTCTGACACTTGGACCATATGATTCAGCTGATCCAGTGGTGCTCGAAGTGCCAGTGGCAGATAGAGATGCTATTTGAAGTCTCTGGCAGCCCTTATTGGTGAATCACAGAGCAGACCTTTAGGATTTTGGAGCAAAGCCCTGCCATCACCTGCAGATAGCTACTCTCCTTTAGAGAAAAAGCTTTTGGCTTGTTACTGAGCCTTGGTAGAGACTGAATGCTTAAATACAGGCCACCAAGTCATCATACGGCCTGAGCTGCCCGTTATGAACTGGGTATTTTCTGACCCACAGAGATATAAAGTTGGACATGCACAACAGCACTGCATCATTAAATGGAAATGGTATATACGAGATTGGGCCTAAGCAGGACTTGAAGGCACAAGTAAGTTGTGTGAGAAAGTGGCCCAAATGCCCATGGTCTCCACTTAGGACACATTACCTTCCATTTCTCAGTCTGTACCTATGGCTGCATGGGGAGTTCATTATGATCAGTTGACTGAGGAAGAGAAAATTTGTGCCTGGTTTACAGATGGGTCTTTGTGATATGTGGGCAGAGGCAGCACTATAGCCTCTTTCTAGGACCTCCCTGAAGGACAGTGGTAAAGGGAAATTCTCCCAATGGGCAGAACTTTGAGCAATGTACCTAGTTGTTTACTTTGCTTGGAAGGAGAAATAGCCAGATGTACAATTGTATACTGATTCATGGGCTGTGGCCAGTGGTTTGGCTAGATGGTCTGGGACTTGGAAGGAATGCGATTGGAAAATTGGTGACACAGAAGTATAAGGAAGAGGTATGTGGATAGACCTCCCCGAATGGGCCAAAGAAATGAAGATATTTGTGTCTCATGTGAATGCTCACTGCAGGGTGACCTCAGCAGAGGGGGATTTGAACAATCAAGTGGGTGGGATGACGCGTTTGTTCTGTGGAAACCAGTCATCCTCTTTCCCCAGCCACTCTTGTCATTGCCCAGTGGGCTCATGAACGAAGTGGCTATGGTGGCAGTGATGGTGGTTTTACATGTATTCAGCAACATGGACTTCCACTTACCACGGCTGACTTGTCTACAGCTACTGCTGAGTGCCCAGTCTGCCAGCAGCAGAGACCACCCAGGTGCCAATATAGCACCATTCCTCAAGGTCATCAGCCAGCAACCTGGTGGCAGGTTGATTACATTGGACTGCTTCCATCATGGAAAGGGCAGTGTTTTGTTCTTACTGAAGTAGACACTCTGGATACAGATTTGCCTTTCCTGCATGCAATACTTCAGTCAAAACTACCGTCCGTGGACTTAAAGAATTCCTCATCCATTGTCATGGTATTCCACATAGCATCACCTCAGATCAAGGGATTCACTTCACAGCAAATGAAGTGCCACTGTGGGCCCATGCTCATGGAATTCACTGGTCTTACCATGTTTTACATCATCCTGAAGGAGCTGGCTTGATAGAACAATGGAATGACCTTCTAAAGACACAATTGTGGTGCCAGCTAGGTGGCAGTACCTCGCAGGGTTGGAGCAGTGTTCTCCAGGTGGCTGTATATGCTCTAAACCAGCATCCAGTATATGGTACTGTTTCTGCTATAGCCAGGATTCATGAGTCCAGGAATCAAAGGGTGGAAAATGGGAGTGGCACCACTCAACATTACCCTTAGTGACCCACTCGTAAAATTTTTGCTTCCCGTTCCGCCACCCTATGCTGTGCAAGTCTAGAGGTCTTAGTTCCTAAAAGGAGGAATGCTCCCACCTGGAGACACATCAGTGATTCCAGTGAATGGAAAGTTAAGAATGTCACTCTACCACATTGGGCTCCTCGTGCCTCCGATCAATGGGCAAAGAAGGGGGAGATACCATGATGGCTAATATCGATCCTGATTACCAAGAGGAAAGTGGATTGATATTACACAATGGAGGTAAAGAAGAGTATGTCTGAAATACAGGAGATCCCTTAGGGGGTCTCTTAGTACTACCATGCCCTGTGATTAAAGTCAACAGAAATCTATAGCAGCCCAACTCTGACATAACTACTAATGCCCCAGACCTTTCAGGAATAGAGGTTTGGGTCACCCCACCAGGCAAAGATCTACAACCTCTGAGGTGCTTGCTGAGGGTAACGGGAATATGAAATGGGTGGTGGAAGAAGGTAGTTCTAAATACTAGCTATTACCACGTGAACAGTTGCAGAAATGAGGACTGTAATTGTTATGAGTATTTCTTCCTTCCATGTGTATATCAAACATTTTGGTTTCTTATAAAATGTAAGATGTAAACTGAGCTAGGGAGTTTTCGGTTGTATAGGTGTTAGCTGTATCATGTTACACACAAGTATGAGTTTATGATTGTCTTTATTTAGAGATTATGTGTAATTTAAGGAGATATGTACAGGTGCCAAATAGACAAGGGATGGACTGTAATGGTTAAGGTTGTGTGTCAACTTGGGTGGGCCATGATTCTCAGTGGTTTGGCAGTTATGAAATAATGTAATCAACTCCAGGATGAGATTTGCTATAAGCAGCCAGTCAGTTGAAACGGAATTTCCTTGGGAGTGTGGCCTGCCTCCAGTGTAAATGGATGTTCCAACTCTGGATCCTGCATCTGGCCCGTCATCATCTGACCTTGGCTCTTGGGACTTGAGCTAGTAATTTACCTGCTGATCTTGGAGTTTGTCAGCCTCCATAGCCTGTGAGCTAGTGGCCTGCCATCTGGCCTGCTGATCTTGGGTTCGTCAGCCCCTGCAGCTACATGAGTCAGGAGAAATCTTTAGCCTGACGCCACGGACTTGGGACTTGCCAGTCTCCACAACTGTGGGAGCCATTTACTTGTGATAAATTTCTCTCTATATACACATAGGGCTTTACTGGTTTTGCTTCTCTAGAAAACCCAGCCTAACACAGCTTGTTTGAAAATACTGGATTCTCGCTGTAGTTGGCACATCCTCTCATTTCCTGAGTTGGGGCTTTTTGGAAAATAACTTTAGAAAAGCAAACGTGCAAAGATGGAGGAGACATGTATACTGCTTTGCTGGCATTCAGTCATTCACCTCTCTGCGCCCACTCCCTAACTCAGTGCCTTGCATTTATTAACAACAACAACAAAAACAAACAGTTGCCATCAAGTTGATGTCAGTTCAGGGTGACCTCATGTGTGTCAGAGTAGAACTGGGCTCCACAGAATTTTCAGTGGCTGTTTTTCAGAAGTAAATCAGCAGGCCTTTCTTCTGAGTCACCTCTGGGTAGACTTGAACCTCCAGTCTTTCGATTATCAGCTGAGGTTGTAAACTGTTTTTACTGCCCAGGGACTCTTTGTATTTATTAGGTGCTCAGTATTTCTTGTATGAGTGAATGGATGCATAAATGAATGAATCTAATTGCTGAACCAAACCACACCCTTTTGGTGGAAGGTATTTGTCCTTGTTAACTGCTCTCATTTTTCTTCTTCCTCAGTTGGAATTAACGACCTCTGGAAAGATGCCTTTTATGTTACCAGGACAACAGGGCAAAGCTCTGAAGGCCATTTAGCACCCCTGATGGTCAGCAAGCTTAGTCTACGCTGGGCACTCATGGAGGGCCAAATGGTCCAGCTAAAGGAGACCACCCCCAAAATTGGCCGTGGGGAGCTGCGAAGATTCCTCTCTAGGATAAAGTTTGTCGATTCTCCTTACCAGGTGAATAGCTTCTGAAAGAAGTATTTGGTTACTCCTCTGGGTTTAGGACAAATGCCCACTCCAACTTCGTTCTTGAAAGAAAGTAGGGAGAATGGGAGATCCATTTGTTTGGATCAGCACTATTTCCTAAGGGTGCTTCATGATCATTAAGAAATGGTCCTCAGTTTAATTGTTTTCAGCTAGAAACGGTACCGTCTCACTTGAGGGGCATTTGGAAATGTGGGGTCATGTTATTGTCCTAATGACTGAGGGGGTAGATGCTACTGGTGTCTTCTGGGCAGGGGTCAATGATGCTAACATTATGCAGGATCTGTGGTGGCATAGTGGTTAAGTGCTACGGATGCTAACCAAGACGTTGCAGTTCAAATCTGCCAGGCACTCCTTGGAAACTCTTTGGGGCAGTTCTACTCTGTCCCATAGGGTCGCTATGAGTCGGAATCGACTCGACGGCAGTGGGTTTTTTCTTGTGGCAGGTCCGTATGACAAAGAATTACCATGCTGTCTATGGCCTCCTATGGTCTAGTTCAAAGTTCAAGAATTTATCACAGAAAAAGATTAAGTCTCTGGGCGTTTCTGAAGGGGCACTTACAAACTGGGGCAAGGCAAATCAGAAAACTCTTTAGAGGAATATTCTGACCTTTAGGCTTTTCCTATTTCTTTTCTTTGATAATGTCTACCATTAAAAAAATAACTGAAAAAAGTCACTGATACATCCACTTTTTTTCCTAGGTCTAGCCTGATGGAATCTTCAGTTTCTAAAGAAATGAATAGAATGAATACCCTGTCTTGTCAGTATAACATCCATTCTTCGGAGAGAAGGAAGACTTGAACCTCATTTTAGCACCTCCGTGAGATTGTTACAAAGCACTTTGGAAGGCATGTTGGAATTCTCTGAAAACAGCAAGATCTGTTTGCCTGGGATGTCTCACCTACCTTTTCAGTCCCTACATTAACCTCCTGTAGGCACTGTGTGTGTAGTTTGGAAATGTGAATCTTATAAGTGTTTTATTTTTGTATGTCTAATTTATAAGCTCTTGCTGGGAAATTCCAGTGAAATTCTGTAACAGGAAATGTTTCATTTTGTGTTATACTGTGTGTGTATTTTTTAGTATTGTGGTGAAGTATTTTCCAGATACGTCCTAAGCTCCAGGGATCCAGTTTCTTGCTCTTATGAAGTACATCTGGTTTGTTTGGTTGTCTTGAGTCTTCCAGATGTCCTACCTCTGATATTGAGGATCACTCGAAATTTTTCCCATTCTCTCCCACCTGTACCTAGGCTACTTCCCAATCACAGGCAGCAGTAAGAAGGAGCCTGGTAGTGGCAGACTAGTTAGCCACACGAGCGTTTGTACCTCTTCCTTGTCTTAAGTATCCTGTTTCCTCAGGCTTTCAATCTATATATATATTTAGTGGCCATAAGAGTAACTATTTTCCTATGACAAGGGGAGCAAGAGAAATAGTTTAAATGACCCATCTCTGACGAAGCCTATATATTATTTTATATGTGGTTTTGATTGTTATGACAGTCATGATTTTTTTTACTGTAGTAACTGGCAGTCTACTTCTAAAAAAACTGACCAGTGAAAACCTTATAAATAGCAGTGGAAACAACCTGTGATATGCAGATGACACAACCTTGCTTACCGAAAGTGAAGAGGACTTGAAGTACTTACTGATGAAGATCAAAGACCACAGCCTTCAGTATGGATTACACCTCAACATAAAGAAAGCAAAAATCCTCACAACTGGACGAATAAGCAGCATCATGATTAATGGAGAAAAGATTGAAGTTGTCAAGAATTTCATTTTCCGTGGATCCACAATCAATACCTATGGAAGCAGCAGTCAAGAAATCAAAAGATGCATGGCATTGGGAAAATCTGCTTCAAAAGACCTCTTTAAAGTGTTAAAAAGCAAAGATGTCATTTTGAGGACTAAGGTGCGCCTGACCCAAGCCATGGTATTTTCAATCACCTCATATACATGTGAAAGCTGGACAGTGAATAAGAAGACCGAAGAAGAATGGATGCATTTGAATTATGGTATTGGAGAAGAATATTGAATATACCGTGGACTGCCAGAAGAAGGAACAAATCTATCTTGGAAGAAGTACAGTCAGAATGCTCCTAAGAAGTGAGGATGGCAAGACATCATCTCATGTACTGTGGACATGTTGTCGGGGCACCAACCCCGGAAGGACGTCGTGCTTCATAAAGTAGAGGGTCAGTGAACAAGAGGAAGCCCCTCCACAAGATGGATTGGCACAGTGGCTATAACAGTGGGCTCAAACATAGCAACGATTGTGTGGATGGTACAGGACTGGGCAGTGTTTTGTTCTGTTGTGTGTGGGGTCGCTATGAGTTGGAATCGACTCACTGGCACCTAACAGCAGCAACTTCAGGACTGTATGTGTATGCTATCCTTAACTTAGATGAAAACTGGACGTCAGGAACAATTGAGCCTGATATCCTTGCTTCTTTCCTACTTCGCTTTCTTATCTTTTCCTCTAGGGCTTCCTCCTTACTACCTTTTTTTTTTTTGCTTTCTCTTTTATTCAGGGATAGTTTAGCTTTGCTTGCATGAGAGCAGAGCTGTTTCTGGACATTTACCCTTGCTACTTGAGTCTAGTATGCAGCCATTCAGCCCTGCTGATCTCCTTCCTTATAGAGCCCTTGAACCACTGTATTTTGAGAAAATTCCTATGTAAATACTATAACTTGTAAATAGCTATGTTCTTTAGAATTATCTCTAGGGCTTACTTTCCCAATGTTTACTTCCCCCTTCTTCTATATATATATATAAATTTATTACCACTATTAAGTTCCCTTCCAAACTTCTAGGTCATTGTTTATATAACAGAAAATCCAGTGTTAGCTGGGGGAGAGCTGCTTTTCTTCTTGAACAGTTTTGAGATAGATTGAGATACTTGGACCTGTATCTTTTTAGCTTGTGTTAATGAAGGGATTCCAGAGAAAAATTCTTATTGATCTGATAGTAACAGTCAGATTTAAAGGGATATATATTAATTGCCCACTGATAGACATTAGGACATAACAGGAGGTTGATAGCAGTAGATCCAGGCAGGCATGTTGCCTGGTCTGCAGATGGGCCTTACTAAATTTTTGGACACCTCTGCCTTAAGCCCTGGAGAGCAAAGTTTGTTTCAACACTTTGGAAGGATTGTGTAGGTCCCGCTTATTACAGACTTTGGGGGAACAGTTAGAGGATATAACAGAGTATGGGGATGATCCCAGGTTCATTTCCAGGGTATGAATCTACTTGGGTAGAAGTTGCCTAGGATCTTGTTTAGTACAGAATCCTAAGGACTAATTATATCCAGCTGAACACTCAAAACTTTAGTTGTTGTTCTGCGGCCTGGGCTGAGCCATCAAGGGCTTAGACCTAGTTCTCTACCATGTTGAAGCTTTCTCGGAAGCCAGCCACTCTAGGCGGGGGTAAAACGCACAGTTATTTACTGAGGACCAGGTTTGGGGGGATTGTTTTGGGCAGAAGACTGTGCTCATGTTGGATGAGTCCCAGAAAATGTGTAACAGGAAGCTAGAAAAACATGATGTCCTTGAATTCTTCACGGTGTGTTTGCAGACTGAGAGATTGTTTTGACTGTGGTAAGTTTGAATCTCCTTTTGCTAAACACAACGTCAGCTCTAGATTTCTCCTCCCTCTTGGCAGCCAGTACCCAAGGATGTATGTGGTGGCTCAAGATTGAGGAAGCTTCATCTGAGCAGTGTGGGTGCTGGTCTCTTGTCAAATGTGTCCTTCAACTTCCTTCTCCTCACAGGCAGCCACTCCACCACACATCCAAGATAGGAAGTGCTCCTTTCTTTCCCTGCTCCCAACGTGGGGTTGCCAGGAAAGCCAGTACGGCCACTATTTAGAAATAGTAATGGCTTCTGCAAATGCAGGGGTCTTCTCTCCTCCCAATCTCTCTTCTTTTTTTCTCTTAACAAACCCTCCCCTTACTCTAAAACAACGTCCTCACCATCCCTCAAATGGTCTCTACTTACCCATCTGTTTTGGTATGGTGACAATAACCCCCTTAAATGTGAATTGCTCTCCTTGTTGTCCATATTAAAGAAAAGCCAGCTGATATATTGTCAGGAAGCACTATTTAAAATGTGAAGTGTTACAGAATAAATACTATGTATAGGAACATACGTGTGTGCTATTGTTTTTCTTTTTAGCCATCAAAGATGGTTTATTTTCCCTTATGGAAAAGAGAAAGGGTGAATTGGTGGATGGCAGTCTTTATGGAGAAGATAATAGGGTAAGTCTCTCAGAAGGGATAAGGAAAAGGTGGGGACTTAGAGAGGAGTGTATGCCCTAGCCCTGTTTGCTGGGGCAGTCTCCAGTATGGTTCTCCACTGGGGAGCCATAATCCTACCTGGAAATGCCTCTGTGAACCATTTTTGTAAGTGGATATGTCTCTGTATGCTTTAGGGGCTGTCTTATGTTATACGACTCTCAGAATGGCTTCTAGGATAATATTTAATAAAACGTTGTATTGGGTGTCTATAATGTGGATGTAAGACGCGAATAGGGAGTGTGGAGGACATCAGTCCCAGATGCCAAAGCTTGCAGCAGTGCTTTCATCTTTCACATATTACTTCCAGAAAAATTCACACATATACCTCAGAAGTTGAGCCTCATTCCAACCTTTTGATTTGTCCACCTCTACTCCTCCAAATCCCAGACAAATGGGCAGATTTATAAGCCCCTTAAGAGCAGGGACTATATTTTATGCCTCCCCCCTCCCCCTTTAATCTCTATTGCTTATCTCAGGACCTGGGACATAACTAACAATCAGTAAAGGAGAGAAGGGAATTCTGAATGCACAGGAAGGAGAAATGAGACATGGAGGATAGTGGGGTTGAATAGTGTCTCCTCAGAAATTCATGCCCACTGGCAGAATGTGAACCTTATTTGGCGTGATGCAGCTACAAGCCAAGGAACACCAAGGATTGCCCGGAGCCAATAGGAGCTAGGAAAAGGCAAGGAACAATCCTCCCTTCGAGCCTTCAGAGCGAGCATGACCCTGCTGACACCTTGATTTCAGACTTCCAGCCTCTAAAACTATGAGACAATAAATTTCTGATGTTTTAAACCACCCATTTTGTGATAATTTGTCACAGCAGCCAGAGGAAACTGATACGTGGGGGTGAGTGAAAGGAGACAGAGCTCTGAAGGAGAAGGGAGCAATGGCATCCGGAGGCCCCACTGGACTTGTACTTGAAGATACCCTTATTCTTAGCCTCTAAAAACCATATTCAAGAAACAAAACTTTGGCTTAAGCTCATATTGATAACAAACATGTAAGGTAGGGCTTAGCCTGCATTCCAAACCCACTTATTCCTAACACTGCTCTTCCTCTGCAGATGACCCAGTGACCTCTTGTAGCTCCTGGCCGGTCCCTTGCTGAAGTCTCCTGTTTGGTAGCTCTGAGTAGAAGTCAACTCCTTCAGAGATAGAGCGGATGGGCTGGTTTTGGTATTGGTGGTAGCCAGTCAAAGGCCCCCCCAGCTGGGCTGCAGATGACAGCTGCTGAAGCAAACACTGGTGGTGATGTGGGAGGCAACTCAGGTTTTCCCTGAAGCTCTTACTGTGCCTGTACTTGAATTCCAGTACCATCCTGGTGTACGTATTGAAGGTGGTGACAGCAGACGCCATGCAGCAGGTGAAGGAAACCCAGGCCATGCTAGGGACAAACGTACACAAAAAGTGGACCATGAGGATCTTTCTTAGAGGGGTGAAAACGAAACATGATTTCTTCCTTTTAGTAGTCAAGTCAGTGTCTCGGGGATTTAGGGACCTGAGAGTGCTGCTTTCCTCCATGTTTCAGGCAAGAGGACTTATTTAGTATGTATTAGGAGGGTACATTCTGATTGTTTTGTAATAAGAGAAAATGACTCATTCAGTATTAAAGTCAGACAAGGAGTTTAACAGAATTGATTAGTTGTCATGGTGTGCCATGCTCTCTTATCCCGCCCAGGTCTATGTGCGTGTATTTTTTTTTACCTTTTATAATCTCCAGACCTTTAGTTCAGCTGTATATAGTGGGCATAGCCTAATGCAACAACCTTCTTCCCTTCTCCTCCCCCAAGACATGTACACTCTGCCAAAGGTTTCTTTCACTCATGCCAAGAGGAATTATCCCTCTTCTCCCATCCTTTGTTCTGAACTTTGCAGTCTTAGTGTCCACAAAGATGAGCCTCTGAGAGTCACTCCAGAAACATTTGGTACAAATCTGGAGATATTATAGGTTGCAGTGATGGAATTTACTTACTATGAAAACAGTGTGGTTCTTGGCTTAAGGGAGTTTATAATGGCTGGGAGAGAAGCTGGAGATTAAGGGAAAATGGATAAATTCAAGAAAGAAAAAAAAGACACCAGGGAACTATATCAAACACATTCTTATAAATTTGGAAAGCCAAATTCCTAAACCTCCCCATAATTCTGGGAAGCTCAGGAAATGGGAAGTTTTGTGAGGTTAGTGAGGAATTCCATGAGGCCCGGTGATGGTTAAAGCCAGGCTGCCTGCTGGTACTGTACGTTCCTGTCTGCTGCCTCTGACAAGCTTCTAGACTGCTTAGCAGGTGGGCTGCTTCTGCTGGGAGTTCTGTAGTTTGAGCTCAGGAATGTTATGCCAAGAATGGCTTGAAGATAAACAAAGGTGAGAAACCGTGGGTCCGAAAAATGAGCTAAGCTGATGTGGTGGCTGGTGGAGTAGACCAAAACCCCTGAATCAAATAGCACGTATTAAACCATGAGAAAGGGGATAGGATCTTAGACATTCAAGGAAAAAATGCCTAAATAGGTTTCCATGTTGCTTTCTTTAGAATGGAAATTCAAGTATAAATTGGCAACTATACAGGCTCCTGTAAGGAGTGGGAAGCTCTAGAGCGATGGGAAAGTATAGCTTGAATGTGTTTTGTCATGGTTGTTGCTTCTGGCTTTTTAAAGGAAATCTAAAATAGTTCTTTATGAGTTAGGGAATGACTTATAGGGAAAGTTGTGTTTCTAACACAGCTTTATGGAATAAGAATGGAAGAAGGAGAAAGAAATTAGAGTATTTCATTAGAGGAGAAGAGTGAACCATTCTCAAGGAATGGAATTCAATCCAAATTTTGAGGCTAAATCTCCTCCATTTCTCTGTCCTTCAATGCCTTGAGTCATCCAGTATAACTATAAAATATAAGGAATTTCCATAAGCCATAAGGTGTTTTCATTTCCCATGGGCAACATACATATCCGGGGAAGAGGCGATTGCCATAGCTCAGAACAACTGGACAAGGCAACATCCTCACAAAACAAACCAGAAGAATCATCTCTGCCACTCTTCAGAAGTTGGGGGAGGTGGGGAAGAATGGCTATGACTTGATGGTCCAGCCCAGTGTTTGGCTGTGACAGACTTCTGAGGATGAAGGGACAGTACAAGGACACAGAGCAAGCATATAGTTTAGGGGGGAAGATCTAATGAAGGTTGGCTGGAGAAGGGACTAGGAAGGTTCAGGAGATGATAAGTACTTACTAGAAGGCCCAGCCATAATTCCAAGTATGTGGCCTCCAGTCCTCTGGACCCAAGTTGGCAGTTGCCTGGAAGACTTGAGAATACATCGTGTGGGCCACCATCCCCAGAAGGCCTACAGAGGAAACAAAAAGGCAGAAAACCCTTAGACAAAGGCTGTCATCGCCATCTAAGGGGAGTACAATTAGGAAGCAACCTCATCATTTTGCACAGCATTGCTGCTGCAATGTTGGCTTTGTTCTTGATCTCATATAAGCACCTCTCACTTTATCCAACCAAGGTAGCCTTGAAAATGTGTGTATATGTCACGACTGAAAAATAAACCAAACAATATATTTCATATATTGAGAAAGCTTGCAAATAAAATGAACCTAGAGATAAACTATTTGGTAATATACATAGTGATCCAATATAAAATTTCACATCATTTCGATTTAAAATTAAAGATGTTTTTGTAGTGTATCTCACACTCCATTCTTTGTACTGCCCTTGGGCTCTTCCATCTTTTCCTCAAGTTAGAGACTCAAACCCTCCAGCTAGTGCTTCAAAGATGGCTGAGGACAACCACCTCTGCTCCCTTGGGAGGTGCTCACCTGACAGCACTGAGGAAATAGCAGCAAAGGCACTAAGCTTGAGTCCGCGACCAGGGTTCCCAGTAAATAGCAAATCCATTAGTAGCAAGAGGAAGCTGGTGAACTGAAGTCCAATGTAGGTGACCTGGGCTCCCAGTGATAACCAGAGGATCTCTGTGAGAAATCAGAGGAGGAAGGAACACTTTACTCTGACAGTTAATAACGGAACCAGTGGGTGAACACATGATACTTGTTAGAAGTTAAAAACCTAGAGGAGAATGAGACAGCTGAAACCCGCTAGGAATACCAGTTTTGTGTTCTTTGATCTCACTCAGCTCCCAGTCTGCTCAGTATCCAGTATATTATCAAGTACACTTGATTGAAAATACTGGTAGGAAAATTTAAGAAATCATCCAATTTTCATAAAATCTTGCAGGGATATAACTTTTATCTCGCTCCTTACTTAATTTTGAGACAATCAGTTTTGTTGTTTTTTCTCTTCTTTCCTTTCTCCTTTCCCTCCCTCCTTCCTTAGTCCTTCCTTCCATTTTACAAAAAAATTATTGGAGGAAAAGCTTAAACTATTCGACCTGACTACTTGGTAAAAGCTAGTAAAAGAGTAAGGCTGTTGGTGGTTTTCTACTTGTGAACTTTATCCCCGCTGTTAAATTTTTTCATTCCTGAAGATGAGTGAAAGTCAGCTATAGACGGGATTTGTGTCTCTCATTGGGGCACAGAAGGAAAGAAAAGCAGATCACAGTACAATTTAGATCAAGAGAAACCACATTATTAGCAACTAAATTATTTATCAAACCTACATACTTGCCACAAGCCCCAAGGGAAGGTGGGGGAGAAAAGCCTTCTCCATCAACCGCTTCCCTCCAAATCGGAGAGTGGGGTGACGTGGGCCTTGCAACATGGTAAATTCCAGTAGTCCTTTCTCACCTCTCTCGGTTGGTGGTGTGAGTTCAATGAAACTTCGGCACCTCTCCCCTGAAACATATACAAGGTACAACTTTGTGGGGGTGCTTCCTGGGACAATTGGGATGAAAGCCTTCCCCACTCCCATACCTGGTGCTGCTCCATTTACTCTGGCATAGTGCCTGCCTAGCATACAATAATGTCAATAAATGTCTCCTTTAGAAAGCAGCCAAGAGCGCATGGATAAATGAACGGCATAGGCAAGAGTCATCCAAATCAATTTCTTTCTCCTCCATTACCGGTAACAAAGAGAAAGACATTCCCAGAGAGTGCCTAGACAGAAAAGTGTTCCCATTTCCTTACCTGGAAGAGTTAACAATTCTAGTATTAACTAATATCTTTTTGTTGCTGTTGTGCCACTGGACTGAATGGCCCTAAATTTTCGAAGACTGGGGTTAGAAGTGCTGTGGCACAGTAATAATTGACAAATACACATTTATATTTCTCCTTTGTCTACTTTTCCCCCTTAGTCCATTAGGGAAATTGGGCACTAGGAATTTTTTTTAGCTCTCTTTCCAGGCTAAAAGGTGACTGTTGGATGCTATGTGCCGGGAAGAGTCGAAGTCCTCAGTCTAATCCCTCCTAACCTGAGGAACCCACGTTGACTAATGCACACAGGCACAGTGCCTGCTTTGTTGACATGTACCAAGGTGGCAAGAGACCGGGGAGGGTCTATCTTTAGCTCCTCATGGGCCTCCTTACATGATCTAGTTATCCTCTCTGGCTTCAGTTCCCCTACATTTAAAATTGCAACAATAATACTTAGAATGAGAGAACACTTTTTTTTTTTTTAACTGGGGCAGGAGGAGGGGGCAGAAGGGGCTTTAAAGGTGATCTGCTATGACCCTTTAGTCTCAGAATGAGAAAATCAAGGCTTGTAGAAATGAAGTAATTTATGTAAGGTCACAGCTAGGTAGAGCTGGAACTTTTTTTTTTTTTTTTTACGATATTTATCTCAACATGGTTTGTTTCTAAACAGCAATTCTAGCTCACTAGTATGGAAATTCTCATAATCTTAAATGTCTAAGTGGAATCCTTAAGGTTAATGCTATTTTAAACCAGCGAGCCCCTTTGTTAGCAGTCTACTAAAGAGGCAAGAGATGGAACACCAGATGGACTCTGACCTGATAAAAAGGGAAACCTATGGAGCCCTGTTGGTGCAGTGGTTAAGAGCTTGGCTGCTAACCAAAAGGTCAGCAGTTTGAATCCACCACCTGCTCTTTGGAACCCTATGGGGCAGTTTTACTCTGCCCTATAGGATCGCTATGAGTTTGAACTGAATCGAGGGCAACCGGTTTTTTGGTTTACGGGGAAGGAACATTGTGGAAGATGCTAAGCCTGGAAGTGAGGCCCAGTGGGCAGGAAGGAGTGCTATACTTCCCACCCCTACTTCAGCTATTAGCTAGCCTAGCTGGTTCTTTGTCTGGGTGGAATCCTTTGGGGGAAAAGCAAACAAGGCAGATGGGGTGAGAAGGTTACCTGGTTCTTCCATGATTTCCTCACAGGATAGCCACATGCCGCTGTGGAAGGTGCGGAAGGAGAACCGGTCATCCCCAGTCTCCCAGCTGTACTGCACCACCTCCTGGGTTGATGTGTTGGTGTCGCCCCCAACCAAGGACATCGGCATGTCAAAGCACTTGGCTGCCAGACCTTTTCTGCACAGGGGCTTGGGCACCTTCTGTGTCCCCACAAACCAGTAGCTGCTGAGCAGGGATGTTGTGGAGAGGCTGAGTGATAGCATGTTGAGGATGGCAGATATGAAGGCCCGCTGGCTGGGGAAGACCTTCGGGAACTCCATCTGTAATAGACAAACACAAGTGGATGGGGAGCGAACTTGAGAGTGTAGAGGTTTGGGTTGTGCTGTACTCCCCACTCTGGTTTCAACCCTTAGCTAGCCTAGTTGGTTCTTTGCCTGGGTAACATCCCTTGGGGGGAAAAAAAAATACACATATACATCCTTTCTGTGGCTTCCTAAACTCAAGCCACATTTCTCCAACACTGACAGGTATCACCAACCTATGGGAGTTTTCTCCAAGTAGCTGTGTGGCCACTGTGCTTCAGGGATGGCCTGGAGCAAGCACCATAATGATAATGTTGATTTAAGCTGGTCCTGGTGTGGTTCCCACAGAAAACAAGCTGTGATTTGTGTATGTCAAATAATGAGCAGGGCTGGACTGTGGGGATGACATACAGCAATACACAGAAGGAGGGATAAAAGCCATCCACCAACTAGGACAAATTATAATGAAGGAGGTAGAAGTCAGAATGAATTGGAAACCTTCCATTTTGGGTACAAAGTTTCCGTTGGGGTGGTGGAAGTTTTGGAAATAGTGATAGTTGCTCAACATTATGAATGTAATTAATGCCACTGAACTGTACACTTAAAAATGATTAAAATGGCAAATTTTATGTTATATGTTTTACCACAATAAAAAATAATATTAAAAAATCTCCCACTACTGCCCCAAGGTGAGAGTAGTCACTGCCTGGCCTCCAGCTGACAGACCTTAGGGAGGATATGTACCTTTGTGCAAGTTGCCATAATGACCCCATCACATCATGTGCTCTGAGCAGCAGTGATGAAAGGCAACCTCTAGCTGGTGCCCTTAGTCCAGCAGGGACTGATTAAGAGAGAAAGTGTATCACTACAAATATTTCTCTGGCCGGTCTCTGTCTACTGCAATCCTGCCCTTCAAGGCTCATCCCAAGGCCCATCTTCTTCCGGAAGGTCCCCTAACCAGCACCTTCCATGGAAGTGAGGCTTGGAAGGGCTTCAAGGAAACTTGGTTTTTACCTTTTCCATGACGCTCTGTCACCTTTATTTGTGGTCATGTCTTATCTCCCCCTCAAGACTTGAAACTGTCTTTAGGTAGCAAACATGTCTTTTTAATTTTATCTTCCCCATAGCGTCAAGCATGGTATTTTGCACGTTAGACACTCAAGGAATGGCTTATTAAGGATGATTTCATTAAAGCTTCAGATAATAACCTCAGTCATACTGTGATTAAGCCCCTGAGGTTATTGTATATAAGGTTTAGAAAAAGAATTGGAAGCACTCTAACCACTTTTGGTAGTAATTATTTTTGGTTTCGTTTCCATTGAGTGGTGGTGGCAGCACTGACTTGCCGAGGTCGTTTATTATTGCAACAAAGTAAGTTATCAGGTTCCCCTCCTCCCCCCTCCGAACGGATTTCTGTGAAGGGAGTAAAGGGGATGTGTCCCATCAATGAATGTTAATGGGGATCACCTCCAGGGGGAGCACGTGGAGGCTTTGGGACTTCCAGGATAAAAGATGTGGGGCTATTGAGAGCCCTGGTCCTGGGAGAGGAGATGGGACTAATAGGTTCTGAGAGAGGCCGAGATCTGACCCAGCTTCCATCCACTGTCACTGAGATAACAGAATCTTAAATGAAAGATGGCTGTAGAGTGCCTGTGGAGTCTGGACATCAAGTGTGGGGCCATGGAGCAGTGGTTGCATGCCTGTGGCCAAGACTTTGGTCAGGCAGAGAGTGTTGGTTGTGGGAGTGGGGGGTTGGGGTGGGCATCTCTGCGCTGATGGAGCAATGAGTAGAGCAGAAAGTAGCCATGACCAGTGTGACTCTGGCTAGAATCCCTGCCCTCCCCTTCATTTTCCTCACTACGTGAAAAATGACCTAGAATTGGACTTGTCCACATTGGTAAGTGGTGGTTTGGGGTCCGATTTAACATAATTTGGAAAAGTGAAATTTGACGTGTCTTGCACTTTGTTTATGGAGCAGTTTATACTGTTATATGAATACTCGCTGGACATTGCAGACAGATGCTGCTTAGAGTAAAGCATCTAGAGCTTTCCATGGGACCTTGAATATCTGAATTAATCAGACCTAAATCTGCTTAGCTTAAGAGATGTAAATAAAACCATAGCTAAATGGGACAGGGCCATAAATCTGCCTCTCTCAGCATCCCCAGCTTAACATTTTCGACATTTAACAGAGAACTTTATTTTAGAAATAGAACAGTTCATTCTTCAGAATTCCCACAGACTAAAGCAGTGCCTGCTACAGAGCACGTATTATTTATGGCAATACAAAATACGCAAGGCTCATATGTATGTAAAAACCCATATATAAAACATACGATAAAACAGCTTCTGGGAAGCAATCTGCTAATATGATTTTCTTTTTTTAAAGCACTGAACAAATTAACTCCACCAAGAATTATTAGTCCTTGTAAGACTCTGGGTGACCTTGGCTAAGGACTCAAAAACTACAGCATCCAGAAGAAGGAAAGATCTTATATTGCCAGACACAGAAGTCATATGTCGCCCCCGTCCAAAAAAGAATGTTTTCATCTTGGTTTTAGTTACAAAAATTCTATTTGTTTTAGTCATTGTTATGTTGCTATGAGTTATTCTTTCTAATCAATAATCCTTTCTAATTATTCTTATATCCTTTGCTCCAATAGGAAATGGGCTTCCAGGTAAAACCTCTCTATCCATCCTTCTGTATAAAAACTGAATTAAGGATCTAGGCAATTCTAAATTTTGTAATCTCAGGGCACATTTTCAATAACTTTATTTTCAATCTTATTTGGTTTAGAAATTTGTCCACTATCATGTCAGATTCTAACTCTGCACCCAATCCATTTCAAGTTACACATCTCTCTAAGTATTTTCCAGGTTGTTCAGAAATAAGGATAACAAGTCCGACACCAAGGAACACCCACCTTGTGGCACCAAGATGACAGCTGATTTAAGGAAGAGGTGATTTCACAAAGGATGAAAAAGAGCTTGGACTGAACAAAGCTCAAAGGGTGCTTCCAGAAGGAGAGGCCGCTAAAGATAGACACAAGGAGCCTCATTTTCAAGGATTTTCTTCAACACCTATAGAGCCATGCTCTTTGTCACATAGTTCTCTACTTCCTGAAAATGTGCCTCTTTTCCTCAGGATCCAGATATATCTCTTGAATTGGATGAACAAATCTAATTTTGCAATGATTTCCTTAAGGTGCCGTTGATCATGGAGAAGTAACAGCCATAAGAAAAGCTATATCACTGCATTTACTGACAGGCCCCGTACCAAGGTGACTCTTTATACTCAAGAAAAGGGACAAAGGGTGGCTTCCCTGACACTCAGGGACTCAGATCAATAGGAACTGAAAAAATTCAATAACTCTTCCGTCAGCATAAATTAACAGAAAAACTCAGAATAAGGATAGGTTAATACGGACAACAAAAGTGCACACCTCTTAAAAGAATCAGGTGCAAAATAGCTATGGAATGGGCCTCCTGAGCAATAAGAGAGGGGAGCTGGTTACCTTAGGCATGGTCAGCATCTTGCAGCTTGTTCAGAAGGACCGCAGGGTGCCATCTGCGCTCCAAATCCCTCTGGTTTAATGTTGAAAGAATGAAAACTGCCTTTCTACCCTTCTCCCTCCCCTTCTGACCCCTCCTTTCTCTCTCACACTTTTTGGAGTGCCGGATGATTAAATGCTGCCTTGCAGGGAACATGGGCACTTAATAATTGACAGAGCAGTCTTGGCCCAGCTGTTCTGGGAGATTACACAGGAGAGCTTGCCAGTGGGTATCTGGGATTAAGCACAAAGAAGCAAGGACCTGCACTGGCAGAGAGAAGTCTCTTTAAAAAGTAAATGATGGTCTAGTTTCCATCTAACTGCCATTCGCTGTGTAACTGGTGTGAATGGACTGGGCTTGATTTTATGGCAGACACAGGAAATATTACAGGGTCACCATTACCACAAAAGTTCCTATTCCCTCGAGTAGGATTTTCCATCCCTTTGAATAAACTCTGCTATCTGCAATGTCAGGGCTTCACAGAGCAATGGAGATGACACTGTTTCCTTGTGCCATGGTTGGCTTCCACCCTCTAGTTAGCATCCTTAGCAAGCGTTAAGAAATCTCTCTCCACATGCAATCCTGAGACAGGAGAGAGAGAGAGATGGGGATAGGGTAAGGTTAAGGATGTGGAATGGAGTAGGAGTAGGACTGGCGAAATCCAGGGCCAGGAATCCTATGGCTATAACCCATTTCTCCCCCAACCTAAAAAAGTAATCTGATAAATCTGTAAGGGGTTGATTGTATATCTTCTCGTGGCTGGTCACCTAGAAGTACAGGTTGTTCTTTCTGTCCTCAAAAATTGTACAAAATTAATTAGGGTGACAATGCTGGAGACATTTTGCAACTGCTCGTGGTTCCCTAAATAGTCGATGGACTTCCATCCTCCATGCCTTTGCCGGTGCTCTTCCTTCTGCCTGGAAAGACTTCTAATCTTTTTACCTGGTGAACTGCCTCTCATTGAGACTGGCTTAAATAGTCACTCATTCTTTGAGCGTTTCTTTTCTCCCTAAGAGAACAGTTCTCTCTTCTCTGCCATGGCACTGTACCTCTCACTTAGTACTGTACTTTCTAGATTCCATTATAATTACTTATCTTTCTCCTCTTGAATGTAAATTCCTCAAGGGCCTCTCCGTCGAGTCGATTCTGACTGAGTGACCCTATAGGACAAAGTAGAACTGCCCCATAGGGTTTCCAAGGAGCAGTTGGTGGATTCCAACTGCTGACTTTTTGGTTAGCAGCTAAGCTGTTAAACACTGCGCCACCAGGGCTCCACATTCTAGAGCAGTAGTTTTCAATTCTGACTTAAAATAGACTAATCTTTGAAACTTTGGACAACATGCAGATTTTGGGACTCTTTCTGAGAGAGCCCACAGTAGTTTCAGAGTGAGGCCCATGAGTTTTAGAAAGCTCTTAGTATATACCCAGGGAATTAATGCACCATAAAATGATACCTACTGGACCCATATTGAGCTCACATTGAGCTGACATTTAATGATACCTTCTAGATCCTGCCCTGTAATACTGCTCCTATTTTCCAGATTTGCTACTAAACAATGTTTTCCCCATTCTCTATTTGTGCAATTGGTTTGCAGAATCAAAGGTAGGTTCCTTTCAACTTCAGTGTTTGAATTAGTCCCCATTCTAGCCAAAAGACTCTCTTTGGATCCTGCTGTCACCCAATATATTCTCTGCTCTTCTCAGACTGATGTTACCAGCAAATTTGATACATAGCTATTTATGTCCAGGAGTGATTCCTGCATCATCCCAGTTACCCTTTATTCACTGTGGCAGAGATATCACTCTGGTCTGAGAAAAGGGAGCAGAAATTTTGTAGTCACTTTTTACATTGGCTGCTGGTTTCCTTTGAGTTTTTTGGCGCTTCTTGGAAACACTGGTGGTGTCGTGGTTAAGAGCTACGGCTGCTAACCAAAAGGTCGGCAGCACAAATCCACCAGCAGCTCTTTGGAAACCCTATAGGGCAGTTCTACTTTGTCATATAGGGTCTCCATGGGTCGGAATCCACTCAACGGCCACGGGTTTGGCACAGATCTTGTCCCAGGCTTGGTTTCCTGGCTACATGGTTTTCATCCCAACGCTAGGTGGCGCTATCTCCTCACAATTTTCCTCCTTCAGTCACATGCTTCCCCCCACCCACCCCTCCACGAGTCGGCAAAATGTGGGTGGAGGTGACTGCTGCTCCCTGTAGGATTGTTCTTTTTTCTTCATTTGGCCTCCTTCCCGCATACTAATCTACAGAACACCATGTGTCAGCCTTATGGAATCCAGGGCTCAGAATGAACTCTGGGGGCTTCCAGCCACTCTCTTGAGGACAGTTTGTAGGATTGCTTCCTGTAGCACTTTTTTGCTGCCAGCGCTAGTTTTCAGTGACTCAATAGATCCTCAAATACTTCCCATGGGAAATGCAGTTCCACAGTATCAGAGAGTACAGTTAGCCAATGTTTCCTGATGGCTTCTGTGTATGTTTTTCTTTACTTAATTGTATCCTTATTCCCTTTCCACCCGAACAGTGAATAATTCTTTTCCCTTCTCTCTGCTTACACCCTTCAAATGCTTGCAGGTACTTCTCATAGCCCGGTTGAGTCACTGTTTGGCACAGCCTTTTGTCTTTGGTTTTTATTGCCTCTGCTCATAAACCGCACCCCCACCCCACCCCAATACCTTAATAGCCTGAAGTTTGCCTTTTCCAGAGAAAAGAAGATGGGAGCCGCAGAGTCCTAGTGTGTTACACGAGGAGGCCCAGAGGTGAACTTAAAGAGAAACTAACGAAACTTCAGCTTCATGGTACCTTACTTACTCAGGCCCCTTCCAAGACGTTGTTACCTCATTCGTGCTTGTACTTTTGTATTATTATTCTTAAAGAGGGCCTCCAAAATTATGTTATTTTAGCTCTCCACAAAACCTTGATCCACCCTTAGGAGGCTGTACTTTTTTCATGCATGGCTGGCTGCCTGGCTACTTACTAGCTGTGACCTGTCTTGAATCTGCTCCCCAAGGACCCCGAGCCCCAACTTCTAATTTCCTCTTTTTGACAAAACATGAGTTTCTCTGCCCGGCAAAAATCAGTGGCCATCATCCCACTCACTTCCTTTCATTGTAATTTGAGCACTTTTTTTTTTTTTTTCCTTCCCTTTCCTCTCTTAGAACAGAAAAAGTAATTGCTAGTCAAGACAGCATAAATATAATTAGGCTAGGCACAGAAGCTCAGAAGCTAATGACTCAGTGCAGACATGACGATTCCACATCTCAGAACAGTATTTAACTTTGGTAGGCTGGAATGTTACCACCTCAGGATTACTCCCACAGGGATATCTATGTAACTCAATGTTTATGACATCACAAAGCCAAGGGCTGGGGCTACCTATATTTGCTAAGGTCCTCAATCACTCTTCATTCCCTGCACTGCACAAAACCACATTTATGAGGTATGTGTAAAAAGAACAATCTTGGGACACCCACACCTACTTTGTAAATAGGAATACAATTTATTGTTTTGCGAGTGCACTGTAGATTGGAAGTGATTAAAGCGATGGGTAAGAAAAATGCTGAGCCAGAGCAGATCGTATACCATGCCACTTCCTTAAATCCCAAAGCCTAGGGCTAAGGGATCCAGGTGGGCCTTCATCCATACTGGCATCTTCTTCTAAGGAAGGTCCATTTGACCTCCCTGGGAGTAGTACCTCTGTTTTCCCAGATCCAGATTTACAACCCATGCCCCGTTGACTAACTCTCTTCTGTTACCCAGAGGACAAAAGCCTGGAGTGGAATGTCAGTGTTTCAGCTGCGCACTGGCTCAGACTGACATGCTCCTCTTCTCATTCCTTCGTGTTTTAGCGTGTGTCTCTCTCATATAACCCATCACATGGTTTACTTGTCTGTCATGCTCTCTTTAAGTTGCTTGTTAGAATAGCAGCTGTGTTTTACTCATTGTTGATCCTCAGAGCCTAGCACTGTCTATCATTGATGAATGAATGAAGTTTGTAATGGAAACGAGGATCATTTATACAATTAGAAGCCAAAGGGTGAAGATCAGATGTGAATAAAGAAAAGTCTGTCCAAATGGGCTTCTGTTGCTAAAGCAGCTGAGCTCTTAACCACTGTACCACCAGGGCTCTGTTGCTAGACACGATCAATTCACATACGTAACAGCAGTGAGAAGCTAAAACAAGGTCCCCAGGTCCACAGACATACCCTAAATGTTTCTATACAGATACGCTCAGAGTTTCATCAAAAAGTTCCTCTGCCAATATATTTCCTCCCACCTGTGGAAACATTCCTGCTTTTTGATGAGCAAAGCGCAGAAAACAGCAATGATCTCATGAACGAGTTTTATCTTTAGTTCACAGAAGCCAGGATACAAATGGATTGCTCAAAAGCCAGTGACATATTGGAAATGATTCACCCTTTCCCAAGCCCGCTGATTCCCTACTGATTTAGAATCTTTCTGGATGACTTATCTAGAATCTTCTGAGATTTTGCTGCTCTAATTACAATTTTTACTTCAGTACCCATCATTTATTTGACTCCTTCAGCTGAGGAAGAGAATGAAGATATTTGCCCAGGACATCTTGATACCTGCATCCCAGACCAAAAGGGAAGATGCCGGTGCTAAGTGTCCAAAATAGGGTCACTGTGAGTTGGAATTGACTGGAAGGCAATGGGTTAGGACACTTAGCTCTAGGACTTCGCAGCTTCTGATTAATTATTCTCAACGGTAACCATGTTCAATCTCTTCATGACCCAAAATGCTCACACAATAAAAACGAATTCAATCTTCCTAACATGGGTCCCAAGCCCTGGAAACACTTCCACTTGTGCTCAGTAGGAAGGACTAAAGAAAAGCATTTCGGCCTCTCCTCCCTCTCGCCTTTCCTTTTCCGCTTTTTAATGGAATTGTTTAAGGGCTTTTGCTAATGCAGTCATTTCCAGGAGAGGAAGGCGCCTTTCTTCCAAACCCCAAGCAGCTGGAGTGAATCAGAGGGGTAGCCACATCTGCACATCCTGTGGGGCAATCGCTCACGCGCGGGTGACGGGGCCCACAGGGGCCTGGACGGTGGGGGGCTCTTGGGGACCGCGGGGCGGGGGTGTATCGGGGGTGGCCTCCCCAGGGTGCTTGGGATGTGGCCGCCGGCGAGCGTACTCGGACTGCCCGTTTTCGCGTGTGCCCCTCCCATCCCCTCTTTTCTTACTTGTCCCTGCTCCCCCGCCTGCCTGGGTGCCCGGGCCCAGCCTTGTCCCGCCACTTCCCCTCAGCCCTCCTCCCTCCGTGAGTAACACCGCCTTCCCTCCTCTCAGTTTACTACGGCGCCGCGGTCGCCTAGCAGCCGGCGCCCGTTGTCATGGCGACACGCCGGGAACGTGTTTTCAATTGTTTGGCGAGGCCCCGCCCTAGTGGCGACCGACCCTTTCGGACTTCCTGACTGGGTGGGGCAGGGGAGGTGGTGGTGTTTCTTCCTCCCCGGCTTCCTGCGTCTGATGAGAACGGCGTCCCGGGGGCACTCCCAGAGAGAAGGAAAGAGCGCGAGAGGGCCGAAGGGACAGGGCCGGGGATTTGAGAGCCGCAGCGGGAGGGGACGAGGTCGAGCAGGGCCGCGTGTGCCCCGGGGAGCTGGGGCCGGGGCCAGGCAGCGAGTGTTTGGCCCGACAGCTGCTTTGGCAAGCCTTGGCTGAAGGGAGTGAAGAGACTAGGTCACCTGCTGAATTCCTCATATCCAGGCCTGTAGGCCAAGGGTCAGGAGATGTGGGTTGAGGAACCCAGTCAGGCATTTCTCTGTCCCCTTCCGTACCCGCTAAAAGTACAGGTTCCCTGGCTCTTGTTCCAAAGTCAGGGTATGGCTTGGCCTTATTTCCCGGATCTGAGGTGAAACTTAGTGACGGCGGACCCCTCAGCGGATCTGAGTTCTAGTCTGTACTGTACCCAAGACTGGTGATTTTGGACATGCTACATAACCTCCCTGAGCCACTGTTTCCCAGAGGTAAACAGAGTGGGTTTTCATCCTTCACAGGTTTGCAGTGAAGATCAAAAGAGGTAGAGTGAAAGTGCCTCTAAGTGGAAAGGAGGAGAAAGGGAACCTGTACTGTGTAACAGGCATTTGGCTAGACTCTTCACAAACACCATCTCATTTAATCCTCACAACCAGCATGAAAGAGAGGTGGCATCTCTACAAGTGAATCAAATTTAGAGCATTTGACTTGTTCAAGGCTACAAAGCTAGTAAATGGTGAAGCCAATATTCAAAACCTCCAAAGTTTGTTCCTTTGATTGTGGCTAGGTAAACAGAATGCAAGTCACCTTTAAGAAAATTACACAAATTCCAGGCCAGATTATGAAAAGTCACACAGAATGAGCTGACAGATTAAGTAGGCCTTATACTTCACACATATGTATTAACAGACTTCCTCTTAACCCTTCTATGTCTCTCTCCTAGAAAACCAATAATAATAAAAAAATAATAGAAAGCAATAATAAAATGTACTGTAAGCTGTGATTGGCTTTTTAAATAATGTTCACATCCACTTCTGAGGGTTCTTCTATATGATCTATTCACTTTGGGCTTCCAGACTGGGGAAGGCGGCTGAGCCCACGCTGACTGCAGAACAGCTAGCTCTGCTCTGCAGTTCCAGAAGTGTCTCTTACTTAGGCCCTAACCTCTCCTTTCTTCTGAGATCTCTGACTTCCTGTCCATGCACAGCTCAACACACTACTCCCTCTTAGGCTCCCACTGTCATACGTGCGTTCCATTTCACTTGCTAATTCTGTTTCATTTGTCTCTCCTGAGAAAGGCAACATACATGAGAAGGAGGAACGTTTGTTTTTTTCAGCATCTCTTTGAGCTTAAAGTCGGCAGCCCCCAGTATAAAAGGAGTCACATCATTTCTAAATGTCGGGTCCCACTCCAAACAAGCAGAGATATCTAGCCCAAGTGGTCTCTGCTGACTGTGAGGGTCTTCCTGGGTCTGGAATGATTCCTGAAGATTATCCCAGACCAGAAAAAGTTTGAAGATGTGCCCTACCTCCCAGTTCCAGGAGATTCCAGATCCGAGCTGGCTTCCAGCAGGACCACAGTGGTCCTTCGGATTTTCTGGCATAGAACTTAACGTCAGCTCGTTCAGTTTCACTAAGGCGTACACATCTCTATCACTTCCACCTTGGACCTTTCACAAGGGGCCAGAATTTGGCAATAGCAATCACTCAGAGAAAGGAGAAAGAGAAGAGCCACAGGTCTCTAAAAAGACCTGGAGCAGAGAGGAAAGCAGAAATGAAGAAGCAGAGGAAGAAAAAAATGGGAGTTTTAATGGAAGAAGATGAAAAAGCAAGAGGCCAAGGTATGGACATCACCAGGTTTATCAATAAAAACTGGGCTTGAGTAACAAATTTTCATTCCACTTCATATATTCTCTTAATGTGTTCCCAAGCTTCTTACCACAAGCATGTGAAATAACAAACTGATGGATTAGTATAACCTACATTAAAAAGCCGATATTAAGTCTACTACAAATAAGAGACATTCATGAGTTTGAAAAACCAAGGTACCTACCTCCTGGGTGACACAAACATGGTGAGTCAGTTGAGAGGGTTTGCTCATTCACTTTTGTAGTTCTGAGGTAAAGGAGTTTCAGTTTTTCTTCTGCTTTGTCTTAATCAGTTAGGTGGAATGAATATTTAGTCTGAGGACAGATTAGGTCCCCTCTTGCCAGCAGAGGGGTAAGATGGTGCGAAGTGGGTTGGAGAGGATGGAAAGGATATCCCCAAGGCAGGACACAAAGTTGAGCTGCCTGGGTGGGGCTGGCTGACCCAAGGGGTTTGCTCTGTGATGTCACAGTGACAGGCAGCGACCTCTCTGTTGCCCCCCCCGGCTCCTCCCCCACCCCCAGAAAGATGGGGCTACTCTGGACTGTCTGTCAAAGGCCTGGATGTCTTCTGAGGTCATCTAGATCAGTGCTTCTCTTATTGTGCAATAAGAATCCCCTGGGGATTTTGGTAAAATGTAGGTTCTAAAGGTCTGGGATGGCCCCCATATGGTGCCAGAGATGCTGGTCTGCAGGTCACACTTTGAGTTGTAAGGCTCTTGATCAGTACTGCCCAAATACAATGTGAGTCATATATGAAATTTTATATTTTCTAGTAATCACTTAAAAGTAGTAAAATGGACACGTGCACTACAATATAAGAAAAATATTTTATACAGTGCTATGGTTAATGTAAGGAGCCCTGGTGGTGCAGTGGTTAAAATGCTTGACCCCTAACAGAATGGTTGGTGGTTCGAATCCACCAGCCGCTTGGCGGGAGAAAGACATGGCAGTCTGCTCCCATGAAGATTACAGCCTTGGAAACCCTATGGGGGCAGTTCTACTCTGCCCTGTAGGGTTGGTATGAGTTGGAATCAACTCAACAGCAACTTTTTTTTTTTAAATGGCTAAAGTAAAATGTAGTCCTTCCAAAACAATAAAGTTGGGTTCAGTGGAGAAATAGTTTATGCTGCTTCCATTTTAAAATTTAAATTAGCTGAAATTAAATAAACTCAAAAATTCAATTTCTCGGTAGCACTAGCTACATTACAATGGCTCATGTGGCTAGTGGCTACTGTATTGGACAGCACAGCCCTAGACCATTCCCTGAAAAATAATGGTGTGCAGAAATTACCGTTCTAAAGGACTACTATCTGGAAACCTAGTAGATACTTTCTAACATAATTTAATGAATAAATAAGTAGGATTTGGGAACTATTAACGGTGGGACAACTCTCTGCGGCTTGAAAAGAGGGATGTTGGCTCCTCCAGTATCCTTCCAGTCAAGAGTATGGGTCCAAGGCCTCTGCTCCCTGAGAAGTGTCATGCTCGGTCTTCCTCAGAGCTTTGTCCTGAGTCCCCTTTCTGGGATTCCTTCCTCCTCCTTGCCACCCCACTTAAATCTTACAGAGCCTTCAGGACAGACGATTCCAGTCCCAATTCTGCCACAAGTCTTCCGTTGTTATTCCAGCCTCTGAGTTTGCATAGCAAGTATGCCCTGGCTGTATAATGGGGAACTTTTTTATATGAGGTCTTGAATTGTTTTAGGTGTGTTAGTCTGTTTACCTCACAAAATTCTAAGTTATTTGAGGAGAGAATCTATTTCCTTCTATGGTACTCAGAGGATCAGCAAAAAAGAAGAAGACCCTCAGCGAGATAGATTGACACAGTGGCTGCAACAACAGGCTCACTGCAATGATTGTGAGGATGGCACAATAGCAGACTTCCATTCTGTTGTACTAGGGTCGCTATGAGTCAGAACTGACACGACAGTACCTAACAACTACATGGTGCCATTATAGTGCAGAGTGCAAAATAGTTGATCAATAAATATTTATTATTTTATTTAATGACCTAAGATACCTAAGTAAATTTCTAAGGGAGAACATCAGACTTAAAACTGTGAAAAACTTGAGCAAATAGAATAACATATCTTGTTCTTGGCATGTCTCGACTTCATCAAGATGTCATCTTTCCCTAAGTTAATTTATAAATTTAATGCAATCCCAACACAAATACCAATGAGCATTTTTAAAGAGCAAGATGATTGATATTAAAGTTCATATGGGAAAACATATGCACAAGACCAGCTAGGAAAACAGAGAAAAGGAAGAACTCTGAGGGAGGGTTTACCTTAGTAGATGCTAAAACATACACAAAGGCTCTCTAATTAAAACAATGTGGTACTGGTGCATGACTAGAAAAACTGACTAATGGAATAGAACAGAAAGTCCAGAAATAAACACCAAACCCCCCTGCTCCCAAAAAAACAAAAACCCAAACATGTTGGTGTTGAGTCAACTGCAACTCATAGTAACCCTACAGGACAGAGTAGAACTGCCCCATAGCATTTCCAAGGAGTGGCTGGTGGATTCAAACTGCTGACCTTTTGGTTGGCAGCCAGGCTCTTAACCACTTTGCCACCAGGGCTCCGGAAATAAACACAACTACATATAAACATCTAGTTTATGACAAAGGTGAGTTCTCAAATCCCTGGGACAAAGATGATCTTTTTAACACATCGTGTTTGGGCAAAGGGAATAACCATTTGGAAAAATATAAATAGCATTAATTTCTTATACCACATTGTTACGGATTGAATTGTGTCCCCCCAAAATGTGTCAACTCAGCTAGGCCATGATGGCCAGTATTGTGTGATTGTCCACCATTTTGTGGTCTGATATAATTTTCCTATGCATTGTAAATCCTACCTCTGTAATGTTAATGAGGCAGGATTAGAGGCAGTTACGCAAATGAGGCAGGACTCAAACTACAAGATTAGGTTGTATCTTAAATCAATCTCTTTTGAGATATAAAAGAGAGAAGTGAGCAGAGACACAGGGGGATCTCATGCCACCAAGAAAGCAGAGCCAGGAACATGTGCGTCCTTTGGACCCGGTATCTCTGTGTTGAGAAGCTCCTAGACCAGGGGAAGATGGATGACTTTCCCCCAGACCTGACAGAGAGAGAAAGCCTTCCTCTGGAGCCAGCACCCTGAATTCGGACTTCCAGCCTCCTAAACTGTGAAAGGATGAATTTCTGTTTGTTAAAGCCATCTACTTGTATTTCTGTTATAGCAGCCCTACATAACTAAGATACATATACAATAATAAACTCGAGAATAGACTGGTGATCTGAATGTAAAAAATAAACCTATACAAGTACTAGAAGAAAACGTGGGTAATTCTCCTACAACCTGGGTATAAAAAAAGGCTTTGTAATTCTGACTAAAAATCCAGATACTAGATTAGAAAAGACTGATAAATTTGATTACATTAAAAAAAAATCACTACAAGCAAAATAAACAAACCACAAACTGGGAGAAAAATTTTGCAACATGTATCACAGACAAAAGGCTAATATCCCTAATATACAAAGAACTTTTACAAAATTCCTGTAGGAAAACAGGCAAAATACAGGATCATACAAAAAAAAAAAAAAAAAAAGACGTGAAGGTGGCCTTAAATGTATGAAAAGATGTTCGCCTTCACTTGTAATAAGAGTAATGCAAATTAAAACTGCAATGAGATGTCATTTCTCATCTGTCAGATCGGCAAAAATGAAAAGTTTGCCATATTCTCATTGCTGTAGGGAGACAGGCATTCTCACACATTACTGGTGGCAGTGCAAAATGGCACCACCCCTACGGAGGAGAATTTGGAACCATCTCATAAAACTACATGTGCATTTATCCATGATCCAGAAATCTTAGTTCTAGGAATTTACCCTGAACAATTTACCTTCAAGAATATGAAAAAATATGCACAAAGTTACTTATTACAACATTATTTGTAATTGTAAAATATTGGAACTATCTTAATACCCACACAGAGGAGATTGGCTAAATAAAATATGGTACGCAATATGAGGGAGATTTCTTTGGACTGATAGAGATTAACTCTTAAGAGATATTAACTGAAAAAAAAGGAAAGTGCAAAAGATCTTTTGTGGAAGAAGAAAGGAGAAATAAAACATACCTATGTCTGCTTTTTCTTCCAAGAAAAACAGAGGAAGAATAAAGCAGAAAAGAATGAAGTAGATTATTTACTGGAGGGAGAGGAAGGGGTGGAAGGGATTCAGGAGGGAGCAATACTTCTCTGAGAATAAATTTGTGTGTGTGTGTGTAGTTTTGACCTTTGGAAGCATACTAATGTTCTATGTATTTAAAAATAAAATTAAAACAAGACGGTCAGGAAAAAAAAAAAAAACTCTAAAACTGAAAAACATGCACCCAACTGTATTTCAGACGAATACTATAACCACATTGAAGAGGAAAAGAAGCAAAAGGAGGATCAAATCCAAGTAACTTATGAACACAGTGTTGGACTATCTATCCTCAGTCTTGGGTAAGGTTGAGGGAGGGAGGATTTCAAACCACTCTCCAGCTTTTTAGTAGTGTTGCTTGTTGTGGTAGATATGTGAAGTGATTTGGAAACTATTTTAGATGTATTATGGGACTGGATAAGTGAGGATGTGTTAAAGCTGTTGGGAGCAAGAGTTCTCAGTGGGGAAAAGAAACATAAAAATATGAAATAGGGGAAGGCAAGAAAGAACACTATGGGGTGAAATGAAATTAGAGGCATCAATGTGAGCTCATAGTTTCTTTAAAAAATGCAAACACACACATATATACACACATATGTAAGTATAACCCAGTAATCCAGTGCCATCGAGTCGGTATGTACCCATAAATATGTATGCAAGTATGTTGTTAGTTGCTATCAAGTTAACTGTGACTCATTGCAACCTTATGTATAACAGAATGAAATGTTGCCCGGTCCTGCATCATCTTCATGATCTTTGCATGTATGAGTCCATTGTGTGGCCATTATGCAGTGCCCTCCAATCTAGGGGGCTCATCTTCTAGCACTAAGCTGGACAATATTCTGTTGTGACCCATAATGTTTTTGTTGGCTAATTTTTGGAAGTATATCAACAGGCTTTTCTTTCTAGTCTATCTTAGTCTGGAAGTTCTGCAGAAACCTGTCCACTGTGGGACCTTCCTAGTATTTGAATTACCCATGTCATGACACTCAGCATCACAGCAACATGCAAGCCACCACAGCATGACAAACTGACAGACGGGTGGTGGCATATACATACATACCAGTAAAAAACCAGTTGCCGTTGAGTTGACCTCATGTGTGTCTGAGTAGAACTGTACTCCATAGGGTTTTCAATGTCTTGTTTTTTTGGAAGTAAACACCAGGCCTTTCTTCTGAGGTGCCTTTGGGTGGACTCAAACCTCCATTTCTATTAGCAGCCGAGCGTGTTAACTGTTTGCATCATCCTGGGATGCTATACATATGTACATACATGCCTACATACACACACGAGAAGGGAAGGCTCTTGCTTATTGCACAATGCAAGGAGCCTACTGGTAAATGTGAAAAAAAAAAACGTGAAGGGCATGCTAAAGCTGAAAAATCATCATGTTGCAACTATTCTAGTAAAGATGAATTTAGGCATAGTCATCAATGAACACTAAACATAGGGGAAATTTAGATGAGGAGTAGACTATTTTCACGGTCTTACAGTGTCTTCCCACAGACCACTTATTAATTGCAAGGGAGAAAGGTAACTATAAAGAATCAGACCACACCTTACACAGTCAAGAAATCAGATAACACCTTCACCAGGTGTCATGGATTGAATTGTGTCCCCCCAAAATACATGTCGATTTGGTTAGGGCATGACCCCCAGTATTGTGTGGTGGTCCTCCATTTTGCAATTGTAATGTTATATTAAAGAGGATTAGGGTGGGATTGTAAGACCCTTACTAAGTTCACAACCCTGATCCAATGTAAAGGCAGTTTCCCTGGGATGTGGCCGGCACGACCTCATACCACCAAGAAAGAAGCACCGGGAGCAGAGCACATCCTTTGGACCTAGGGTTCCTGTGCAGAGAAGCTCCTAGTCCAGGGGAAGATTGATGAGAAGGACCTTCCTCTAGAGCCAAAGGACAGAAAGCCTTCCCCTGGAGCTGACGCCCTGAATTTGGACTTGTAGCCTGTGAGAGAATAAATATCTCTTTGTTAAAGCCATCCGCTTGTAGTATATCTGTTATAGCAGCACTAGGTGATTAAGACACCAGGTGATTAAAATTAACATCATCATGAGAGATAGTTGTACACCAAGAGTCTCTAGATGTGAAACTCTGAAAAGGATACATCAGTTATGTAGTGTTCAGGCTGAGGCTGCAGAAGCAATCTAAACACAAGTAAACGTCAAGCAAATCCAAAAGGAGCAACATTTTATTTTTAAAAAATTAGACTGTGTTCTTCAGACACACCAATGTCTTGAAAGCAAAAGAACTATTGAAATACCCCAGATTCAGTAAAATTAAAGAGACATGACAACTAAATGTAATACTTGATCCTAGACTGGATTCTGTAAGAGGAGAATAAAAAATACTATTTATAGATATTATTGAGTCAACTGACAAAATTGGAATGTGGATTGTTGATTTGATAAAAGTGTTACATCAGTGCAAAATTTACTAAAGTTGATAACTGTACTGTGGTTATGTAAGAAAAATCCCCATTGTTAGAAAATACACACTGAATCATTTTTGGGTGAAGGGCCATGATGTATACAGTCAGAAGGTTTAAAGAAAAAATTATCTGTGTATATGAGAGAGAGAGAGCAAATGATAAAGTAAATGATATAAAACTATAAAAACAGGTGAATTTGCATAAAAGCTAGATAGATAAAGGGTAGATGGGTATACTTTGTACTATTCTTGGAGCCCTGGTGGCATAGTGGTTAAAAGCTCAGCTGCTAACCAAAAGGTCAGCAGTTTGAATCTATCAGCTGCTCCTTGGAAACCCTATGGGGCACTTCTACTCTGTCCTATAGGGTCAATATGAGTCAGAATCAACTCAACAGCAATGGGTTTTTTGGGTTTATTCTTATTCTTACAACTTTTCTGTAAGCTTGGAATTGTTTTTAAAAAGAAAACCAAAAACACCACATATTAACAGTGCAGAGACCCCCAAGCAGCTCTCAACTATTTTCTGGGAGCAGACCTGAATATATCCAAGGTGTCTGGCATTAGATCCTTTTGGGAGCAGGGCTTATGTCTCACTGTGGCCTCCAGGTCTTTATTCCTGCTAATCTCTCTTGTTTATTCTTTATTGATCCTAAAGGACAGTGGAACAACCGTTTCCTGTAGTTCCCCTGGTTCATTCCTGGGAACAGAGAATATACACTACTTATCTCTGAAATCCCCACATTGCTTACTGGAAATGGATTGAATGAACCCAGATTGTTCTAACATCCAAGGCCTTTGTAAAGAGATATGGAGAAAAACCTCTTCAAAGTCAACAAGGGTTGGGTAGTCAGCTGCAACTCCAAAATTGCCCCCTTGGATCTGGTGAAAGTGTTATAAACAGAGCTGGCTGCAGAATTCAGCAGAAAAAGAGTACTCATTGCTGTCTAGCGGATTCCGAATTATAGCGACTCCAAGTGCTACGGCTGCTAACCAAAGGGTTGGCAGTTTGAATCTGCCAGGTGCTCCTTGGAAACTCTATGGGGCAGTTCAACTCTGTCCTATAGGGTCGCTATGAGTTGGAATCGACTAAAGGGCACTGGGTTTGGTTTTTGGTTTTGGTACCCGTTTCCTAGAAGCCCTGGTGGCTCAGTGTAAAGATTACAGCCTTGGAAACCTTATGGGGCAGTTCTACTCTGTCCTATGGTAAAATGCTCAAGGGAGTCTGCTCAAGGTTCCAACTACCGCTGGCACATAAGCCCTTGAGAAGAGTCCAGGGTCTCTTAAATGCAGGTCATTTCTAGCTTTGTTTTGAAGATTCTAAACCCTCTGCGTTCACGATCCTGGGAAGAATTTTCAACATTTGGATGTGATGCTGGCTGTGTAAAAAAATATGTGGACTGTATTCCTGCTTATACTCCAGTCTCAAGACTAATTATAATATTCTGGCCTTCTGTCTTGATTCAAATAGTTGCTGGTAGTGTAGAAAGACGATGGAATGAGCTGTAAGGAGACTGGAGATTCAGGGTTAGCACCAAAACCCTTAGGTAAGGCACTGAAACTTTGGGTTTGTTTTCTTATCTTTAAAATGGGCTTAATAAAACCTTTCCTACTTACTTTATAAGAATGTCATAAAGCTAAAATGTTGATAGCTGCCATCGTGTAGGCCCCCAACTCATGGCAACCTATGAACAATATAAAGAAATTCTTCCTGGTTCTATGCCATTCTCATGATGGGTTGCAGATTGGACTACTGTGATCCAAAGGGTTTTCACTGTCTGATTTTCAGAAGTAGATTGCCAGGCCTTTCTTCCAAGTCTGTCTCAGTCTGGACTTTCTGCTGAAATTTGTTCAGCGTTTTAGCAACACCCAAACCTCCACTGATGGATGAGTGGTGGTTGCACATGAATTGCATTGGCTGGGAATCAAACTGGGGTCTCCTGCACGGAAGGTGTGAATTCTGCCCCTGAACCATCACTGCCCCCATTTTGTAGAGTCTTAAAGGGAATTAAATGAGATAACAGACATAAAACATTTAGTAGTGCCAGGCACAGAGTGTTTAATTAATGGAAGCTATTTTTATTAATAATAATAATTGATATATAAGGAATTGTGCAGTATAGTGTCGTAGTAAATACAAGGCTCGTAAAGTTCAAGAATACATTGGAAAATACATAAGCATGTTTGTATTTACTAACGACAGTAAGCAAGGCAAATATGTGTGTTCAAGCAACTGGCTGTCAACATAGAAGTAGAAGCAAAACCTTAATGACTCTCTTTTATTGAGATATTGCCCACCTATTTTTAGGTTTCAGTACTCCTACTAATGCTGGCATTTTGTGAAGCATTTTATGCCATGTGTAGTCTGATACCCATCTCCTCCTACTTCCTGCTAAGACTATAAATTCCTTGAGAATAAAGACAACATTTTCTACGTGGCCATAAAACCCCACAGGGCATGGTGAGGACTGTGTGGGTGCTTAATACATTAAGTACTAATTGGTGCCAGAGGGGAGCTGGGATTGTTATTAACTTTTCTGCCCAATGTGATTCTGCGGAGTGGTGTGCAGCATACATGTGGAGTGGGCAGAGGAGAGGCTAATGACTTGCCAGGGATTCAAAGCCTCTTATAGAGGAATGTACGCACAGTTCTCTCCCTGGGACTTGTATTGATGGTGGCATGAATGAAAGTAGATTCTGAAGCAAAGCGAAGAAGATTGGTTAGGCCTCCTTCATTCTCCTCTGAAGTACTGCCTTTGATTAATGTAGACACCAAAGTCCACGCTCTGACACTCCCTAGCCTTGAATATGTCATTAGGCCATTGTGAGTCTCAGTTTTCTTACTTGTGAAATGGAAGTGATGATTGCCGTTCATTTACTTCATGGCATTGTCGTAAGCATCCATGAGATAGCATACCTAAAAGCTGTGCAAACTGTCAAGCATGGTACACATGTATGGTGTTATTATGACGTTACTCAGCTAGTGGCTTGGGTCTTAATCCACGGCTTCTTGCCCCAGAGATGACAATCAGCTGAGTTCAAAGTATCGTGAACCTCACTGGTGTCCAGCAGAGATCCCAGCACAGTGGACTTCAGGGGCTGTGCTCCTCAGTAATCATAGTTTTTCAGAGTGCAGTAACTGTGCTGTCACTTTGCGTTTATGCCTAAGTAGCACAGACACAAAACTGGCTGTCCTTCAGAAGCAAAAGAAGATGTACATTGAGCTGTCCCCTGTCCGACACTGTTGTGTTTGCCCTGGCTGCTCACTGTCTTACTCAGAGCCCTCTGTGACCACTGGGCAGGCATTTAGGGAGCAACTGGCTGTGTTTAGGGTGCTGTTGAGGGCCCAGAATGTAGTTCCCCAGTGGGAAGGTAACCAGCCCTCAACTGTCCTGGCTTCCTGTTAGTTCAAGATATTCTATGAACATTTCTACCTGATACCTTCCCTGTCCACTCCACATTTTACCAAAGTTCTCCTTCCAGATTCTTTGCTTTAACTCATGGTGTGGGGCTGACCCATTGGTAAATCTGGTCCATGGAGCTTGAAGCTTGACTTGGCTAATGACAAAGTCAGTTGCTAATGCCACATAGGTCTCTTACCTGTGCCTCCCCAGGTCTCTCAGGGGAAGGGACACTATCATTTGTCATTGTTACCACCCACCGCCTCACTTTTTTGAGGAGCCTTCCAGAAGAGGGGAGGCCATCTGAGATTGCTTTTGCTCCCTCCCATTGGCAATTATGGAGAACCAAAAAAACAAAACCCATTGCCGTCAAGTTGATTCTGACGCATAGCAACCCTGTAGGACACAGTAGAACTGCCCCATAGAGTTTCCAAGGAGCGCCTGGTGGTTTCAAACTGCCATCCTTTTGGTTAGCAGCCATAGCAGTTAACCACCAGGGTTTCCATAAGACATGGAGAAGGACAGAAGTAACTGAACCCCTGGAAAAGTCTAGGGCTTCGTCACTTTCATTTCTCATAAGTTCTATTTCTTTTTACAAAGTACTTCAAGAAACCTATGGACAAAGTTCCTTCCTGCCATTCCCTCCAATTCATTATTTCACCAGGAAGAAGAACTTTCGGGTGGTTGTTAAAAGCTCCTTTAAGCTTTAATCACAGAATCACTGAACTTCAGTCTTGAAAGGAGCCTTTGAAACATCTGCCCTATATTAGCCTTCTTGTGGACACATGTGGACTATTGAGCAAGTGACACTTGTTACCACCTCCTGGGGAGGAGAAACCCACTCCATAGTTTGCAGGTGTCAGGATGGCTGAGAAGGACATGACTCACACACAGACATCGGATGGCATAAAGCTTTATTCACATACAGAAGACCAAGTTTAGCTTCAATAATGGGTGTCGGTCCTCCATGGACAGCAAGTCTCGCTCTGCAGCCGTCCTAGGGAGATGGTCTGCATGAACCTCTCTTGTGCTGCAAGAGAAGGACTGCATTCCCTCCTCACTGGGAACAGATATGTTAGTGGAGCTGACTGTATAACACACATGCTGAGCTAAAGCAGTTCCTGGGACTGTTGGCATGTGCTCAGAGCAAGAGGGAAGGGACATGTTTATAGGCGACCAGCTGCCATGAAATGTATTTTGGGTCAAGATGCCCCAGAAAAGAGAGTCCGCCCACATTCTCTTCTTGTCCAACAATCCAGGCTGGCAATCTGGTTCTAAGCACAAGGTTCATTTGTGGGTCACAAGGAAGGGTGACAGGTGAACTCATATTACCTCCTTTCACATGGACACTGAGGCTCAAAGAGGTGAGGTGATTTAGTCAACGTCCACAGCTGACAGGGGAAGAAGTGGAACTGAACTTTCAGCCAAATGCTCTCTGTTCTTGCCCACTACACTGGACAGAAGTTCCACTTCGCAATAATCAAAGACTCCCAGGCTAGAAGGAAACTTGGGAGAGATTTTGCTCTCCTTCTAGTTGAAGCAGCACTGACCGGCACTTCCAGAGTGTATGAGCGTGTAGTTTACTTCATGTTTTTATGTGACTTTCTTGTACTGAGGTCTCATAAGTCTCCCTTTTTTGCCTGCCTTTTCTCTTATTTCTCCCTTCCCCATAAAATGTAATTACTAATTACTGTCTTAGTTCCTAGATTGTGGTGCATTTTCCTAACACAACCAAACAATGATGCAATGTGAAAGGACCCCCCACACCCCTGAACACTGCTTCCCACCTGACACCAGACCTAGTCCCTTCTGCCCTTCCCACCTGTTTGTTCTGAACTTAGATCCCTTCACCAAGTTCCCTAGGCCCCAAAGAAAACCCTGCTCAGAAAGCTCAGTCACTCTCCACCCTGCCTGCCACATTCCATGGAATTCCAAGTCAAACAGGGATTTCCTGCCTTTTCCATTCAGTACAACATTCCTGGGTTTTTTCTGCTGCTGGCACGGAGCTCACAGACAGAGGAAAATGAAGCAAGCCTTTCAAGAAATGCGCTCACCTACCACAATGGAAATGATGGGAAAGTAGATAAAAAGTATAAACCATGTAGTTATAAATCATTAATAGGATTATTATCTCAAACAAACCTTGTTTATGCAAATTTGAAAATTCCATGCTTGAAAATATTTTGAAACCTACTGAAGTTGTCTGAGAGCTATGTTCCCTCTCTTTGGTGATCAGTGATTTAGATCCCAAACCAGGATCCCTTTGAAAGTGAAAGTGTGTGTTACTTACTAACAAGTGCTCCAGGGCATCAGACATAAATCCCTGACAGTGGTCTTCTAGCTTATACTTAAATACTTGTGGTGGAGTATAAAAAAACTAAACTAAACCTGTGGTTGTTGAGTCAATTCTGACTCATAAAGACCCTACAGGACAGAGTAGAACTGCCCTATAGGGTTTCCAAGGAGCACCTGGTAGTGGAGTACAGGCAGCCTATTCTTTGGACAGCGCTGCACCTTAGCTGAAATGAGGTTTTTTCCTTTATATGAATGCTTCCCCTTGGGGCCACGAGGCAGAGTCTCTTCTCTCTTCACATGAGAACTGGTTGGATATTTGAGGACATCTCTCCTGTCTTCTGAGTCTTCTCTTCTCCAGGACAAACATTTCAAGTCCCTTCAGCAGTTGCTTGTTTGGTACAGTTCATGGCCTTTCACCATCCTGGTTCCTCTTCTGAATGGGAGCTCCATTTTGTCTGTATTTTAAAGCATGTGACCACATCTCAGTGCAGTCCTCCTCCCTCTCAAGCTGTTATAGCTCTATCAGCCTAAGCCTAGGTGGACTCTGGGAGCAGATAAACTCCCTTATTTTCTGGAGCTGTGATCTGTATATCTTCTTGGGCAGGGTGGATACGATTGGCGTTCATCAGTGATGAGACCAGAGGTACAGAGGAAAGAACAAGGACAGCAGGATGGGGGCTCTGTTCACACCCAAGACGGTCTCTGGGTGGAGCAAATGGTTTGTGCTAGACTACTACTAACCTAAAGGTTGGTGGTTCAGACTCACCCAGCGGCCATTGAAAACAAGCCTGGCGATCTGCTTCCTTAAGGATTACAGCCAAGAAAACCCTACAGAGCAGTTCTACTCTGTAACACATTGGGTTGTCATGAGTTGGAATTGACTCCATGGCAATGCGTTTGGTAAAAAAATGGAAAGGATTAAGTGTTATTCCTTTTTCCGTGTCAAGAGCTCATTTCCAGAATCAAACTACTTGGATTCAAATCCTATCTCATACCACTTACAAGATGTTTAACTTAAATCTCTCTGTGCCTCAGTTTCACCCACTGTAAAATGAAAACTCATGCTGTTGTCAGTTTTCTCACCCCATGCTATTATTGTTGTGATTGCTATTATTCTTCCTGCCCTCCTTTTCTCTTTGGTCACTCCAGGGAGATTTTCTGGAGCAGCAGAAATAGCTCGTCACAGGAGTGCTTCGGGCTGAAAACTCACCTCTGCCCTCTAGATTGCAGGTGTCTCTGTGGGGGATAATAACACCTAATTAATCCCTTACAGGCTCCTGTCATTAATCCCGTACAAGCTCCTGGGGCCTTTCATCCTAAAGTATTCAAGGCCCTTAAATAAAAGAAGCAAAAACATTCATTAGAAATATTAACGTTTGTATGGCAGGTACAACAAGTTGTCCTGATACAGCCCATCCTAAAACACGCTCGTTATCTGAAGCATTCACAGAGTCTTAAGAGAACAGCTTATTCTGAGTAATCTTCACATTTCAGCGGCCAGAAGAGCTTAACCCAGCGTCTCCTTTCCCTTCCCCCTTAGCAAACCAGAGACGAAGGCTCGGCCTGGGCACCCTTGCCAGCTCTGTTTCCTCCGACAGAGGAAGTGGAAAGCACGGAACAAAAGAGGAAGAAGGAAGAGCTTTGGCCTCCTGCAAAATAACATCAGAATCAGCAAAGGGAACTGGGTCTTTTGTCTTAAGATTGGAAAGATATTTATACTCGACATACCTGATATCTGCTGTTGGGCACTATTATCCTTAATTTACAGAGAGAGTATTTTGACTTGCCCAAGGTTACAGAGTTTCACCTTTTAGGTGAAAACAATAACGATGTATTGGTTTGAGAAAAGATCAGTGTATGGTTTCTGATTTTTAATTAGCTCTGCAAGGTTCCTCAATCAAGGGTGTGCTGGAAGTCTGCTCTGGTCCCAGGTCTGAGCAGTGTGGCTGGCCTGGCTGTGGGCACCAGAGTGACCACACAGCGGGTGATTTGGAGGTTGTCACATGCACAGCTGTGACTGCTGGAAGGCTGGCTTGCCAGCACTCAATCACATTGCAAGTCCCTCATGTTCTGTGAAAGAGATGGCAAAGTTTAATTTCCTAGTCACCCATGTGAACCCTCTCAGTAGAGTGTCATCTGCCTAGAAATAACCTGAACTTGTCAGAAAGATTAGGGCCTATTAATCTGGGCAGACCTTTTCACAACACAGGTGTTTTAAACATTTTTTAATTTTTTAAAGTTTTATTGTGTTAAAATATATGTATAACAAAAAACGTGCCACTTGAAAACTTGCAAATGAATTATACCTTGTAAGCTTCGCCATTTTAAGCCATTATTTCATTTGCATAATGTCTTCAGGGTTCATCCATGTCATGGCATGTATCAGACTTTCATTTCTCTTTGTGGCCAAATAATATTCCATTGTGTGTATGTGCCATATTTTGTTTTTCCATCTATCTGTTTGTTGATGGGCAACATGGGCTTTTAAAGACATGCATTCCCATCTTCAGTAGCAGCAGATGGCTGGGTTTTCCTCCTGCCCTCTGCTCAATCCATGGCAGGCAGGGATCGAGGTACAAATTGATGAAGCCAGCTGTCTCTCACCATTTCTGCTCTCCTGAGTTTGGTGGCCCATTCTTATCCCTAATTTCTGGTTTCTTTAGAGAGAAGGAAAGAAAGAAGTGAGCTAACATTAAGTAAATGCTTATAATGAACTACCACTGCCATGAACTAGACATATTATATATACAATTTCATTTAATTTCACAGGGTGTAATGTTACCTGAAGCTCTCTCTGGTGGCACAAATCGTTTGAGCTTGGCTGTTAACCGAAAGTTTGGAAGTTTGAATCCACCCAGCAGTACCTTGGAAGAAAGGCTTAGCAATCTACTTCTGTAAGATTATAGCCATTGAAAACCCTGTGAAGTTCTACCCTGACACAAATGGGGTGGCCATGAATTGAAATCAACTGAATGGCAACAAGTAATGTTACCTGTGAGCCCTGATTCTTCCGAAAATCCAAGTGAAGGAATGCAGTGGGTGATATGTAGTTTAGACCAGAGCATAGGAGATAAGGGGACAAGGAGACTCTCCTTGTAGGATCTATTCTATTCTTTCTGCTCACAGGAGATAAAATGCTGTAGTGTGGTCACTTTTAACATTGATATACTTTAACATTTGGGCACTTTTGGGGGTGCAAACTCTCATTTGGAGATTTATGAAATGATAGAATCATTTTACTTTGTGGACTAATATATCCAATGATAGTTGCAGTTTGGATCTGTACTGGTGGCTCTCTAGAGACAGTTTAGAATCTTTAGCAGAACTCACCAAAAGAGCATTTTCAGTTCTTCATTAACTGTGTCTCTGAGGAAACTCGCTGTTAGACCATGAGGCCACAACTAAAGCACCCCTCTCCACCTTATAAGGCAGGTATCTTGGAGGAAATAAACTGCCCCAAACGTGTATAATGATGTCAACAGTGCAACAATCATCCGTAGTATCAGTTTAATTTTAGTTCTTATTGCTTTAGTTTTACTTTTGCTCATAAGACTTATTGCTTGCTGACCATAATAGCTCAGACTTTAATTCCATTAACATCTTTCAGGAGTAGATGACGTGCTTTGGGGCTCAGAGATCCCAGGAAAAGGGTGAAAACAGGGCTTCTGAGGTTTGACCCTGACTGTTTCCTGTGGGTGGACAGATACCCTATTCCACATGAAGAGCTGCTGGAAAGAGCTCATATGAATTACTTTAGTTTACTTTGCGTATATAAATGCTTAAGCCTGTGCTTAATAATACACTTGATGCAAATATCCTGATGAACACGCTAACCGCTAAATCAGCCTTTCACGTAAGTTCAATGGGCTGGCCATCCCACAGCTTTTACCAGCCTGCCCTCTCTCCAGGCTACAAAGCCTGCATCACAGAGACAGTAAAGCTAATTAAAACAATTAACATTCTTTCCTACTGACTTTTTAAAAGTTGCCCTTGTGATAGATATGCAGTACAGCAACATGTGAGACTCAATCAACTTAAAAGCTTAAAACAAACAAACAAACAAATCAATTGCCATCGAATCAATTCCGACTCATGGCGACTCCATGATGTGTTAGAGTAGACCTGTGCTCCGCAGAGATTTCAATGGCTGTGATCTTTCAGAAGCAGATCACCAGGTCTTTCCCTTAGGTGCCTCTGGGTGGATTCAAACCATCAATCTTTTGTTTAGTAGTCAGGTGCTTAACCATTTGGGCTACCCATTGATAATGCAGATACAACACAGCCTCTGAGCCTGGTGACTTCAAGTTTTAAACACTGACCAGGCGCTCCTTGGAAACTCCATGGGGCAGTTCTACTGTGTCCTATAGCGTCGCTATGAGTCGGAATCGAATTGAAGGTACTAGGTCTAGGTTAAGTGGTAGCTGTTTATATTTGTCATTATGGAATGTAAGCCCCTGAAGAACCTTAGAGCTTGTCTTGGTTATCTAGTGCTGCTATAACAGAAATACCACAAGTGGATGGCTTAACAAAGAGAAATTTATTTCTTCAGAGCAAAGTAGGCTAAAAGTCCAAATTCACAGCATCAGCTCCAAGGGAAGGCTTTCTCATCAATCTTCCCCTGGACTAGGAGCTTCTCAGCACAGGGACCCTGGGTCCAAAGGATGTGCCCTGCTCCTGGCACTGCTTTCTTGGTGGTATGAGGTCCCCATTCTCTACTTGCTTACCTTTCCTTTTACCTCTTGTAAGATAAAAGGTGGTGCAGGCCACGCTCCAGGGAAACTCCCTTTACGTTGGATCAGCGATGTGACCTTAGTAAGGGTGTTATAATCCCACCCTAACCCTCTTTAACATAAAATTACAATCACAAAATGGAGGACAACCACACAATACTGGAAATCATAGCTTAACCAAGATGACACATTTTTCGGGGACACAATTCAATCCAAGACAGGGGTTTATTTAATCTAATCCTCTTCAGACATGAAAAAAAAAATGAGGCACAGAGCAGTCAGGTACAGCACCTCTGGGTTGATATGAACCATCAACCTTTTGGTTAGTAGTCAAGTGCTTAACAATTTGCACTACCTGGCGGTGCCTATAAGTGTTTACTGGGCATCTTTTGTGTTCCCACCATAAAGCTAAATGTAGATACCAGATGCAAAAGATGTGGGGGACACTACCCCTGTCCTCAAACTCTAACAATCAAGTCAGGGAGTGAAGGACACTCTAGAGATAAGCATAAATTTTTTTTGACAATATATGTAAATTACATGATTAGACTCTATCCTGGGGTATTTGAAAAGTCTTCAGGGAGGTGAAGAGATGGGCTGAGTATTGAAGGAGTAGAGTTTGTGTTATCGATGATAACTATTTACAATATTGGAGCACATTAGCATTTACAGTGAGCTCTTTTTTTGATCCCAACAACATCCCTCTAAGATAGGTGGTAGAAGGAATGAGAATTTGTTGAGTAAGTATGCTAAGTTGACCAGATGACACTTACACATTGTATGGGCTTCTCTCCCCTGAGTTTAGGGAACCCAAATCTTTTATAACGGGCAGTAAGCCTGCCTGATTTTTGTTCCAAAAGGAGACAACGTCTCTGTCTTTCAAGGCTGTTTACTATACAAACACCCTTGAAAAGATAATATGGAATTTAGAAACCTCTCTCATAAGATATTAAAAAATGTGAGAGACCCATGGAGAATTGTCTCACAGTAACTTGCTCGAGATTACCCAGCTAGTAAGAGTCTAGGGCTAAGAGTAGAACCAAAGTAGGCCAGATAAGTTTTCACTGGCTCCCTGTTCAAGACCATCAGTTTGTCCCAACCTCTGGGGCCATTCCGTTTCCTTTTTGGGGAGTTGTTGCTGGCCTCACTCACGTGGGACATCCCCACATCAGTGACTGGGCTCTTTCTTTGTCTCTGTGGATAAACCCCAGTCTTGGACTCCATTCTTGTGGCGGTTCTTGACTTTTTCCCCAGGGCTGAAGTACCTGCCTTGGTCCTGGATCCAGTCCCATAGTCCCAGGAATTTAGCTGCCATATCCTCGACCACTCTTGGTTAGCATTATGCCTGGATCTTTGTGTCTTCTATTCTAGATGTTGTCACTCTATCTGTCTACTTCATCTACTTGTTGCACTTGCAAGAGTTCTTTGATGCTGACCTACCTACTGAGAACACTCTCTTCATCCTATTATTACCTCTGCTGTTCAAAGACCATGCTCTGTGGCCCAGTTGCACTTCAAACATTCTGTCCTACACCATCTGCTCCCAAGTGCTTGTCTCATTTTGTTCAATGTGTCTTGTTGTTGTGTCATTGTCCAGTTGCTTAGTTAATTTCATTCCAATGGGAGAAGGAGGTGGTGATGGGGAGATCAAGGATGAAAAGCGTGAAGAAAGTACGGAGGGAAAATAAGAACGCTGGGCCAACCAGGAGGCCGGTATGATTAAATCAAAGGGAAGAGTGGGACAAAAAAGACTTTGAATGCCAGGCTGAAGAATACCAATAAACACGACGACTGAATCATAGAACATCAGTAGTATGGACAGAGAGAGAGCATGGGCTTTGGAATCAGATAGAACCAGGTTTGAATCCTCGATCGGTGACATACTAGGTACGTGACTTTGGAAATTTTGCTCAATGTCTCAGAGTTTCCTAATCTGTAAAATGGTGGTAATAATATACCTACCTTATAGAGTCGCTATGAGTCAGAATTGACTTGACGGCAATGGGTAAATGGGTTATGGGGATTTTATGATGATTGTTGATAATGCAGCTACAACAAATAAGCTTTTCTTTCCAAGTTTTAATGCTCAGTAAATGATAGCTGTTACATACTTGTCATTATGGAATGTTAGCCCCGGAAAAAACCTCAGAGCTTATTTAATCTAATCCTCTTACTTTAGACATGAGAAAAATCGGGCACAGAGCAGTCAGTAAAGTGATCTGTTTGCCCAACCTTGCCAGCTAGTGACAGACTCTTACTCACTGAACACTTATTACTTATCAAACAGGCATTGTTAGCATGTCGTCAGGCATTTATTAGTTGGTGGCTTTGTTGCAAGATAGCCAAGGCCATCCTCTGGAGACAGAGACCATACCTTTAATTTTGGCTTACTCTGTGGTGGGGGGAAATTTTCCTTCCTAAAGCCCAAAACCAAACTCATTTCCATCAAATGAACTCCAACTTGTGGTTCCCCCATGTGTTATAGGGTAGAACTGAGCTCCATAGGGTTTTCTTGGCGTAATCTTCATGAAAACAGATCACCAGGTCTTTCTTTCATGGAGCCACTGGGTGGGTCAAACCATCAACTTTTCAGTTAGCAGCTGAGGGCAAACAGTTTGTTCCAGGGCTTTGAACCAGCTCGAACGGGTTCAGTCATGGCTAATGAAGCGAAATTGGAACAAATCTGAATTTTTAAAATTTGGGTAAAGTGGAATGATAAGCTAAATGGGAAAAACTATGGGTTGAAGCCCTGAAATAGGAGACTTGGAAGAGGTGTAGTGAGCCCCTTCAGGAACTTGATGTGGGAGATTTGATTATTGCCAGGGCTGTGGAAAGCGACCCATATTCAAAGCAGCTTGGTCGGCCACCATCTTTGAGTGGGGTATTGCTATTTCTGACTCTGGTGGTCAAGAGATTTGGTTGCTATGCAACACACATGCTGCCCTTTTCTTCTGAGAGAGAGATTAAGTCTCTAGCAGCACTTCAAGCAGTAATTTTTCCCATTCTCCTCCACCCACATTTAAAAAATTCAGGTCTGTTTGGGTTTTGCTTTGTTGGCCATGACCGAACCTGGCAGAACTGGTTCGAAGGCCTGGGTTGCACCACTCAGGGACTAGCTAAAGACTGTCTAGATGTAAACTAAAAGTGTGCCTCTTAAAGAGTCCTGTAACCAGCACTTGAGCCTCACCCACCTTCCCTCTGTTCCTCAAACCTGCTGCTCTCTTTAGGACCACTTCACTCAGCTAATTGCTACTCATCCTTTAGGTTTCAGGGAAGCTTTCCCAGATGTCCTCAGCTAGGCAAGGTTGCCTGTCAAGTACTTCCATAAACTCCCTGTGCTTCTCTTTCACAGTGCTTCTCCAGCTTCTTATAAGTGATCATTACCCATCTTTTCTGCTAGGTAATCAATCCCTGTAAGAGTAGTATTTGGTCTTGCTTTCTGTGACATCCCCAGAGCCCGGCATAGAGTGGATGCTTAATACATGTTGGTTAAAAGACTGAATAAAGCTTGCTAACTGCAACAGTTATTCCAAAATTTTGGAGTTACTGCTTAGGATTAAAAAATACTCTGAAGATGGGGAGATAATAGTCTCAGAATAAAGGAGAATACTTCCCAGGAAAGGCAATTAGAAAAGTTACACTGATATGTACATATTCATGCAATATATCTACATATATGCAGCGTATTGCATTGTCTTTATTTTTCTCCTTTCAGCTTGCAGTGACTCTTTGTCACAGACTTGCTTGGTCCAAGTACTTGGCATTTGGAAACTGCTATGCTAAAAGTCATAACCATTAATTAACTGTAGCAATTGCCATTCCTGCACATTGCTTAGGAAAGCAAATTTCAGAGTCCCAAAGGTTTTCATGACACACATGCCAATTATACATCCATCTTTTATTTCCCTTTGGTTCTCTTTTTACCCCTGGTCCTATTTTTTTTTAAATGAAAATCCCATCTCATTGTGGTGCCTTATTTAGTTTTTGAGGCTGTGCACGCTGTAGGGGCAAGAGAGGTAGCAGCGCATGCAGATGAGGACCACTGCTGTTGTGTGCTGTTGAGTTGATTCCAACTCATGGAGACCCCATGTGACACAGTAGAACTCCCCATAGAGTTTTCTAGGCTGTAATCTTTACTGGAACAGATTGTTAGATCTCTCTCCTGAGGAGCAGCTGGTGGGTTCAAGCCACTGATCTTTTGGTGTGCTTAACTGTTGTGCCACCAGGAATCCTCTGTTCCTTTAGGGAGTGTCATTTAACAAAAGTGGAACAAGACCCCCCTGTGGCAGCTAAAATGCTTTCGTGGATTTATGGTGCCCTTAGTTTTTTTTTTTTTTTTAGATCCTGGCTCAGGGTGAGGACAAGGGAACGGGCGCAGCTGTGCTTAGGAAATGAGACACAGGGATGCCAAGTAGAGCTGTGCAGGCTGTGCCCAGCCAGGGGGCCCAGCTGAGGGGTGAAAATCCTGCCAAGCTGTGTAGCCAGGTGGGAGCTGGGTCTGTTAGGAAGACATGACTACATGTTTCCAGATGAAAAGGGAAAGGCGAAGGGCTGCAGGTGTCCGTGGCACGAATGAGTTGATAGAACACGTTGATTAGAGGACCTGAACTCCACCACTTACTATGTGACTCTGGGGACGTTTGTAAGCCTTGGTTTCCTCATCTGTAAAAAGAAGGATAATACTATCAGTTTATAAGGTTGCTGGCAGGATTAAATGAGATAATGTAGTAGAAGGCTCAGCAGAGTTCAGGACCATGTTCAGTGCTTCATAAATGCTGCCTATATTGATCTTTGGAGGTATCATGAAACCCATGGTCATCCAGGAAGTACTGATGGACAGAGAATGCATACTGCCCTGCTCTCTCCTCCTCCCTAGCCCACTGATCTGTCTCAACCTGTGCCTTCCCCTAAAGTCACCACCATTTTCACTTATCCAAACCAGAAACTCAAATAGCATCCTAGACTTCTTTTTCTCCTTTTCCCTCACCTCTGACAACCAAGCAGTCCCAAATGTCTGTGGATTCTACCAGCCAAATCCCTTCTCCATCCCTCTTACCCTGCTCCCTGGTCCAGAGCATCCCCATTCTTCACTTGGATAAGGGTAGCAGCCTCCAGGCTGACTCCCACCCAGATCTTTCTGAAACGCAAATCTGATCTCATGCACTCCCTTGCTTAAGCTTATCCAGTGGTTCCCCGCTTATGTGCAGGATAAAGCCAAATTTCTCTGGGCGTTATTATGGCTCTGCAAGATGTGGCCTGTCTCCTTACTGTTCCTACCGCCATTCCTGTGTTCCAGCACACGGCACGCTCTGTGACCTCTCAAAAGCTTCATGGGGTTTCCTGTCTCCGAGCCTTGCGCATGCTGTTTTGCCTCCTAGAATGCAGTTAATAATGAGGAGGAGGAGGATGCAGAAGAAGAAGGCAGCAACAATAGCAACTACCTCGTACTGAGCATTTACAGTATGTCATTCCCTGTGCCAAGTGCTTTACGTTCATCATCTGCCTTTCCACAACCTTGGCCACTTGGTGAATTTATATAGTTATGCTCTTTTAAAATATATCTTTGAATTTATTCACATGAGCGCTTCACATATCATTCAGAGGACTTGACTTTGTGTCCCTCACCTACAGGGGGAGCCCACTTTGGCCTGTGTAGAAGGCTGTGTTGAGCCTTTGACTCATTTTTTTTTTTTCCAGTTTTTATTGTGCTTTAAGTGAAAGTTTACAAATCAGGTCAGTCTGTCATACAAAAATTTATACACACCTTGCTATATACCCCTAATTGCTTTCCCTCTACTGAGACAGCACACTCCTCCCCTTTACTCTCTATTTTCGTATCCATTCAGCCAGGTTCTGACCCCCTCTGCCCTCTCATCTCCCCTCCAGACAGGAGATGCCAACATACTGCCAACATACTCCCATGTGTCTAGTTGATCCAAGAAGGTCATTCTTCACCAGTATCATTTTTCTATTCCATAAAAAAAAAAAAAAAAAATTTTTTTTTTTTTTTTTTTTAGTCCAGTCTAATCCCTGTCTGAAGAGTTGGCTTTGGGAATGGCTCCTGTCTTGAGCTAACAGAAGGTTAGCTGCTCTCCTGCTCCCTCAGGGGCTCTCTGTTGTGTTCCCTGTCAGGGCAGTCATCTGTTGTAGCCAGGCACCATCTAGTTCTTCTGGTCTCAGGATGATGTAGTTGCTGGTTCATGTGGCCCTTTCTGTCTCTTGGGCTTGTAATCGCCTTGTGTCCTTGGTGTTCTTCATTCTCCTTTGATCCAGGTGGGTTGAGACCCATTGACGCATCTTAGATGGCCACTTGCTAGCTTTTAAGACCCCAGATGCCACTCCCCAAAGTGGGATGCGGAAGGTTTTCTTAATAGATTTTACTATGCCAATTGACTTAGATGTCCCCTGAAACCATGGTCCTCAAAGCCCCGCCCCTGCAACACTGGCCTTCGAAGCGTTCAGTTTATTCAGACAACTTCTTTCCTTTTACTTTAGTCCAGTTGTGCTGACACCGCCTGTATTGTGTGTTGCCTGACTCATTTTTAAAGCATGGCTCAGAGCTCATCTTCTGTGATGCTGGGCCTGTCACTTCCCTTCCCTGGAAGCTGATCACTATGGCATTTGTGCTACTATTGTACCTTCTACTAACATCCATTGTGTTGTAAATATTTACCCAACAGACCGTGAGATTCTTGGAGAGAGGGGCATGCCACTCATCTTTGCATTTCCAGAGCAAAGTGCAATATCTTGTACTGATTAATTACGCAACACATGTTTGTTGAGTGAACTAAAGGTATAAAATGAAGAGACACGTGCACAGGGCAACCCTGTCTCCCTCGGAAGCACAGGGCAAGTTTTTCCTGCAGTAGAGAGTGTGAGAAATCTGATCCTGGCTACACTGCATCCTTAACTGGACCCCGAGCAAGTTTTGACAGATCCCAGATGTAAACCATTCATTCCCACCAGCTAAGCCACAGGCTAGTAAGAGGATGAATGTCCTCCTTGCTCATGACAGGAATACTTGTTAAATGCTCGGAGGTTCTCACGGGCAAGAAACATGTTTGTCGCCTGCGTGGCATGTTTCGGAGAGTGTGTCCCCACAAAACTCTTCCTGCTCCTTTCCCATTTGTGCACCTTGTTTAGCTAGAATCTTCACTTTGAAGGAACAATCTACCTTTCTGTCTGGCTCTTCTGGTTTCCTGAAGCTGTAAGCGCATGCGCATGTGCGTGCCTAGGTGGCAGAACTCCTTTTGAATTCTTTCATGATTCAGTATATTGCAAACTTTTAAATCAAAACCTTCCTTCACTCTCTTCTTCTCCCACCACTTCTCTCTTCCTTCTGCTTTTCCTTCCTAATGTTTTTTTCTTCTTATCTTTGATCTCTTCCTTCACTTGCCGTGTTTTTGTAAAATTCTTCCCTCCCTGAACCCATTTGATCTCTGGCGTTTAGTGCAGAATGTGTTCCGTTATAGTTTAGAACACTTTTCTTTCAACGGGTCTTCTCTTGGGACTAGCCTATGCATCCAGGGTTGGTAAAGCCCTAGGGGGATGCAGTTGGGAGAAGAAAGAAACTTCACATGATTCATAGGCTTGTGACCATTTGACTTACAGACATGAATGTTGAGACTTTCAGATGAAAAGTGAAAAAAAAAAAAAAAAAATCCAGTAAAAGATCACCAGATGTCTTGTCTGCAAGACTGTAGGCTTTTGATGTCAGGCAAAAAATTCTTGACTGAATTTTAAATATTTCGCTGGGTATTTTAAGGATATTTAGATAATAGTATTAGCATCTGGGGTCTGTTTAAGTAATTTGAAAAGTTAATGAAATATTCCATGCTTGTTGTAAAGAAGTCCAAATAATGTAGAAGTCTACAGGTAACAGCCTCCCTTCCTACCCCTCCAATTTCTCTCTTTCTTTCCTGAGATGAATTTCCAGATGGAACATGCATGCTTTGGGGGCATTTTTTTCTGTGCATTTGCATACACTTGTAGTTCTATTATTATGTTTTACTCAAATGGACATTTATTATACAAGTTATTCCGTGATGTTTATTTTTCATTGAACAATAGACCTTGGAGAGCTTTCATGTCAGTAAATATAAAACTACCTCATTCTTTTTAACTGCTGCAAAAGGTCTGTAACATGGGCATATTATCATTTATTTATTCCCCCAGGAGGGTTGTTTGGGTAGTTCCTTCCCTCCCTTCCCCTCCTATCCCCTCCCCTTCCTGCCTTCCTCTGGACTTTGTGTCCTGCTTGGGAAGACTTCTTCCATCTCAATATTACTTACAAATCCCATATATTCTTTCAGTGTTTTGGTAGTTCTTTTAACCTATATTAAATTATATTTTTGTATATGGAGCAATATACTCTAAGTTTTCAAATGCGTAATTAATTGTTCAAAAATCAAACACTTTCTAGAGTTATCTCCTGCAATCTTTGACAAATAATTTTTTCCCCCCAAACTTAGAGGAAGTTGGAAGAGTGAAGGGAGAAAGTTAACAAGGAGTCAGGAGAAAGCAAGGCAGAAGGGGACAGAGAGAGATAAGATGAGATTTTTGGACTGCAGATTCTAAAGGTCTCACTAAAGTTTTTCTGTAACAATTCAATGAGGTTAGTTTTGGCATAAAATAAGGAAAATGTAAGCTTAGTCTCCCCGAAAATATTATTTTCTAACTTAAACAGGATGGCAAGATGATTCCTAACTTGGAAATTACATAAAGAACAATTTCTGCATCTTTTTAGTGGAGACTTATCTGTGAAAGAGTTAGAATCAAGATACGAAGTTTGTAAGCTATAAACTGCAGCATTAGTAATTGATGAGTCTGTAGACATGTGAAATAAGGGAGCGAAAGAGAGAAAGGACCCAAATGCCATTAACAAGTGAATGAGTAAACAAATTGTGGTATATCCATGCAATGGAATATTATTCCACAATAAAAGGAATGAACTACTGATACTTCCAACATGGATGAGCCTCAAAATAATTATGCTGAGGGAATGAAGCCAGACAAGAAAGAACATGTGCTGAATAATTCCATTTATATGAAATTTTAGAAAATGCAAATTAATCTGTAGTGACAGAAAGCCAGCCAGTGTTACCTGAGAGTGGGAGGAGAAGAGTCAGGGATGGATTACAAAAGAAGAACAGGGACAGTTGTGGGGATGATGGATTTACCCATTATCTTGATTGTGGTGATGGTTTCACAGGTATATATATATATGTATATATATATACACTTCAAAACTTAAAAAATTGTACACTTTAAACAGTGTAGTTCATTGTATGTCAATTATACCTCAATAAAACTGTTAAAAAATAATGTTAGAAGGTGGTTATTCGCTTTGAAAAGCATGGTGTTTTCTAAAAGATTCAAAATGAGTTTTTTTTAAGCTGGCAAGATCTACTACTGTATTCAATACACAGTTTGATTTAGAAAAACCCAGTTTACACCATCATACTTTTAGAATTAAAAAATTATTTAAAGACTATTTCTTAGAGTTGAAAGAGTCTGTGTTGATCATCTATGGGGTGGAAAGTGAATCAGAGAGAAATATAAGAGGTTTATAAAGGCATCTATCCAACTATAACACTCTTGGGGTTATAGAATCACTTCTCCAAAGGGAAATTATAGGCACTCCACTGCCATAGTCAATAAAATCCAACTGTGCAAAGACGACAGAGCCCAAAACTTGTAAATGCTTTCACCCAAAGATACAAGCTTTTCCCAACACCTATTAACACAGTCTCACACCACTCTAGGAGCAGAGGGGTACGCATCATCACCCTTTTTACAGATGGGGAGTTGTAATCCAAAAGGGCTCAGACAACCCGGCCGAGATCATGGGGTAAGGCAGATGCTGACTCAGGGGTGAGGCTTAAGAGTTCCGCCTCCTGACCCTGCCCTTACTTACTCCAACCAACAAAGGCCTCTCTGGCCCTAGACCAGAGCAAGTTTGTTCCAAACCACTTTGCTTTGGAAAAGAGATGGCATTAGACATCACACCAAGGGTGGGATCTAATGAGTCTGATGCAAAATCCATTTCTTTTCCTCCCTCACTATTTTGGACCAATTCATTGCTGTCTTCCTTTAACTCTTCGTGATTGACAGAATGTATTATTGAAGGTCAGGTGACAATCAGGATTGTCACCATTTGCTTTTCCCTGTTTCCAGAGAACCGACTTTGTTGTGGAAACTCTCAATCCTACTGGAATGATTATGGGTAAATTTGGAATTTTCTGGACCCAGGAAAGAAAGAATGCTAGAACCGATCACCAGCAAGTGAAAGATCTGACATATCCTTGGGAAGGTTTACCCCTGAGTTTCCAGGAATATTGTAGCCTTTAAATGTATCAGGGGTTCCCCCAGAGCCTAGAATGTGACCCCTAGTTGACTTTGGCTTATAAATACAGAGGAACCAGCTATTTTAGATTGTCAGATGCCGTCATTAGGAGCAATTTTTTTTTTAGATGACATACGGTGAGATGTCTAATCAATGTAAGACTTATTTATTATGAGTTTCTATTGTAGCTCTTACAGTAATGCCTGGTTTATCTGGGGATTATTCATATACTAGGTGCAGCCTTCTGATACACAGCCGAGAAACCAGAAGGAAGCAAAAAGGCCTTTGCATGGCCAATATGGGCACCAGAGATTCCTAGAGCTACTTAGCTTCTCTCAGAGACTATTTACTTTTATTTCAGGCACAATCTAATAAGCTTAATTCTGTCCTGCAGTAGGTTATGATCAGCACATTAATGGGGCAGGGAGGAACTTTTAGAAACAGAAGCAAGAAGCTGACAGCTTCAAATACATACACAATTATAAAAGCACAAATAAGAATGCAAAACAAAAAGCAATCTGAGGTAAAGGTAAATGGCTCTCCATACTTCAAAAGCCCAAAAGTTCATTATTTGTCTACAAAGTTCAATATTGGAGGTTATAATTATTTATTTGTTCTACAAACATAAATTGAGAGCCGGGGTTCTGCACCAGGCACTGGGTATATAATAATAAACAAGATAGACATGGTTCTTGCCCTCATGGAGGATAATAAATTATGTTAGATGAGCTTTGTTTAGAAAAATAGAGTATAGTTCAGTATATTTAGAAAGATTTCTGTAACAATTAAAATTTGTAAAATGATTTTACTCCCAAAGTTATAGGCTCCAGGGATCTGGAAGGAGCGATTATGCAGAACAATTCATTCTCCACAGACCTAATAAATGTAGCATTAATTGTATTAGCATGACATTGTTAATAGATTTAAATTAAGGGGGTGTGCATATGTGTTATTGTCTGAAGACATAGATGTCTGCCTTATCCTCTAATTATTGCCAACTCCCGTGAAGTTACATGTTTCAGCTTAATTAATGCAGCCTCCTACTCCTTGTGATGAGGAGCCCAGGTACAAGCTCCAGAGCGTTTGATGTGATGGAAGGGGACACATTTGAGGGAGGAGAAAGTAAGGAGACAGAACAGGGATATAAGGGGCCTTCAGTTTTCTTTTCACCTTTTTATAGAAGACCCTTATTTTACCAGCCTCTCTCTTCGCCTTCTCCCCCAGTTGCCCCTTTCATGAAAATGGAAGTCTAAAAGGAGTAGATTTAATGGAATTAAAGAGAGGGTGGGGCCGCCTGGGGATGTGCTATGCATTTAAAATAAAACAAAATAAAATGTCTCTTGAGTGCCAAGGCAGGAACTTTCTGCCTGACTGGAAGATCTGGTTACTGGAACAGGGAGTCCTTGAGGGGCCTTTCTGAAAAGGCTGGCATGCATGGCTGTGGGAGAGCTCCTCAGGGCATCCCCACCCTCCTGAGGACTGGCTGGGGAGTGAGTCAACGCGGGGCAGTGAGATGAGTCTGACCCAGCAGAGGGATTCAGTCAGAATGTGTCCACATTCCACCAGGGTCATCTCTGTGTCAGAAAACACCGCGAGCCCAGCAGGCTGATGTTGACTGAACTGAGCAGCTAGTCTGAGCCAGATGCAAAACTAGAGCCAGCATCAGTTCATGGATGGGGTCTCTCCTCATCCACCTACCCTGACTGAAAACTTTTCTTCACGTTTTTCTCACCATTTTATCCTCAGTCCTGATAGGAGGTAAACCCGTTGCCATCAAGCCGATTCTGACTCATAGTGACCCTGTAGGACAGAGTAAAACTGCCCCATAGGGTTTCCAAGGTGCTGCTGGTGGATTCAAACTGCTGAACTTTTTGGTTAGCAGCCGAGCTCTTAACCACTGTGCCATCATGTGAGGTAAGTGCTCAATAACGTTGAATGAACAAATGAGTGGCTGGATTAAGGAAATGTCTTTGCTATCCCCTTATGATATAGCAGAGTCTGTTTCTGAAACTACTTGCCATCTCAATGAGCTACCACCTGATTTAAAAAGCAAAAGAAAACAAAAAAAACACATGCACAGAACAAGAAGCAAAGCAAACAACACCCCAATCCAGCCTAGAGCTGCTCACACAGTGACATCCAAGGAAAGTAACCTGATGCTAAAATTGGGAGAAATCGGGCAATTATTCCCACATTATTATTATCCACTATTTCACAAAGGTTGCTGTAGAAGAAAATATTTATTCCATTTTTTCCTAGTAAAGATTTGATGGTTTCCTATTATTACTTTATTTACTATTAGTAATGAAGTGTATACCCAGAAGTTTATGTTTAGACAAGTTTTTACCCTGAAGGAGTAAGCAGCCTAATTATAGAAGACAAACAAACATAAATACACATACCTGCTTCTCTCATCAAAACAACCTCTGGGCAGGGCCTCTGTGCTTTGACTTTCAAACACCCCTGCCTCTTAAATATGGTGGCCCTGATGTCAGTCTGTTGTAGTGCTCTGTAGTGCTGGGAGATTGGATTTATGGAGACAAATGGTGGCACTGCCTTCTTGGAACCCATAGGTAAGCTGTAGCAGTTCTTTCCCACTGCCCTGTGGGTAGTGATCCCACAGTTGTCCATAGAAGCCAGTCCACAAACTTACCAGTCTACAATGGGTTAAGGAGCTTATGCCAAAAATGTACACCAACTATGTCACGAAGCACACTATTGGGTTCTACTTACTTTTTGGAATATGACTTTCTAGATCAAAGGTTGGCAACCTTTTTCTGTAAAGGGTCAGGGAGTAAATATTTTAACCTTTTCAGGACACTTAGTCTCTGTCACAACTAATTGCCATTTGGTGGTGCACAAGTAGCCATAGACAATACATAAAGAACGTGTGTGGCTGTGCTCCAGTACAACTTTGCTTACAAAAACAAGCCAGATTTAGCCAGTGGTCTGGACAGGGGTGGGGGGCCCCTGTTCTAATTGAAGGAGGCTTTCTGTTGATTACATTCTGGTACAGGCTTCTTAGTTTGTTGCAGTTTCCTGAGATCCACTGGACTAGATGCCCTAAGAAAGGACACACTGGGTAGGATCCCAGGGCCTATCCATTTGTTGCTGGTAGACCACTAAGGTAGGCAAATATCATGAAAAGAACTACGGTTTCTCTCATGGATAATGTTTTACGAAAGTAAGCATTTATACCCTGGCTACATCGTCTTTTCCCCCAAACTCACCAACGTCCGCACCACCATTGCTAGCCTCATAACTTCATTCAGTAAATGCCCACCTTCCCCGGCCTGGTCTTTAAAAAGCCAGTTGCCATTCAGTTAACCCTGACTCATGGCAACCCCTTGTGTGTCTGAGGAGAACTGTGTTTCATGGGGTTTTTAATGGCTGGTTTTTCAGAAGTAGATAACCAGGTCTTTCTTCAGAGGTGACTTTGGGTGGACTCAAACTGCCAACATTTTGGCTGGCAGCCCAGCATGTTAACTATCTGCACCACCGAGGAACTCCCTCTTGCCCTTTCCTCCTTCTAAGTGCTGTCCTATACTACCGCCTGCCTTCTTGCCTCTCCTTCTAGTTTCTTGGCCATTCACCCTACCTTCTACTTTCTGCTTCCAATAATGCTGCTACTAGTGTCTCCTAAAGCAGATGCTCCTTTTCACACTTGTTGTCATAAAATGGCGAAGGCTCATGTTTTGTCATCATCCTTCTTATCTGGGTGTTCACTTCCTCTCTCTAAAGTTCTATGCTTCAAATCTTCTACCTCTTACTCCTATAGATCCTACTTCCTAAAGACTTCCCTGCCTTTATTGCCAAGAAGACTGGTCTCCAAGAGTAAATTTCCCTGTTGTGCTTCTAATTGCTAAATGGTCCTTTCCCTTTCTATCTAAAAGGGATATGGAAAGGGATAGTTTCCAACTGAGCTCACCTCAATTTCTCTCTCTAGCCTCTTGATCTTCTCTTCTGGGTTGCTGTCAAGAAACACGAATGCTTTTCCTGTATGAAAGGTTACCCCATTAATGCTTCTTGTCTCTATATTTCTTTTCCATTCAGGTTCTTTGACGTGGAGTCTTTCCTTTGATTTGAGTCCTCACAATCACTACACTGAATGTAGTTGGTTGCATGGATCAGTCTCCTGAAATGGGTTGGCTGACATGGGCTTTTTAAATCTTGAATCCTCAGTATCCAGCTAGTACCTGGTACCTGGTGCCTACTCCACAAATATTTCTTGAATTGAGTTCATGTAGGCTAAGGACTGTATAGATATGCCCCCAGCCCTATGATACCTTGTAACGGGGCAAGGGCACACTCAGAATAAGCAGCAGTAAGACCTCAAAGGAGTTGTGTGGCCCTGGGTCTGGCTGGCGGTGCTGACTCTGTTTTTTGTCTCTAACTGGGTCTCTCCTCCACTCTCAGAATAGCCACCTCATCTTCTTTAGGGTGACAAATGCCTCCCTGGCCCTCATAGTCTTATAGGGCTCACCAGAGAGGCTGGTATGCTGGCAGCAGTAGAAGGGCTCCAGCACCTGACTGTGGTGGAGAATTGGGTAGGTAGAGGGTGAGGGAGACTCTGTCTTCTCCCCTTCCCGTCCACATGGTGGGATGCTTTGCATGGGGCATAAGCCCTTGTAGGTTTGGTTGTCAGTGGATGGCACTACTACCCTTCTATCACTCAAGCCAGAAACCCAGTCCCCTTAGGAGACTTCCTCTCTCACACCTACTCACATCCAATCCGTCATCCAGCCCTGTACATCATATGCCGTAATGCCTACTTCTTTACCTCTGACTACCACTACTTTGGAGCCCTCGTGGCGCAGTAGTCAAGAACTTGGCCCCTAACCACCAGCTGCTTCTTGGAAACCCTATGGGACGGTTCTGCTCTATCCTATAGGGTCGCTATGATTTGGAATTGACTTGACAGCAATGGATTTGGTTTGGTTTGGTTTACTACTACTTTATTCTGGTGACCATCAGCTCTTAGTTGGAGTACAATAACAACTCTCTTCTCCCTGGTCTCCTTGGCTCCAGTTTGAACCCAGCAATTCCATAATCCTCACCATAACCAGAGGGACCTTTCTAAAATGCAGATCTGATTCTTCAATGGCTCCTCCACTTATACAATCTAAAGGCCAAATTTCTCAGCCATTCCTAATCTGCTCCTTGGTTACCTTTCCAGACTCGCTGGTCACTACTCCCCAACATCTTCCTTTTCTTTTGCCTGAGCTAAGGCTCATTTGTCTTTTAGGCCCCAGGCCAGCTAACATGTAGTCACCACCTTTGGAGAACCTTCCCTTACTCTCCAGAGAGCAGAGCAGAGTAGTTGTTAAGAGCATAAGTTCTGAAGCCAGACCAAATATATTCAAATCCCAGCTTTACCGCTTACTAGCTGTGTGACCATGGACAAGTTACTTATGCTCTCTGGGCCTCCGTTCCTTTATTTGTGAAATGGGGGTGATGGTAAGCTTACCCGCTTCATGAAGATCCAATGAGGAGTGCAGAAGTTAATATATATAAAGTACATAGAACAGCATCTGGCACATAGTAAGCATTCAGTGTTGTAGTTATTATTATTGTTTTCTCTTCCAGTTTGGGATTAAATGTGTCTCATATATGTTTCCTTTATACTGGCTATCACCCTATCTTTATACTTCCCACGCTGTGTTGTATAATCTCTCTTTACTTGCCTCCCCTGTGAGACTGTGTGTTTTTCCCTCATTGAACCCAAACGATCAGCACAGTGCCTGGCATAGAGCATATGTCAAAAAATATTTCATGAATTAATCAATGAATTAAAACCAAAGATTCTTCATGAACCCTGAAAACATTATGCTGACTCAAACACAAAAAGACAGATACTCTATGATCCTACTTACATGAAGTATCTGTAATAAGCAAATATACAGAGACCAAAGTTTATTGGTGGTTACCAGTGGCAGGAGGGAGGGGGAGCCATTGTTTAGGAAGCATTGAGTATCTATTACTGGTGCTGGAAAATTTGCCAACAGATAGGGAGGATGGTTGTACAACGTGATTAATGGAATCAATGTCACTGAATTGTTGTTAGGTGCTGTCGAGTCAGTTTTGACTCATAGTGACTCTAAGTACAATGGGACGAAACACTGCCCGGTCCTGTGCCATCCTCACAATCGTTGCAATTCACACTGAATTGTACAGGCAAAAAAATGTTGATTTGGCAAATGTTTTGTTATAATATACTTACTACAATAAAAAAATGCAAAGATTTTTAACCTTCCTATAAAGTGGAGTGGAAGAACGAGACAAGAGGGAGAGAGAAAGAAATTGAGAACCAATACATTACTTTAAGATGGCCTTATTACTCTCCTCACAAAGATACACACGTGTCCTCTGCACCACCAGCGATTGACACGCCTTTTCTTCTTGCCACAGCAAGCAATCATCACAGCTCGTCATCTGCAGATCCTCTATTATTATGTGGGATCAAGAATTGATATCCTCACCAGAAAGCTTTTCCTCTTTTACCCCATTGTTATTTCCAGGTTCATAGCACTTTAGAAACCTGAGGGTTCCAAAGACAGATCTGGGGCTAACCGAGGTGTTAAAAGTGGATTGACTTCTCAGCAGCATTGCTCAGAATGGAATAGACCCTCAATATCTGCACATTTCCCAAGCCCTAATTATTGAAGGCTGGTGTTATTAATTAAATAGTGAAATGCCTGATTTCTCTAGTGAATCCTTGTCTTTAGTGGCCGCAGCAGCCACAGCAGAAGACTTGTTGCCCATGGCGCCATGATGAGGAATGAAGACATCCCTCGTTTTCTAACCATTGGACTTGTTCCGCCGTGATGTGTACTGCTTGGGAAAGTGAATAGCTCATCTTTAGGTGTCTTCAAAGAGGGGATCAGATGACGGTTTGAAAAAGATGTAGAGGTGAGCTGGGTGAGACAGCCTCCCTCAGATCCAGTAGGCAGTAGAGTCATTCAACTTTCTTTCAACAAGTGTTTTTTGAGCACCAACTGTGTGCCAGGCACTGTGTTAGCCCCAGAAGATCCCAAAACGAATAACATGGATGCCTGCCCTTCAGAAGCTCACAGTCTAGAAGGAGAGACAGTCAGAGAAGTCATCACATGATACGGTGCAGAGGAGTCACATCTTACTCAAGATTCGAGCCCAAAGTCAGTACATAAAGTGAAATGGCAGACGGTTAAGAAAATTGTTCACTAAAAAACCCCTTAAATAAACTGTAAGTAACTTCCTTTGCATTTCTGCTAGAATTTCCTTTTTTTTTTTTTTTTTCTCTGAGGCTAAGGTATATGTTGGAGGGGGTGGGAAATAAACAGATGTCTTTCTCTTTTCTCCTTTCCTTCCTGGTATTTACTGAGCATGTACAGTTAAATTTATTCAAGTTAAATGTACATATGATGTTACTCCTTGCTCATCCCTAAAGGAGAAGTCTGTATGGATATATAAAATGCTTTGGGAGCATAGAAGAAAAAAGTCCAGACTTTACCTGAAGAAATCTAGGAAGGCTTTACAGAGGAGGTGTCATTTGAACTGGTAGAGGGAAGAGCTTTCCAAATGCAGGGAACAGCATGAACAAAGGCCTATAGATATGGGAGAGCCTGGTTTTTTCAGAAGATGATCTAGAGTTTATATTTGATGTAGGGATGGTGGTAGTGGAGAAGGTAGGAAGTGGTGGGACAAGAGAGGTTCATTAGAGCAAGACTGTGAAGAGACTAAAACACATCAAATGGCTGGCACAGCTGGAGAGAAGAGTGATGAGAAGCATCCTGTCCACTTCTGCCAGTCTGCCATCTTGCACCTCCATTTCTCCTCACTCTCAGCTTCCCCGCACGACTAACTACTTCCTGAAACGTCTAGATACACCACTCTCTGCCTCAATCATGTTGTATTGGCTGTGAATAATGGAGTGTTGTTTTCTAGCTGAAGGCAAGGATGTTTCTTCCTAAGGCGTTTTCATCTCAGGATCACCAAGTAAACTCAAAATACTGAATCACTATTAGTCTCGATGATGGCTTTAAATGTAGGTGGGTCTCACACTTCTGGTTTGTAGTTAAGAGTGTGGCATAGCTACTCTTACGGAACCCACGAACCAGGGGTTGGCCAGCATAAGCACCTAGATGGTATTCTACTTCTTGCTTTGTCATGTAGCCCATGCAATGGACATCTTCAGGGACCATTAAAACATTGTCATCTTTACTTCCTAGGAAAGGAAGAGAAAACGAGTGCCATATTTCATCACCTCTGGAAAAATTAAGGAAGTGACAATGAAATTCTCAGCCGAAGATATATCAAGGACAACATAGTATTATCTTTAAAATCTGGAGTGTTGCTTTATCAATTAGAATCAGGTCAGGTGGCATATAACAAAGAAACCAAACTAATGGTAATTTAAACAAAATAGAAATTGATTTTTCTTTCAAATATAAGAACCTAGAAGTAGGCAGCCCAAGGCTGATAAAGTCATACAGTGTTAGGGGCCCAGACTTTGGACTTATTACACTGTTATCCTCTTCATGAGGCTTCTACCTCATAGTCCAAAATAGCTGCTCAAGATCCAGCCATCACATTCACATTCTAACCAACAGAAAGAAAAAAAAAAGGACATGGAAGGAGGAGCCAAAGCATACCTGGCAACTGTCTTACAAGGAAATTTATTGGAAGTTGCCACACATGACTTCTGCTTATAGCACTTTGGCCAGAACTTAGTAGATGCTCTGAAATGTTGCCATTATTCCAGTTGGCAAGGTGAGAATAGATAAAATAGATACTCCAAAATCAAAAAATCAAATCCATTGCCGTCATGTTAATTCTGACTCATAGCAACCTGATAGACAATTTAATTAGCAGCTTCTGCCACAAATCCTGTGAGCAAGAGCCAAGCACTATACCTATGACCAGAGAGTTGACAGCAAAGTGGCGTGCCTCAGAGAATCACATAACAGCACTAGGGACTCCTACAAAGAGTCATTATCCTCTATAAATCACAGATCTGTGTGATCTGATTTTCATTGTCGTTATCGTTGTTTGTTGCCATCAAGTTAGCTCTGACTCAGGGCAACCCCATATATAACAGAGCAAAACGTTGTCCAGTCCAGGTCAATCTTCACAATTGTTGATATGCTTGAGGCTATTGTTGTGGCCACTGTGTATTTTGAATGCTTTCCAATCTAGGGGGTTCTTCTTCCAGCTACATATTGGACTGTGGTTAATTTTCGGAAGTCGATCTCCAGGCCTTTCTTCCTAGCCTGTCTTAGTCTAGAGGCTCTGCTGTCCACGATGGGTGATGCTGCTGGTATTTGAAATACTGGTGTCATATCCTCTAAGATCATCACAACACACAAACCACAACAGTGTGACAAACTGACAGAGGAGTGGTGGGATTATCATTAGTTCTTATTTAAATGCTAGGGAAAGGACGAGGGTCACTTTAATTTGCCACCACACTAGAATTCTAGGTTTTCTGAGAACATTGACATGGACTAATATTCTGCCTATTGACTTTTCATTCATGTAACAACCACTCATTCCAGGTAGAGCTGGGAACACCAGGGCCCTTGGAGCCCCCTTTTTTAGATCCCTACTGTTTTCCAGGCCCTCAGCTGTTTGGATGCTACAGCAGAGGAACCTAGCATCTTTTTAGCAATAATGAATATGGATTTCCTCTCTAACATAGGCAGGACATAGACAAGTGGTGACCAAAGAAACAGCAGGGGAAGAGGAGGAGAAGGAAGTGGAGGGTGAAGTAGAGAAGTAATGGTGGGCAAAGAGAAGGAGGAAGGAAATGGGTGGGGCAGGCCAGCCCTGTACAAATGTGTGAATGGATCCTGTTTCCTCTCAGGGCTCTGCACTATCTTTGGACACAATCCCCACACTCCTTAGTCATCCAGCCTCAGAGTCCTCTTTATCATAAAAAAAAAAAAAAATTAGCCTTGACCAATCCTTCCCTCCCTCTGTCCTGATCAAGAGCAACGTCTTCCGTCTTCTGTGTAGGTATCTTTAGGGATCCACGTAAGTGATAACACTGGAACAATGGCTAGTCACTAGAAGACACAATGTATGTTATATATTTACCCACTCTCCCCAACAAGTTTGATAAGCTTATACACTTCCACAATGATCAAGGTAAGAATGTATTCCTCCCAGAAGCCATATTTACAGTTAAGAAAGATTTCTGAGCCTAAACTCAAAAATATATTAATCACTTTTAATAGAATCCTAGCAAAGGGAAAAGCACTGGGTAGGAGGTGTCCCTGCAAGGCTAGGGCTGGGGTTCTGGGGCCTCCACAGGAAGGAGTGACTGGTGAAATAGGGCTCACTTCCAGCACCAAACTGGTGTGTGCCTAGTATAGTACAAGCTCCATACTAGGGGACTGATCCATAATGAATCAACACATGAATGAGAGTTTAATGAATGGACAATTTACAAAGCTGTGGGGTAGGGGTAAGAGAACCAAGAAGGAATGGTGCAGCATGCAAGGGCTAACAACAGTGGAGAACCCTTACTGCCTCCCAGCCTGAAGGGAGAAGGGGTGGGCGTGGCTACTAGACCTGGAGAGAGCTGTGGCTGGGGGCATAGGGTCTTTTGACAGAGGCTGTGGTATTTTGTGGTGGAACACAGCTACTGCCAAAGCATGACCTTGGAGGTCAAGGTGGGGGATAACTACCCTGACTATCTCTCTTCCCTCTTCCAATCTCTCGTCTGTGCCTTGTATTGGCCAAACCCACTGGAAGCCAATGGTGCAAGGGAACCTGGGTAATACAGCCTGAAGAGTTCAGCCCACCCTCCCCCCCAAGTTACTGGGCAGGGTAGAGAAAGGCAGAAAGTGGATTTGGAGGGGTTAATAGAAAATGCAGCCCATTAGCTTTTAGAAGCTTGTACTTTATTGTGGGAGATAGACTGATATGCACACAGTTCTAATAAAAGGCAGTGGGATAAGATAATGGTAAGACCAAACGAACTGACTTGGTTGGGATAGAGGGTCCATCTTGGGAGCAGGGAAGGAGATAAAGTTGGATAGTAATTAGGACCGCTCAGTGAAAAATCTCAAAAGCTGTCAGGCTGAAAAAAACAAAACAGCACAGAGCAGCCATCAATGTTATTAATAGAATATGTCATCTTACTCATTTTATTAAAAGAAAAAAAATGTCAACAGCTGTTGGCTGTTGGAGTATGGTCTGGAGATCTTCCAATCCTCAGATGAGATATAATTATAAATCAAAGTAACTTATCCATTCATTTACTCTTTCAACAAATACTGTTGTTATTGTGTGCCATCAAGTCAATTTTGATTCATAGTCAACCCTACAGGACAAAGTAGAACTGTCCCATGGGGTTTCATAGGCTGTAATCTTTGTGGGAGCAGATTGCCAGGTCTTTTCTCCCATGGAGGGGCTGGTGGGTTCGAACCGCCAACCTTTTGGTTAGCAGTTAACCATTGTGCCAACAGGGCTCTCTCAAAAAACACTAAGTCCTTTTCAGGTGGCAGGTGCTGTATTGGCTGTCTGCTCCTCGTTGGTTTCACATTGCCCTTTTCTTTCTATCCAGCAGACTAGCTTCTCCAGACCCTTTCTGAGGGACAGTGATGCTTCCGTGTTGCTTGGCAGGAAAGACTTGCCAGCCTTTGTTGCTTAGTGAGTAGAGAAGGGAGCTGTGAATGTTTTTGAAAGAAACAAGATGTGGATATTTGAGCTCAAGTGTGGACAGAGGAGTGGAGGGAAACAGTAGAGAATTATCGAATTTGGTAGAGAAGCAAAGCCACAGATTCTGGAATCCTGGACTAGAAGGTACAAGCTTTGGGGCAATAGGAAAGAGAAATATATAGGTGTTTAATGAAATGTTAAAGGGGGAAAATGTATTTAAATGACAGCTCATATCCCTTCCTTTTCTCCCCTTCCACAAAGAACCAAGTACAAGTACGGAGGAAAAGCTACCTTAGCAAGAGGCAGAGACTTCTCTCAGCCTGCTTGACCCAGAACTGAACTTTTTAGGACTGAACCCAGGAATTCAGCAATGTACAAGATTTATTCACACAGTCCCAAAACCATTAAGTGATGCAGACAGACTATCTTGGGCCCTTGGCACAAATTTCCAGCAGTTTCCCTTGCCAACATGACTCCCTCACCCTCTCCGTAGGGATCTGCCTGCTTGTCTTTCCTTCATTCGGCCAAAGATCAGTGACCTGATGTCATCGTTTCCTAGGAGAACTATTTTTCAGTCTCTCACTCCTCTGTCTCTTGGAGTCACTGCTCCTTGATAATGCAGTATGTCTGGCCAGCCTCTTCTGAAGTATCTCTGAGGTATCTCCTTACATTCTGACTTTTACTGAGTAGATACTACATGTAGGAACCTTGGTAGCACAGTTAAGTGCTTGGCTGATAACTGAAAAGTTGACGGTTTGAACCCACCCAGGGCTCTGTGGGAGAAAGGCCTGGTGATCCGCTCCCATAAAGATTACAGCCTACGAAACCCTACGGGGCAGTTCTAACTCCGTAACATGGGTTGCTATGAATCGGAATCGACTCCACAGCACCTGACAACAATACTGTGTGCTAGACAAAGTGCTCCATTGCTTTTACAGCTTCTCCTCCCTTCCTTGACAGGTTCAGCTGTCAACAGGGTCTCCGTGATGGTCTCTGCTTTTAGCAGCACGGTGGTGAAGAGCACTGACGTCAGATTGCCCGGTGTTGAAGTCTGCTTCTGCTATTACCAGCAATGTGGTCTTCTAGGATAAGTCATTTAACCACTTTAAACCTTAGTTTCCTCATCTGTAAAATGGGAATAATATTAGTTTCAATTTTGTGGAACTGTTATGAGGGTTCAATGAATCAACACACATAAAATGTCAGGCCCCATGTCTGGCCTATCACGAGTGCTCAATAACTGCTCTTGTTATTACCATCGTTGGGGTTACTGTTTTCACTCAGGGGAGAGTGTAGGCCTCCTTGGAGTACAGTGTGCTGATTTCAACTCTGAATTGCTTTTTGTGCTCTGATACAAGGGTCTTCTAAGCGTACGGATGACTTAACAGCTCTCAGGTTTATTTTTTACATAAAAACCTTGTTTTCCGAAGAGGAGGAGACTAGGGTAGAATCCAGTCTGTGGTCATTCAAAGGCAACGGTAAGCTTCTTCTAGAGCTTCCTTGGATTCAGAGAATCAACTAATGTTGGAGCTCAAAGTCTGTGAGATCTTTTAGCCCATAACAGGCATTTAAAAGATGAAAAAAAAAAATGAGACTTGCAGATTTCTTTGTTGTTAGTTGCTATCGACTCGGCTCCAACTCTGGTTGACTTTATGTATAACAGAAAAAAATGTTGCTCAGTCCTGCACCACCTTCACAACTGTCAATATTCTTCATGGACAATATTCTGTTCTGATCCATAAGGTTTTCATCAGCTAATTTTCAGAAGCAATCACCAGGCCTTTCTCTCTAGTGTGTCTTAGCCTGAAAGCTCCACTGAAACCTACCCACCATGGGTGACCATGCTGGTCTTTGAAATACTTGTAGCATAGCTTCCAGCATCACAGCAACATGCAAGCCCCCACAGTACAACAAACTGACAGGTGGGTGGTGGACAGGTTATGAGGACTTGTCTGGTGGCAGTGGACCTACTGGAAACCTGGACTAGAAGCCACGTCTCTTACCTCCCAATTTGGCAGGGTTTCTCAAATGTCCCTTATACCTCAGTAGGGGTTTTCAAGTGTTTTATTTTTCCTCCCTCCCTCCCTTGTGCCTTTCACCTTTCCTATCTACCTATGAATCTATCTATCTGTTAACTATATAAACTTTTTTCCTCCAAATTAAATCTTTCACAGATGCCCTTTTTATAGAGGTGGAAAAGCTGAGCTGCTGTGGCTGAGGGTGATGCAGGGCCTGGAACCCCATGCGCTTGGCCTTTCCCTTGCTCTCTGCAGCAGCCCTTGAGACCGTTAACACATCTGTCTTATTGGTACTTGTACATGCATTTCTTTGACATGGCTTCAAACTCTATTTTTCTAACCAGTTTTCCTGGTATATGTTTTTGAACCTACCCTTTGAAAAACCCATTGCTGTCAAGCCAATTCTGACTCAGCGACCCTATAGGACAGAGTAGACCTGCCCCATAGGCTTTCCACGGAGCAGCTGATGGATTTGAACTGCTGACCTTTTGGTTAGTAGCCAAACTCTTAACCACTGCGCCGCCAGGGCTGTGTGTTGGTGGTTTTGGAGCCCAATCTGTCTTAAAAGACAATTGTCAGCTAGTATCCTCCATACCATATATCATAAATGGAGAAGTTTCTGGACAGATCACCCTGTACTTTGGTCTTTGCAAGGAGCCTGGAAGCCACCCTGACTATAACACTGGCCAAGGCTCTGTAGGATGGGAAGGACCCTAAAGTAAACAAGCCTACACCCCACTTTTGTCAACCGAAATATTTCTGTCCTTAGCTTGCAGCACACCCAAAACTGAGTTCCAAAAATTCCATTTTAATTTTTCTTGGCTTCTATGGTCACTCAGTTACAACTGGGGCCAGAGGAGTTTTGGCACCAAAAGCCTGCAAGGAAAAGGCTCTTTCTTTAAACTTTGTTGCCCAATTTTGCAGACAGTGTAGGCTGAGATAAGGTTTTGGATGGCCAGTCAATTCTTTCTACATGCTGCTCTGAGATGAAGCCAGACTCTGCCACCCCCTGAGATTCCCTGGTCAAATCGTGGCAGTTGTAAGCTGGCATTCCTGATGCCGAAGAGCCAAGTTTTCCCCGCCACCATCTTGCGTGAGTGCGCCTTCTCCCAGCCACGCACTCCTCTTTACCCTGCAGGCTGGGCTCGGGCCACAATCTGAGCCTCTTTCTTAGGCCCTGAGCAGATGCTCAGAGTCATCTCTGTCTATGCTTGGCTGCTCACTTGAGAAGGTGAGAGGAAGGGTGTTTGGAAGCATTGCCTCAGCCCTCTCAGCTATTTCCTTTTTTTAATTGATAGCTAACATACATTGAGGGTTTACTCACAGTGGTTAAGAGCTTGGCTGCTAACCGAAAGGCTGGTGGTTTGAATCTATCAGCCACTCCTTGGAAACCGTATGGGGCAGTTCTACTCTGTCCTATGGGATCACTATAGGGAACAAGGATGTACATATACTGAGCACTTACTATATTGGGCTCAGGTGCTTCTCACAGTAACCCTGTAAGGTTGGTACAAGTATTATCTCAATTGAACAGATGAGGAATCCAAAGCTCAGGACTCAGAACTTGAACTCAGGTCTGCCTGGTTCTAAGGACCGTGAACTTAAACATAACTTCACAATTCTGCCTTCCAGATATGACAGTTGTCATCAATGGCAGGAAGTGCCAAGGTAGGCACCTCAGGAAATCATGAGTAGGGTACCAAGCCCTGCCCCAGTCAACTGAGCCTCCGACTATAAGGGGTATAATGAGATCTATGTGTGCAGTGTCTTTCCTTCTTCAGGTAGCTCTGTGTGTGTGTGTGTGTGTGTGTAAGGGAAAAGGGAGAAAGGCAAGTGTAAGGAGTCCCATTATCTTCTAAGCTCCATGAGGGCAGGGAGTGTATCCACCTTGCTTAACGTTGCATTCTCTATACCTGGCACATAGTAAGCACACAATAAAAGTTGGTTGAATGAATGTCTACCTTACTGAATTAGTAGGTCTTCTCCTCTTTCACAGAGGTAAAATGCTCACCAGCCTTGAGATGCAGGGCATGGACTTCAGTGATATTTTTCTGTCTGTGTCTATAGGAACCGGTTAGCAGAACCACCCCTCAGTTGAGGAAGCCACTTATGTGGTATGTTTTGAAGGGTGTTGGGGGTTCTTATTTCCCAAGTAATATCATCCAAGACTCAACAGTTCATCATTTTAAATTGATTTATTTGTGCTCTGAATGTTACTTGTCCAGCAGAAGTTCTCTCTGAGATGCTGATGTCCATGGTAAGGTATCACATTTGAATTTGTTAGTAAGATGAGCAGTAAGGTGTGGCGGGTGGAGTGGAAGCTCTGGAGTCAGGTGGTCCGTAGTTCTAACCTCAATTCCACCATTTAGCATCTCTGTGATCTGGAATGAGTTATTTGACTTCTCTCAGTGGGGTTCCTTAACTATAACATAGGGATAATAATATCAGGCTCTCAGAATGATGAGAGTTAAATGATATTGAGTCTGTAAGGTGTCCAGTCAAGTATTGGCATACTAAACCAAAACCAAACCAAACCCATTGTCGTTGATTTGATTCCGACTTGTAGTGACCCTATAGGACAAAGTAGAACTTCCCTATAGGGTTTCCAAGGATTGGCTGGTGGGTTCGAACTGTCTACCTTTTGGTTAGCCACTGAGCTCTTAACCACTGAGCCACCAGGGCTCCATTGACACACTGGAGACTCTCAGATAGTGAAGTCTTTTCCCAATCTCCTCCTTCCTAAGAACAAGCTCCTAGGGAAGGGGTAGGAGGCAAAGTGGGAAGGTGGTGAGAACAGAGGATAAGGATGCTTGGAGGGACAAAGACTTTTGACACAGTTTTAAAAATTTGTCTAGCAATAGGCCTGTTGACTAATGTTGCTTAATGGGCATGCAAAACTAGTAAATAGGGAAATACTAAATTTTGTACAGTTATGTTATTTTATTGGAAAAACTAACAGGCTTAATGAGCACTTCTGTGCAAATTAGAAAAAGGTACCTCCATTAGAGGAGCCCAGGGGCACAACAGTTAAGTGCTGGGCTGCTTATTTAAAGCTTAGCTGTTAGAACCCATCCAGAGGCTCTGCGGGAGAAAGACCTGGTGATCTTCTGTCATAAAGATCGTTGTTGGGTGCAAACGAGCCGGTTCCAACTCACAGCTACCCTGTATGACAGAGTAGAACTGCCCCACAGGTTTCCCAGGCTGTCATCTTTATGTCACCTCCATTAGTGGGCTCTGCCCTCTGGTTGTATGACTTGGCAATCAGACCCGCACCTTCAGGCTCATTTGAAAAAGGGGCCATCCCCTCTGGCAGTGCAGCCCCGAGCCAGGGTGCACAGTTTGGCAAGCCCAGGTCAGCGTTCATCACCGCTCACCTCAGTCAATTGCTCCCGTGAAGTGACCAAAAACCAAACCAAACCCACTGCCGTCAAGTCGATTCCGACTCACAGCGACCCTATAGAACTACTAGTCATGAGTTGGCCTGCCAACCAGAGACACTGTTTGTGGAAAACTTGGGCTGAGTCATTAAATATAGTAGAAATTTGTGGATGAAAACCTACTATTTAAGTCAAAAGACCTGGTTCAAATGCCTTTCACTACTCTGTAACGTAGGGCAGGCTTATGAGGCAGGAAACACTCTGAGCCACAGTTTCTTCATCTAGAAAACAGTGATAGCAAATCTGTTTTAGTTACTTATTCCTGCATAACATTGCATAACAAATTGCCCTCAAACTTAGATGCTTAAAATAAGAATTAGCATTTATTATCTCATACAGTTCCTGTGGGTCAGGAATTCGAGAGTGGATTAGCCGGTTGGCTCTGCTTCAGGATCTCATGTGAGTTCACAGTCAAGCTGTTGACGGGGGCTCCAGTCATCTGAAGGCTTGACAGGGACTGGAGGATCCACTTCCAAGTTGCTGCTGGCTGTTGTCAGGAAGCCTCAGTTCTTCCTTATGTGGACTTCTCCACAGGACTGCTGAGTGGCCTCATAACATTGCAGCTGGCTTTCCTCAGAGCAAGTGATCTACTAGAGGGTAAGAGGAAAGCTGAAATGTCTGTTATAACTGGCGTGGGGGATCACACTCCATCACTTTTTCAATATAATATTGGTTTCACAGGTTAGCCCTATTCAACGTGGGAGTGTCTATGTATACCTGGAACGAATACTAGGAGGCGAGAATCATTTGGGACCATACAGGGGGCTGGAGGAGTCCCTGGGTGGTGCAAATGGTTAACACTCTAGGCTGCTAACAGAAAGGTTGAAGGTTCAAGTCCGCCCAGAGGTGCCTCAGAAGAAAGGCTTGGTGATCTATTTCTGAGAAATCAGCCATCGAAGACCCTATGGCGCACAGTTCCACTCTGACACACGGGGTCTCCATGAGTTGGAATAGACACAATGGCAACTGATTTTTTAGGAGGCTGGCTACGACAAATACCTACCTCAAAGGGTATTTTTTTTTTTTTTTATTATCAAATGAGGTAATGGATATAAACATATTTTGTAAATTTTAACCTACTATATATGAGTCCTGGCGGCGCAGTGGTTAAGTGTTAGGCTGCTAACCAACAGGTCAGCAGTTTGAATTTACCAGCCGCTCCTTGGAAACATTTTGGGGTAATTCTACTCTGTCCTACAGGGTTGCTATGTGTCAAAATTGACTCAACGGCAATGGGTTTTAAATAAGTATGAAATATTATTAATTGTATTATTGACCTGGATTTAACTGTCCAAACTGAATTTATGTCCCTGGGTGGGACAAACGGTTTGTGCTCAACTGCTAACCTAAAGGTTGGTGGTTTGAACCCACCTAGCAGTATTGCAGAAGAAAGGCCTGGTGATCCGCTTCTGTAAAGAGTACAGCCAAGAAAACCCTGTGGAGCAGTTCTACTCTGTAACACATGGGGTCAGCCTGAAGCGGAATCAACTTGACAGCCCAAGACAACAACAATTGTAGTTTTCTTATTAATGGGTCCTGCCTTCATTGCCCAGAATTCTTACACTGTCCGGGAATTCTGCAATGATCTGCAAAATGAAGGTAAGTTTTGAGACTATGTACCCTTGCTGTCATTTTGTTGACAGGAGAAAACATAAATATGACGGAAAAAGTAGTATTCCTAAGATTTACCGCGAGTGAGACCGAAAGGACAATTTTTGGCTCGGTTCTGCAGCCCTGCTTCTCAACTGAGTATTTATCTCCTTGCTCGCAGCTTTATTATGTGGGCTGAAAAGAGGCAACAAGATAAACTGCAAATTTAACAAAGAGAAGGGGAAAAGAAACTCAGGATTAGGATCCAAGAAGAAACACTGATTTTCCCTGGGTGATTGCCCAGGGAAGGTGCTTCACACCCCAGCTTCTGTGGACTCTGGTCCAGCTTTGAGGCCAGCCCCAGGGGTGCGGTTTCAGACCGGATGGAGAAGAGGGTGTGGTAGAATTGTAGCCAGATGGCTGTAAGCACCAGCTCCCTGCCCTTGCAGCCACCCCCCTCACCCTTGTTTATGGCTTTGGAAACACAACACTCTCTAGTCTCCAAAGTTCACGACAGCACTGGATTTCTGTCTGTGTTGTGGGGACCACTGGTTATGATATCCCCCCAGGCAGCACATAGAGTTTAGGTTCAATACAATTGGTAATGTTGGGTGCTGTTGAGTCGATTCCAACTCATAGTGACCTCGTGTGACAGAGTAGAACTTCTCCATTGTTTTCTAGGCTGTAATCTTTACAAGAGCAGATCTCCAGGTCTTTCACCTGAGGTCGAACCACCGACCTTTTTTGGTTAGCAGCTGAGTGTTTAACCATTGCGCCACGAGGGCTTCTTAGTAAGTATTCGTAGATTCACAAATTAAAGGCAGAGTCTGATTATTTGGATGTTGTTGTTGCGAACTGCTGTCTACTGGGCCCCTGACTCTTGGTGACTCCACGTACAATGGGATCAAACCGTTGTGATCCATAGGGTTTTTGTTGACTGATTTTTGGAAGTAGATTGCCAGGCCTTTCTTACTAGTCTGTCTTAGTTGGGAAGCTTTAAACAAACCTGTCCGCATCATAGCAACACACAAACTTCCACCGACAGGTGAATGGCAGCTGTGCTTGACATATACTGGCTGGGAATTGAACCTGGGTCTCCTGCGTGGAAGGCGAGAATTCTACCACTGAACCACCAATGCTTCCGATTATTTAGATAGTTTCCATAAATTGGCCTGGATGTTTCCTTCCAACTTTCTGAGTCTAATCCTTTTTCAGTCTTCAATGGTTCTTTTAGGAGAAGTCTCATCTTCACCCATTTAGTCCAAGCTTACTCCCTTTGGTACCTAAGAAATCTATTCTCTCACCTATCCAGACTTTCTTTTTCATAATTTTATAAATATTAATTGACATTTCTATTATAGCTTCCAGAATGTTCAGGTATCTTATCTCATTTAATCATCAAGCTGACCCTGTAAAGTAGGTAATGCTTTCATGCAGATGTGAAAAATCAAGCAATTCTCTTACTTGTGGGGACCTGTAAGTAACCCACATATATATAAATAATGCTTTATACAGGCCATAAGGGTGGTACAAATGGTTTGTGCTCAACTACTAACCTAAGGGTTGAGGATTCGAACCCACCCTGCAGTGCTGCAGAAGGAAAGGCCTGGCAATCTGCTTCCATTAAGATTGCAGCCAAGAAAATCCTATGGAACAGTTCTACTTTGTAATACACGGGATTGCCATGAGTTGGAATTGACATGAGGGCAACCAACAACAACATACCGGCTGTGGAGGCCATTCTCCCTAAATGCTCTGTTCAAATCTGGGTTATTCCCAAGGGCTCCAGTCTGGCCAGTTTAGAAGTTAATGAGAAGAAAAAGTGAATCCTGGGAACGGCAAGAGACCATGCAAGTTGAGTTTACACTAATGGAAGATCGAATTCAGCTCTGGAAGCCCAGTATGAGCTCTAGAATCATTCCCACCTACCATGGTGCCTCCAGAGTGGGTCTGCTCAGAGCAGACATGGGATTGTCTTGGGCTCCATTGTGGTGTGGATTCCTGCCTTTAGATGGATGAAGACTGGACCATCCTCTGTGGGTGTACTGAGGAGGGAAAGAGGGCCTGGTTATGCCTTATGATGACATCTGTCACTCTGGTTATCTTTATACACTCCTTTGCACCTAGCACAAGCTGGCACAGAAAGAATGCTCAATAAATGTTTTTTTGAATTTAATTGAATTGTAACCAATATATTGTCATTTTTTTTTCTTTCTCCAGGAAACTTAGTCTATAAATGAAATATACTTAACTGAAAATCTGTTGTTCTTCCCTCCCTTCCTTCTTCCTTGGCTCTCTCCCTTCCACTCAGCTCTTTTTTTCTTCCTTAACTCCTTCCATAACTAATGTCTATATAGAACATTACCATTTTCAGAGTGCCTTCCAGCCTCCTCAGGCCCTACACAGAGAAGGGCAGAACATGAACAAATAAGGAGCCTCCCCACAATAATCTCATTTGATCTGTAAATTTCACCACTCTTATCCCCCTTGAGTGTTAAATTTAAATTGCCATCCAGTTAATTCCATCCCAAATCCTAGTGTTTGTTCTGTTTTATTTTTCTACTTCCTGCATCAAAAAGCTGTTATCCCTAGTCTTCCACCCCCGCTCCTGGGGAAAGAAAAAATCCTCTCGTTTTCTGTGGGTGGCCTGTGAGTCTTCCTGAGCAGATGTTCAGGGAGTTAGGTTTCATCCATAGATTGGTGCCCCCGTCGCTTTGGTAAGCTGCGTGTATTCAATAAGCTGCTGCCTGAGGCCCACCCCCCTCCTCCCCTCACACCTCTTACTTTTTTCCTTTTAATTCAATTCCATCATTTAAATGAACTCTTCTCCCACTTCCTTAGCATGTAGTTCCTTACAATAATGAGTATAAGTTGCCCAACATCCAGGAAGGATTTGAAAATTAGTTAGACAGTACATTTACGAACAATTCTGTTCTCGGCCAACTCAGGGACTTTAAGTGCATCAGGAAGGTGTGATTCAGCAATTGTTGCTGTTGTTAGTTGTCCTCGAGTCAATTCCAACTCATGGCGACCCTGTGTGTGTCACAGTAAAATTGTGCTCCATAGAGTTTCTTAGCTCTAAGAAAATAACATACAGAGAATCTTTTGGCCAAGCACTAGTTTTCTTTGAACAGTTTACCCAACGTTTTTCAATACAGAATACAATGGTATAGCCCAGCAATGCCTTCTTGTATCTGCTTTGAAAGGCGAAAACAGCATTGAAGTGATGCAATACAAGCTGTTAGACTTTTTCAGGATACCAACTAGTCTGTTCCAACTCATGGAGACCCTGTGTGTTTCAAAGTAGAACTGCACTCCATAGGGATTTCATGGCTATGACCTTTCGGAGGCACATTACCAGGCCTTTCTTCTCAGGTGCCTCTGGTTAGTCCAAAACACCAAGCCTAGTGCTTAACTGTTTGCACCACCCAGAGATTCCTTTTTTTTTTTTTTTAGGGCACACGGTATTTTATGGGGAAACCCTGGTGGAGCAGTGGTAAAGAGCTACATCTGCTAACCGAAATGTCGGCAGTTCGAATCCACCAGGCGCTCCTTGGAAACGCTATGGGGCAGTTCTACTCTGTCCTATAGGGTCGCTGTGAGTTGGAATCAACTCGATGGCAATGGGTTTGGTTAGTCCTTTATGACAAGTGGCAGAGAAATCAAACCACTGACGTGAAAACACAACTCTTGATGTAATAATACTCATGCTTAGGGAATGAGTGTTTCAACCTGGTTAAAAGTGGCCATACTTTTATAAAACATGATTCTGAGGAACAGAAGGGAGGAAACCTGTAGGAGAAAAAGAATGGATATCAACCAAGTGTGTTCTAATAACTTAAAGGGTCCCCTTGGGAAGGACTTTTTGAAAGATGAAGAAGTTCAAGAGAACTGTTCGTTCCATAAGAAAACAATATGGTTCTAATAACGCAAGAAAAAGAGATCTTGATCCATGAGAAAGCAGGGAAGGGTAGGAAGAATTTAACTTGGCGAGGCCAAGGGCTACTTTAAAATGATCTCAGAAGTGGAAGTAGGCCAGGTGACCAGTGAAAAGAATGAAAAAAAAAAAAGGAAATAATTTGTTGAGAAAATCAGAAAAGCCAAGGAGAGAATGAAATGCAAAGACATAAAGACATAAAGAGAAGCAGAAAAAAATGTATTATTTAGATACTTCAGGCATAAATGAGAGATACAGAAAAACATTACTGTTCATAAATGAAAAGAAGAAAGCCAATAATACAGGGTATTTAAATGCCAGTTTGTCACATGTCTGTCAGTTTGTCATACTGTGGTGGCCAGTTTGTCACATGTCTGTCAGTTTGTCATACTGTGGTGGCTTGTGTGCCGCTGTGATACTGGACACTTTGCCAGGATTTCAAATACTAGCAGGATCACCTTGGTGGACATGTTTCAGTGGAGCTTACAGACTAAGACAGACTAGAAAGAACAACCTTGCAGTCTACTTCTGAAAAAATTGGCCAGGGAAAACCTTATGGATAGCAGCAGAACATTGTCTGATATTGTCTTAGTCATCTAGTGCTGCTATAACAGAAATACCACAAGTGGATGGTTTTAACAAACAGAAGTTTATTTTCTCACAGTAAAGTAGGCTAAAAGTCCAAATTCAGGATGTCAGCTCCAAGCAAAGGCTTTCAGTCTCTGTCAGCTCTGGAGGAAGGTCTTTCTCCTCAGTCTTCCCCTGTACTAGGAGCTTCTCTGCACAGGAACCCAGGGTCTAAAAGATGCGCTCTGCTCCCAGTGTTTCTTTCTTGGTGCTTTGAGGTCCCCTGTCTCTTTGCTTGCTTCTATCTTTTATATCTCAAGAGATTGCCTGAAGACACAATCCAATCCTATCGATTGAGTCCTGCCTCACTAACACAACAGCCACCCATCCTCCCTCATTAACATCGTAGAGGCAGGATTTACAATATGTAGGAAAGTCACATAACACCAAGGTTCACGGCCCAGCCAAATTGATACTCATATTTTTGGGGGGACATAATTCAATCCGTGACAAATATACGGCTGATATATGAGCCCCTCAGGGTGGAAGGCACTCAAAAGACAACTGGGGAAGAGCTGCCTCCTCAAAGTAGAGTTGAGCTTAATGACGTGGATGGAGTCAAGCTTACGAGATCCTCATCTGCTGAGGTGGCAAGATTGTATGCTACCTCCTGAAATGGTTGAACACAGACCAATTCTTTTCGGTACCGTGATCCTGTGTATTCCTTTTATCTTCTTTTGATGCTTCCTGCATCACTTTAATGTTTTCCCAGTATGATCCTTCAATATCGCAACTCGAGGCTTGAATTTTTTCTTCAGTTCTTTCAGCTTGAGAAATGCCGACCACATTCTTCCCTTTTGGTTTTCTATCTTCAGGCCTTTGCACATTTCATTGTAGTACTTTACTTCATCTTCTCTAGCTGCCCTTTAAAATCTTCTGGTCAGCTCTTTTACTTCAATAATAATTATACTTTATAATAAGTCTTAATCTCTGGTTGGGTAAGCCTTGTCTTTTTGCATTGGGCAAATCTGCTTCAAAAGATCTCTTTAAAGTGTTCAAAAGCAAAGACATCACTTTTAGGACTAAGGTGTGCCTGACCCAAGCCGTAGTGTTTTCAATTGCCTCATATGCATGTGAAAGCTGATTAATGAATAAGGAAGACTGAAGAAGAATTGATGCTTTTGAATTACGGTGTTGGCAAGAATATTGAGTACACCATGGACTGCCAGAAGAATGAACAAATCTGTGTTGGAAGAAGTATAGCCAGAATACTCCTTAGAAGCAAGCGCGGCAAGATTTTATCTCATACTTTGGACATGTTATCAGGAGGGACCAGTCCCTGGAGAAGAGCATCATACTTGTTAAGGAGAGGGTCAGCAAAAAAAAAAGAAGACCCTCAATGAGATGGACTGGCACAGTGGTTGCAACAATGGGCTCAAGCATAACGATTGTGAGGATGTTGCAGGACCGGGCAGTGTTTCGCTCTGTTGTGCATAGGGTCGCTATGAATTGGAATCAACTCAATGACACCTAACAACTAAACAATAAATGCCAGAGTTTCAAAAATTATTGAATTATAAAAGTAATTTTTACATTTAATAAAAAAAATAACTCGGTTTTATTCATATATAATCATTTTGTGTGCATTTCGGAAAGCATTTTGGTGCATTTTCTTCTAGACCTGAGATTGAAATGTGGGTAGTTCGAATTCAGATGTGATATAAGTGTAAAATACACACTGGATTTGAAGACTTAGTAAGCTCTCATTAACAATTTTTATATTGATTCCCTGGTGTAATTATTATATTTTGGATAATTGAGCTAAATAAATTATATTATTAAGGTTAATGTTACCTATTTCTTTTTAAATTTTTTTAATGTGGCTACTATAAAATTGGAGCCCTGGTGCCTCAGTGGTTAAGAGCTTAGGCTGCTAACCAAAGGTCAGCAGTTTGACTCCACCAGCAGCTCCTTGGAGATCCTATGAGGCAGTTGTACTCTGTCCTATAGGGTTGCTATGAGTCAGAATTGACTCACAGGCAATGGATTTAGTTTCGGGTTTGACTATAAAATTTAACATTACACAAGCGGTTCACATTGCATTTCTACTGGGCAGTGCTGTAGTACTTTTGATTTTGTGTATGTGACGAAGGCACTGGGTTACTGGGTTATATGTGATAATCAGGAAGTCTTTGTTAACTTAGAAGTTAACCAAGTAAAATGGGAATAACATTTCATAAGTAGTGAAAAAGATTATATTTCATCTTGAAAATGTAATAAAAACGATAAAAAGAGGTTTATTCCCAGCCTTTTAAATAAAATCTAGGTTGTCCTTGCAATCATATACCAGTTCTTAGAAGAAAATGTCAACAAATTGTGGATTTTTGAGGGGAGCAGGGGCAATTTTTTCCCCAAAGACAATGTAAGATAGTAGTTTAATACTACATCTTTCACTCCCATTTGATTTTTTTGTAACATGGCCTTAAAGAGGGCTATTTTTACAAAAATGTTTGAAGAGTTCATTGGTTTCCTCAATGGCCTCTCATGATGCTTTGACAGTCAAATCTCTCGCTTTTGCATGGCCCATGTTGTCATCATCCCTGCTGATGTTCTCTTCACGTTTTTATTGGTCTAATTCTCCAGATCCTCATTTGCTAGGGATTTTGCATGTGATTTGTTCAATCTCCTACGCACCCTCTGACTGACTTGATGAAATCTCGCAACAGTGGAGATTTGGATACTGCTTATGGGGACCATAAGTTCCCCTGTACATATTTACATACTTGGGGTAATACTGTCATACAGGTCTATATTCTATATCATCACTTAACACTACATCACAATTATTTTCCAATATCTTTAAGAATTCTTTGTAGACATCTTAAATGAATGAGTGCATTATAGTCCATTTTATGGATAAACCATAATCTGTAATTTACTGAATAATTCCCTTATTGTTGGATGTTCACAGCTTTTCTTTTTGCTATTGTAAATAATGAGACAAATAACGTCTTTCAACAGGAACCTTTATTATATTCGTGTTTTTGTTTTTGACGGATACCTAGAGGTGTAATTGCAAGGTCAAGAATTATGGAATTTTATCCACACTGCCAGTAGTTTTCCTGAATATTTGTAGTAATTTAAACTCTAACTAGCAATATATGAATGTTCATGGAGTTCTACCTTTGCCAATTGAGTCTTACCAAGAAAAGTATTTTTGTTAATCTGATATGTGAAAATAGTATACATGCAATTTTAATTTGAGAATTTTTTTGGTAACGGAGTTAAAATTTTATTAGCTAATTGCATTATATTCTCTTTGAATTCTCTGTTCACGTTATTTTTTTCATTTATTTAAAGTGGTTTTTTTTTTTGCACTTTGCATGAGGTTTTATGTATTAAAGGCATTAACACTTTGTCTAGCATATTTGTAAAAATCTAGATTTTACTTTTTATTATTATTAAATATTTCAAGTATATAGAAATGAATAGAGAATATATATATGTAGTGAATTCCCCATACTCACCACCAGTTTTAAAAAACTTAAATTTTGCATTATTTGGCAAAATTACAGAAAACAGTCAAATTTCCTGCGGAACTTCCCTCAGCCTCTCATCACAACCCTCCTCTATACCCCTTCTCTCCCACCACAGCAGCCACTTCCTTCTGCTTCTGATTGTCATTTCTATTCATATTTTTATACTTTATAATAATTAGTATAAAAGATTATGTGTCATAAATTATATACCCAAACAAAAAAACCCACTTTTTTATGTTTTAAAAATGTTATCATACTGTGTATATCATGTAGGAGGTGTTTTCTTTTTTTTTTTTTTTGCTCAAAAGTAAATTTTTGGGAGTCATTTATATTCGTACACTTGAACACTTTAATGCTAGCGGTATTTAATTATTATTACTCATTCTTCTACTAGTGGATAATTAGATATTTTTTGCTATGACAAATAATCTTGCAAAAAACATTTTAAACAAGCCTCCTTGTGTACATGTGCTTCCCTAAGGTACACGCACTGAGAAGGAGCGTGGCTAGGTTTTAGAGAATGTAGACCCTCAGTTTTGCTCTATGCTGCCAGCTTTCAGTCCACAGTGGGTGGTATCCATTTACATGCTCACCAGAAGTTTATGAAAGTTTTGGTTTCTTTAAATCCTTGTGAGGATTTGGTATTAACAAACTTTGATTTTTTTAACTTCCTGATTTCTAACAAAGTGGAGCATTTTTCGTAAGTATATTCATTTTTTATTTTTTTTATATTGGTAGTTTGTATTTCTCCTGTAAATTTCCTACTTGCATCTTCTAACCATTTTTCTATTGGGTTATTTTTTCTTTCATATTGGATTACAGAAGTATTTCATGTTTTCTAGATATTAATCCTTTGTTGATGACATGCATTGAAAATAGAGTCTCTCAGTCTGTGACTTATCTTTTTGCTTTTTGGGGGGGTATCTTTACTAGTACAAAATTTTCAAAAACCAGTTCGATCAAATGTATCAATTTTTTTTCATAGAGAGTTAATGCTTTTGAGTCTTATTTAAGAAAATCTCTATTCTGAAATCATGAAGATAGCCTCCCAATTTTCTTCTAAAATGTATGAAGTTTTCTTTCCAGATTTATGTTTTAATCCATTGGGAGTTTATTTTTGTGGCTGCTGTGAGGGTGGGGATCTAATTTTGTAATAATCAATTGTCTCAGAACTATTTATTAAATATGCCATCCTTTCTCCATTGATTTTTAAAGGCCTCTTTTCTCATATGTAAGTTTTAATTTATGTGAGTCTGAGCTCTATGTTGTATCCTATTGATTTATTTGTTCATCCCTTACCAATACACTTTTTTTTTTTTTTAACATTTTATTGTCATCAAGGTGAAAGTTTACAGAGCAAATTAGCTTCTCATTCAACAATTTATACACAGCTTGTCTCGTGACATTGGTTGTAAACCCCTGAATGAGTCAACATTCTCCCCGCTTCCTCCCTTGGTTCCCCATGTCCATTCACCCAGATTTCCTGCCCCTACTGTCCTTCTGAACTTTGCTTTTGGGCAAATGTTGCCCTTTAGATCTCATATAGTTGATTGTTCTGAGGTGTACATTCCTCACTGGTGTTATTGTTCATTTTATAGCCCTGCCTATTATATGGCTATAATGTGCTCTCTGGAAGTGATTTCAGTTCCAAGTTTGAAAGGTATCTAAAAGCCATAGTTTTGGGGGTTCCACCAGTCTCTATCAGACCAGTAAGTCTGATCTTATTTATGAGTCTGAATTTTGTTCTACATTGCTTTCCCTTTCTGTCCATGACATACTATTGTGGTCCTAGTCAGAGGAGCTAGTAGTGGTAGCTGGCCACCGTCTAGTTTTTCTGGTCTCAGGCTAGTGGAGGCCATGGGTCATGTCCTTTGGACTAATTGTTTCCCTGAGTCTTTTATTTTCTTCACTCTTTTTTGCTCCTGACTGGATTTTACCATTACATTTTGTCTTAATAACTATACTTTATAATAAGTCTTAATCTCTGGTTGGGTAAGCCTTGTACCCTTACTTCAGGAGTGTCTTGGCTATTTTTGGCCATTTTAATTTCCATATGAATTTTAGGGTCAAATAAATATTTGATTGAAAGTATATCCAATTTATAGGTTTATTTAATAATAATTGATGTCTTTTCAATATTGAGTCTTCCATCCATGAAGATGCTTTATTTTTTCATTATTCAAGTCTTTTCTTATGTCCTTCAATGATGTAATTTTTTTTGTTAGAGTGGGCAGGATATTTATGATTTCCTGAAAAGACTGGATTTAAGTGATCCCTTCAATGGTATGCAGGCATGAGATAGAGAGGAGGAGTAGGGAGCAATTGAAGTAGAGGAGGCTGGAAGAGGTGAGCAAAGGCACAGAGTCAGGAAAGCACAAGATATCAAAAGGTAGACCAGTTGACTATGATGTACAAATTGTGCAAAATGGCTTTTGGAATTCAATCTGGAAAGACATGCTGGTAGATTACTTCATGCAAACTTTTGTGATGACATGCAGCCCAGATTGGAGTAGGGAAAGCCAGAATCTCAGGCAGGAGGCCATTGCTGCAGTCAAAGTGAGTGATAGTAAGAACCTTTCATTGGTTCCTCATTGCTCTTCGGATGGAGTCCAACCAGATAACCTATCCTGATCGACCAGGTCTGACATGGTCTGTCCCCTTCCATCTTCTTCGGCCTCATCTTGCCCCCCTACCCTCTCAGCTCCAGCCTCATTAACCTCTCTCAGTTCCTCTATATTCCTTTGATCACAGAATCTTTGAATGAATTATTCCATCAATAGGAAACTGTCTTCCTCTTCTCAGCATGCCACCTCTGTTTGTCTAGTCAACTCCTACATATGCTTCATGTCTCAACCCTTAAATATGATTTTCTCTTTTAGAGTACTCATTTCAATTTGTGGTTATGTACTCATTAGTGTTTTCTTGAGCAGTGTCTATCTCTTCTATCAAGTAATAAATTCCATCGATGGGGCGGGGGTGTCTGTGTCTCTTCTGTTTACCCAGTTCCAAGCAAAAAACTTGGCACAGGGTAGGCACTCAATAAATATTTGCTGGATGAATCAATAAAAGAATTAATTACCTGAAGCAGGGAGTATGAAGTCAGTAGGAATAAAAAGTAAGAAGGAAAGGAGACTGTGAAATTATCAGAAAGAAGAACTGACTTGGTGATTGACTAAGTATGGGATGAGAGAGGAGGAGGAATTAGGAAAGACTCTGAGGGTTAGCTCTTACATGATCAATTAAGAGAGACAGGGAAGCCAGGAAGATGATGAATTTAATTTCAGGTATATAAAATCACTATGAAGGCCCTGAGAAGGACAATATCCGATAGGCATTTGCAGGGCGGAATAGTCATTTATGAAGGTACAGATTTTGGATGCATTTTCAAAATGAAACAGCCAGCCATTCAAGAGAATGGATGAAATTAACAAGAGAAAGAGTACATAAACAGAACAGCAGAGGCCCTAGGAACTAAATATTGACTAATATCTATATTAAGGAGCCCTGATGGTGCAGTGGTTAACAGCTCAGCTGCTAATCAAAAGGTTGGCAGTTCAGATCCACCAGCTGTCCCTCAGAGACCTTGTAGGGGCAGTTCTACTCTGTCTTATTGGGTCGCTATGAGTCCGAATCAACTTGATGGCAATGGGTAGAAGGAAGAGGAGCTGGCAAAGGACACATGGGGGCAGGTAGAGAGATTGAGACAGTGGAGTTGCGTGCTGTCACAGAAGCCATGGAAAATGAGAATTCCACTGAGGGGAACACTGATATTTCAGAGGAAGAATGAGGATGGAAAATTAGTCATTGACTTTTAGACAGTTCCTTGGTGACCTTTGAAAGTAACATTTCTACAGAGCATGAGTTGGGGCAAAATGCTAGTTTAGGGAAAGAAGAGGTCGTCTTTATAGATCACTGATTTAGAAAGTGTGGCAATAAAAAACAAAACAAAATAAACACCAAAATAGGATTTTAAGAGTGAACAGTGGAAGAAACATCAAGGGACATTTCTCGAATTATGAGAGGTCTGAAGGAGTCCCTGGGTGGCACAGACGGTTACAAAAATTTGGCAGTCGAAATCCACTCAGAGGCATCTCAGAAGAAAGATCTGGCTACCTGCTTCTGAAAGGTCACAGCCTTGAAAACCTTATGGAACGTCGTTCTACTCTGCAACACATGGAGTTGGAATCAACTTTACGGCAACTGGTTTCAGTCTTTTTGTTGTTGTTTTGATCACGCTCATAAACGGGACAAAAAGTTTGTGAAAGAAGTTGAAGGAATTGTCGGATGGGGAATGGGGAGTAGGTGGGGTCAGCCATGCTTACTGAAAGCTAAGGGTTCAGGGAGAAGTGATGAAAAAGGACCAGAGCATAGAGGTGTGATTAACCTTGAGTTAAATAGGGCGCTCCTTTCCTGAGATTGGAGCGAATAAAGTCTTTCGAGATGGAGAACAAGAAAGGCAGGTGTCCTTATCTCAGTCAGGTAGGAGATCATTGTTTCCTGTGAAGACTGCTGAAGATATTGGAGTAGGAAGGGGAAACTAGGGAGCTTGAAGGAAGTGGAATAATTGGGACTAGGCATCCACACACATCCCCAATAGTCTCCACTTGCACAAGCTCCCACTAGGGGAAGATAATGAGATTTTGCCCTGGAGCCAGCTGCCTGTCTGCTAGGTCAGTTGTGACACGGCTTCTTTAAAATGCTCTAGATGCTGTGAGAAGAAAAATAAAAAAGGCAGCTCTAGGGGCTGACACAGAGCAGCAGCCACAGTGCATTCTAGGGTTGTGCTCGCAGCTGGTCCCAGGCATAACTTGCCCCAGCCGTGGCCGCTCTGAGGTCAGTGGGAAGAGGCACTTCCCTGGGTACACGGGTGGAGGAGACCGCCTTTCCAATTCCTGCCCCGCCTCTGGCCCAGCCCAGCTGCCAACACCCTTCCTTTGGGCTGTGAACTCTACTGCAAGGGCTGGCGTAGGAAGCTTGACGCCAGTAGTGAAAATTCCTTACGTTTCCTGTCACAACAATTTCAAAAGGGCTTTCCCAAAACATGATCTCATTTCATCTTCATGGCACCACGGCATTGTCCCCAGTTTAAAGATCTCAATTGTTAACTGTCTTGAGCAAGGCTGTGCAGCTGATACTTGTCTGGGCCTTTTGATTTGGGAGCGCAGCCTCTTTCAACCATCACACGTTGTCTACACCTCACTGATGCACTTTGGTAGTGCGGAGGTGGGCTCTGGGAATTGAGAGGTGAAAATGGCAAAAACCTGTATTTCCTATGTAGCCTGAGCTTGCCAAGAGTAGCCACTTCCTTCTGTAGGCCAGGAAGCCATTCCCACTTCTGCTAGAGGGAACCGATGATGACTACAGATTTTTAATTTTCTAATGGAAATAAAAGGTTTAATGAGTTCTTAGAAGCAATGTTGTTGCTAGGTGCTATCGAGTTGATTTTCCTCACAGTGACGCCATGTGACAGAGTAGAAGTGCTCTAGGGTTTTCTAAGCTGTAGTCTTCACTGGAGCAGATCACCAGGTCTTCCTGCCGCTGAGCAGCTGAGAATATTTGAACCACCATCCTTTTGGTTAGTGGCTGAGTGCTTAACCATTGCACCACCAGGGCTCCTTTAGAAGCAGTATACCCATTGCCATCAAGTCGATTCCAACTCTTAGCAACCCCATAGGGCAGAGTAGAATTGCCCCCTAGGGTTTCCAAGCCTGTAATCTTTACGGGAGCAGATTGTTACATCTTTCTCTTGCTGAGCAACGGGGGATTCCAACTGTCAACATTTTGGTTAGCAGCCAAGTCTTAGCCATTGCACCATCAAACTAAATCCAAACTCATTGCTGTTGAGTGGATCCCAACTCATAGCAACCCCATAGGGTAGAGTAGAACTGCCCCATAGGGCTCCCAAGGCTGTAATCTTTATGGAAGCAGACTGCCACATCTTTCTCCCCAAGATCAGCTGGTGAGTTCTGACCTTTTGGTTAGCAGCTGAGCACTTAACTGCTGTGCTACCAGGGCTGTTCACTGCGCCACCAGCAGACAATTTATGTGTGTGTTTGGTAGTGGTGGCTGGAATACGGAGAGGAGGGAGAAATGTCTAAAACTATACTTATCTGTCTTGAGTGAACCCCATTACTTGAAGCACAACAGGGAAGCAGCCTATTTCCTCCTCCTTCACCTTGGATGTGTGCTTGTCCATTTCCAGGTGGAGGGCACTGACCAGATGTGTGACCCTGGGCAAATCACTTCATCTCTCTGAGCGTCAGCTTCCTTTCCTGGAAAATGAAGATTCCTTGGTTAATTCCTAAGTTTCTAACTCACTTGAATAGTCTCCGAGTCCATCATTTCTAGGAAATTGGAAATCGTTAGCAGGAAATGTTCCATCTTGTGGACTTCCTGTTCAAGGTCAGTGAAATCATCAGTGGTTCTAGTGCCCTCGTATCATTTGCAAAACCAACAAACACCTGAGTGGCAGCCAGAGAGCAGGGAAGAAGCTGTTGCAAATATCTTCTTTTGTGGAAAATAGTGAAAGGAGGCCATGACCTGGTGGGGAGTGGTGTTGCTATTTCCCCTCAGGAACCAGGGAATTGCAGTGTCCAGCAGACCCTGTAAGTGAACAAGAGTAACTTATGAGTAAGGGCACGTAATGGTCTTATAGCCAGGCGAGCGAATGAATCTCTTCCAAGTATGAATTGTCATTAAAGTACCAACAACTGGACAGCAGTCCCAGGATGTTTCCTGACACAAACACCTAAGTGCTCCTCAGCTTGCAGGGCACAGGTGATTTCAGTTTCATGCGCCCGTGCCAAGAGTGGAGAGGCCCTGTGTGCACTTTCAGTCATGTGATATAGTGACTCAGGCCCTTTCTGGTTCATGCTTGTTAGAGTATGGGAACCAGGGAGGAAAGGTGAGAAAAGACTTTGCAGTAGCCCTCTGAGAGGGCCTGGGGTTGTGCGACAGCTTGTTGTTCTGTAGGTCTCCCTGAACACTTTTAGGAGGATAGAATAAATTCATCTTATAGCCCCAGAAGTGACATTTTAAGGTGAGACTTCCAGAACTCATGTATTTCATCTCCTGTCTCCAACAAAAGTAAGCCAAAATCATTGGAGGGAAAAAAAATCCACATTTCACCACTTCCTTTAATGAAATAGTTTGATATTTAACCACCTCATCACCAGAGATACTTTTTATGGTACCTTTCTGACCTGAATCGACCCTGCCACGTTTAAGCTCGATTCCTCTTGCTCTGCTTGACGGAGTGGAAAACTCGTTCCACGACAGTAGGAATGTCTGAGTAACCGTAAGAGAAGGCAATTATTCCCGCCTCATTTTCTTTTCTCTGCCAATCTATCGCCTTCTTTTCTTTCAAAATAGGTTTCAGGTGTTACCTCCTTTAGGAATCCTTCCCTGATGAATCCTTCCTTTCCACAAAAGAGACCAGAATATATAAGCCCAGAGCTGTATTTTATCATGCATTTGTTCTTGTTGACCTGCTATTTTGAAAATATGTTGAGTCTATTTCAGGGCCCCAGTCTACCTAGCAGGTGCCACTGAGTCAACTCCGACTCACGGAGAGCCCGCATGCGCAGAGGAGAACTGTGTTCCATAGGATTATCGTGGTGTGAACTTTTGGAAGCAGATCACCAGGGCTTTCTTCCAAGGCATCTGTGGGTGGGTTTGAACCACCAACCTTTTGTTTAGTAGTTGAGTGCTTAACCATTTGTACCACCCAGGGACCTTCTATTGTAGGGTACCAAACCAAAAACCAAACCCACTGCCATCAAGTCGATTTTGACTCATAGTGCTTTGTGTTTCCAAGTTGGATAGATTCTCTTCAATGCAACTGTGGTGTCAGGAAAAGTGTTGTGGGCTTGATTCGAAGGTCCTGGACTTGTCATTTACCAGCTGTTACTTAAGGCAGCTTTCTCAACCTCTGAGAGGCTCAGTTTACTCATCTGAAAAACAGAGAAAATGGTGCTTTAAACAGAGAAGAACAGGGAAAAGGGGATGTGTATGAAAGTGCCAAGGATGGCGGCTTGCACTGAACAAGTTAAGGGGAGTGACTGTAACTTCTTTTTGTGTAGTTTTTCCTAAAAGGCCTCAGTATGAGCTTAATGCATACTGCTAACTGGCTGTCTATTTGGCAGTTGATGACAGGCAAGCTAGAAATGATTTAGGGCCATTTTATGATCTGGGTGAAGTCTTGAGAAGTCCAAGGTTTGAGGGTCCTGATTCTAAGTAGGCTGAAGGAGGTGGGAAAGACATGGGTAGTGTGTGTTTCTGAGTGAGGGAACCAGGTGAGGCAAGACCTACTGAACAGGAATCTACAGGAGATAGAAAAACTGAGGATTTGTTCCTAAAGGAGAAGTCTGGTACAGTCATAGAGCAAGAAAAAAAGGGGCCAGCAATGGACCCATTTAAAAAATCTATTGTTGGTAACGTCACCAGTTCTTAGTGTTCACATTTGCGCTGCCTTCTCTGAATAACTGTGTCACTTCAAGAAGGCACCATTTCTGCTCCATATCTGTGGGAGGTGGGGTTTCCTTATCCAGTTGTTCAGTTTGATTAACTAGGAGGATGCAGAAGTTATTGCTGCTAAAATAAATTATTTCCCCAAAACACAGGATCTTGCCTCCTGGTTCCTCAGCCCACCCTCTGCATATGGGTCAGAGGCCTGAAAGATGGCTTTAGTGATGGCTGAATGGGTGCAGGTGACAAATGTCCACACTGCTCTCATTTTATTTTGGGGTGAAGAGGGCAAGGGGTACTCAGAAGTAGAGGAGCTAGCTCCACAAGGGTTTTGTGGGAGGAAATGATGTTTGGGTGGGAAAGGGCTCGAAGCCCTGTAATAAGCTAAGCCTGGAGATTACTGAGGGCCTGAGAGGGGTTTATTTCTATAGGGTGAGGCCTTTTCTTTTTCCACTAGGCCAGATGAATGGAGAGGCAAGGGGAATAAGGCTGTTGGAGGGTCAAAGAAAGGAAAGGCCACATCCGCTTCACAGTTCACCTCTTTGATTGAAGCAAGTGAAGGAGAATGCCAAAAAAATGCTTATTTATTTTTCTACCACCAGAGTCTTAATCCAGGATAGGACACTAGTGGTAAAGAAATGCTTGTGTGTGGTGATTTTTTTTTTTTATGTTGTAAAACATATGTATGACACAACATTTGCCAATTTAAGATTTTTTTATATGTACAATTTAGTGACAATAATTACATGAATCATGCTGTGCAGCCATCATATGCACAGTGATTTTTGTTTTGTGGAGCCTCAGATCAGATAGCCAATTAAACACATTCCACAATTCATGGCATATTGTCATTGACTGGCTGTGCAAGGTCCCTGGCTTAGGCTGGGTTCTCTAGAGAAGCAAAACCAGTAAAGTGTATAAATACCTATATAAAGAGATTTATATCAGGGAAGTAGCTTGTGCGGTTGTAGAGGCTGGAACGTCCCAAGTCCATAGGTCAAGCTGGAGGCTTCTGATTCACGTAGCCTCAGGGACTGGTGACCCCAAGATTGGCAAGTCAGACAGCAGGGGTATTGTTCACAGGCTGTGAAGACCAACAAATCCCAAGGCCAGCAGGTAAGACCAAAGGATAGCTGCTAGCTCAAGCCCAAAGAACCAGAGGTCAGACGAACAGGAGCTAGCTGCAGGATCCAGAATAAGCAAAAGCCACGAAACTTGTCAGAATGTCCACCTACATTCGATGCAGGCCATGCGCCCAAGGAAACTCCCTTTCAACTGACTACTCATAGCAGATCCCATCATGGAAGTGATCACATTATATCAAAATCTCATAATGGAAGTGATCACAACATCATATGACTGCCAAACCACATCGTAACTGCCAAACCACTGAGAATCATGGCCCAGCCAAGTTGACACACAACCTTAACTATCATAGTCCACCCTTTGTCAACCTGGTACCTGTATATATAAAAAAAAAATATCTCCTTAAACCATTCATAATTCATGAACAAAGACAATTATAAAATCATACTTGTGCCTAACATGATACAACATACATACAAGTGACAATACACTAGTTCTGTTTACATTTTGTATTTTACAAGTGAAGAAAACAAAAATATTTGATGCACACATACAAGGCAGAAATACTCATAACAAACAGTCCACGTTTCTGTAACTGGTCACATAGTTGTAACTGCTATTTAGAACTATCTTCTTCTACCACCCATTCTGTATTCCCTTTGCCTTCAGCAATCACTTCAGCTGGTTGTGGTTCTTTGCACAGTGGGATAACTCAAACCTTCATTCTTGAAGGGTATGGGCCATTAGTAGTCATGTCAGAATTGAGTTGCTGTAGCTTTCCATTGACTTTAATTATAGGGCGCAGTAGTACTAAGAGATGCCCTAATGGGTCTCCTGGATTCTAGACTGTAGTGGTTAAGGTATGTGTGAACTTGGGTGGGCCATGATTCTCAGTGGTTTGGTAGTCGTATGATGTTGTGATCACCTCCATGATGAGATTTGATATAATATGATCACCTCCATGACGGGATTTGCTATGAGTAGCCAATCAGTTGAAAGGGATTTTCATTGGGTGCCTGGCCTGCATCAAATGTAAGTGGACTGTCTGGCAAGGCTTGTGAGCTTTTGCTCATTCTGGATCCTGCAGCTGGCTCCTGTTCTTGGACTTGAGTTAGCAGCTTAATTGCAGCCTTGCCTGCTGATCTTGGGATTTGTTGGTCTTCACAGCCCGTGAGCAAGAGCCCTGCAGTCTGACCTGCCAGTCTTGGGTTTGCCAGCCCCTGTGGCTACATGAATCAGGAGAAACCCCCAGCCTGACCCATAGACTTGGAACACTCTAGCCTCTAGAATCATGTGAGCCATTTTCTTGATATAAATCTCTCTGTATATACTTATATGCTTTACTGGTTTTGCTTCTCTAGAGTACCCAGCTGTACTCTTCTTTACCTTCATTATGTAATATCAATCTGATTTCCTCTTGGTAATCACGATCAATCAGGATCAATCACACCAGCCAGTATGGTAACTCCCTTCTTTGCCTGTTGATCCAGAGGCACAAGGAGCCCAAAGTGGCCAGGTGGCATTCTTGCTTTCAATTCAATGGAATCATGAATGTGTCTCCGGATGGGAGGATTCCTGTTTTTAGAACTAGGACCTCTAGACTCACAGAGCATAGGGTTGCAGAGACAGAAAGCAAACATGTCTTGAGTGGGTCACTACAGGTAATAGTGAGCGGTGCCACCGCCATTTCCACCCCTTGATTCCTGGACCCATGAATCCTGGCTATGGGAAAGGCAGCACCATATATTGGATACCAGTTTAGAGCATATACAGCCTCCTGGAGAACATTGCCCCAATCTTGCAAGGTATTGCCACCTAGCTGGTACCATCTTTAGAAGGCCATTCCATCATTCTATCAAGCCAGCTGCTTCAGGATGATGGGGAACATGGTAAGACCAGTGAATTCCATGAGCATGGCCCATTGCCACACTTCATTTGCTGTGAAGGGAGTCCTTTGATCTGAGACGATGCTGTGTGGGATATCACGATGTGGACGTAAGTCCACAGGTGGTTGTTTTGGGAGAAACAACGTGTGCAAGAAAGGCGAATCCATATGCAGAGTTCCAGTAAGAACAAACCAATGCTCTTTTCATGATGGAAGTGGTCCAATGTAATCAACTTGCCACCAGGTTGCTGGCTGATGACCTCAAGTGATGGTGCCATACTGGGGACTCAGTGTTGCTCTCTGCTGCTGACAGATTGGGCACTCGGCAGTGGCTGTAGCCAAGTTGGCCTTGGTGAGTGGAAGTCCATGTTGTTGAGCCCTGCATAACCTGCATCCCTGCTACCATGGCCACTTTGTTCAGTTTCAGGATCCCATTTCTTCCCAATCCCTCACTTTAACTTCAGATACCTCTCGAGGTTGACGATTGAGTTGGTGTTGTAATTCAGCCACTCTTACGATAAGACTCTGAGTCTGATTTTCAGCAATATCAGCTCTGTTACTACAAGAAATAAGGCTTTGTTTCAAGGCACAAATGGAAACTTAGAGGTCGTCTGTGTGGCACTTGAGCTTTGACTCTGAAGCCCTGAGCTCATCTCTTTCTTTCACCAGTTAGTCTAGTGAAAGTAGGACCAACCAACCAGCTTCTTTATACTTCTCATTATGACAAAATTGTAGAAAGATATCACACATGTGATCACCCACAACCTTGCCTTTCACCAATACCTGATCTATTGGTGATGATATTTTGTGTATTTGTTTGACCACCTCACCCCATGGATGAACAGTGTCCTGTTTACTACTGGAAGCAGAATTATCAATATCTTTGAGACTAACCAGACTTGAGAACTAATTTAGAAAATTCATTCCTGCAATTTTGTTTCTCTAGAACCACTCTTGGTTCCAAATGTCTTAGACTGGGTTCTTTAGAGAAGCAAAACCAGTAATGCATATAAATATTTACAAATAAATATAAAAAGATTTATATCAGGGAAATGGCTCATGTTGTTGTAGAGACTGCAACGTCCCAAGTCTGTAGGTCAGGCTGGAGGCTATTCCTGATTTATGTAGCCTCAGGGGCTCATGAACTCAAGATCGGCAGGTCAGACAGCAGGGCTGTTGCTCACAGGCCGTGAAGACCAACGAATCCCAAGATCAGCAGGTAAGGCTGCAGGTAAGCTGCTAGCTCAAGTCCTAAGAACAGCAGCCAGCTGCAGGATCCAGAATGAGCAAAAGCTTACAAGCCTCACCAGAGAGTACACTTATATTTGATGCAAGCCACAGGCCCAAGGAAACTCCCTTTCAACTGATTGGTTACTCACAGCAGATCCCATCATGGAGGTGATCACATTATATCAAATCTCATCACGGAAGTGATCACAACATCACACAACTGCCAAACTACATCATAATTGCCAATCCACTGAGAATCATGGCCCGGCCAAGTTGACACACAAAGTTAACAATCACAGTCCCTTTCTGGCTTTATTTGCCTTTTCCTTTTTATTCCTAATCTTCGCTACTATTCTTCTTCTGCTCCCCATCTCTTTCCCTACCACCCCTTACCCCTGACTCACATATGGCACTGTAATGATAGGACCCAGTTTCTCTGGGCATATACCAGGCGTGGGGAATTTCTCAACTAAAGTAGGAGCCCTGGTGGTCCAACGGCTAAACACTCAGCTACTAAATGAAAGGTTGGTGGTTGAAACCCACCCACCGGCTCCTCAGGAGGAAGACCTGGCAATCTGCTTCTATAAAGATTATAGCTTAGAAAACCCTATGGGGCAGTTCTATTCTGTCACATGGGGTCACTATGAGTTGAAAACCGACTAGATGGCACCTAAAAAGTAGATGAACGTTAAAATAAAACAACACCAAATTCCATGTGTGTCAGTCAGAGTAGAACTGTGCTCCATAGGGTTTTCGATGACTCATTTTTTGGAAATAGATCACTACGCCTTTCTTCTGAGAACTTCTGGGTGGACTCAAACCTCTAATCTTTTGGTTAGCAGCCAAGTTAGTTAACTCTTTGCGCCACCTAATGACTTCAGATGAATACTTAATTTCACTAAATACTGCCTGGTTGCTTTCCAGGATGGCTGTGCCATATTAATACTGCCTAGAAAAAAAAAAAATTTTTTTTTTTTTCCTAGGGATGCATGAGTGAGCCCGCATCCCTAATTCTTCTCCTGCAGTTAATATTATTCCACCTTTCTAATTTTTGTGCGTTCAGTGTGTGCAAAGTCATATATCACTGTTTCTAAATTTGCATTTCTCTGATTTCTAGGAAGGTTACATATCTTGTTTCATACTTGTTAGCCATTCTCTAAGTAGTGTATTACATGTTTTCCCCATTTTTCTTTTGGGTTTCTAATCTTTTTCATGCTGATTTGCAGAGTTTCTTGTACACGTTAGATATGTAATTATCTATGTATGTAGATAATTTTTTTTCTTGTATTGTCCTTATCCAGTTTTAGACCAAGGTTATACTTACTAGCTTCATAAAGTTTTTGTTTTAATTTCTATAACGTTTAATTTTTATAAAGTTAAAATCACTATATGATTATTTACCTATGCAAGTTTTAAATTGCTTCTTCTGCCAATCCTGGCACTTTATAAATACACTATAATGGGTCTATTATGGATCTCTTCACTTTAACATGTTTTATAATACCCCATGAGTATTTTCAGTTAAAGTCTTTTATTTTCTTTAATTCTGAAAAATAATATTCATCTCTTTAAGTCTTTCTCCCTCTTCATTAATTTTATTCTCTCTTTCTGAGGGTTCTGCTGTATAATGATTCTTCTACTCTATATCTTAACTTTCATTTTTTATTTAGAAGAAAAATAAAATTTACATGTTATTTATCTATTTACTCTTAATTAACATAAATCTCATAGCATTGTTTTGTTCTTCTTTCTCTTCTTCCTGGGGCCCTTCTTCCAAGAGAGCACTGCAAGAGGTTTTACATATGCCTGAGATATTGTTAATTTGCCTTCAAGTTTGAAGATAGTTAATTGGAGTTAAAATTCTAGGTTGAAGGTATTTGTCTTTCAACTGAAATTGTGATCTATTTATGTCTGACATCCAGTGCTACTATTGAGAAGGCCACCAACAATCCCATTCTTGTTCAGTGTCAGGCAATGTACATCTTCTCTCTGAAAACTTCTAGATTTTCATTTTTGGTTTTGGTTTCTTGAAACATATATTTATTTTCTTTCCCTTCTGAACCCTCATAACACGACAGCAAAGGAATAGAAACTGGCATAAACCTCCAACAATTAAAGAGAATGTAGAGAGGGTCTTCCGAGGATAAGAGATTTTATAAAATATGGATGATAGGAAATAGAAGGAAAACTGGTGGCTGACGTAGTGAGGTAAGCACAGGAAGTGCAGTGAAGAATACACACAGCGAGGGTGGCTTTAAAAAGCTGACTTTTCTTGCAGAAACTTGGAAAGGCTCACAACTCAAAAACCATAGATTTGATAGAGGGAAGAATGAGATATGGGCTGAGAGAAACCCCCACTTCTTCTCCACACTGGGGTCACAGAGGAAGGACTGAGCCTCTCTGAAGAAACCGAAAACCCTTCTCTTCATGTGGGAGCTGATGCCACAGGACACAGACTGCCACATTGGCCCCATCCCCACTCACCCTAAAATCGTGCTCATTTGTCAACACAGCCTGCTGGTGTACACAAGTTCACAGTCAGCTTTGCTATTACCACCAATCACCAGGCATTTGAGGAAACTGTGATATACCAAAGAGCAAGACTGAGAAATAAAGAGAGGAAATGACCCCCCAGGAAACAAAAGATAATTCATGGTAAAGAAGAAACTTGAAAAAAACTCTAACTTGTATCCTCAGAGACATTTATGAATACCTAAACCCAGAGACATTTATGAATATATTGCATTAATTAAACAAGGAGAGGATGCTATGATAATGTTAAAGCTGGAGGATAAAACAGAAGAAAAATAAAACAAAAAGAATAAAAAAACAACACATATAGAATAACCCAGGAGATAGACATCCAACTGATATGAGGCCCAAAAAGAGTCTGAAGAAAAAAGATGTGGGAAGGAATTGCCAAGAAGCATTACAAGAGAATTTCCCAGAGTTGAAAGATCTGAAAATTTAAGAAAGAGCTGTTCACCTAATGTTTTTCCCAATGACTGAAAAACAGAAAATACAACATTATAAAATTCAGTACACAAATAGCAAAAGAGAGATCTTAAATGTTTCCAGAGAAAGGTGAATGAAGAAAAAATAATGACAGCCTACAATAGATGGGAATCAAAGACTTGTAACAACAACACTAGATGCTAGAAGACAATAAAGAAATGCTTCAAATTATGAAGGAAAATGCTTTTCAACTTGAAATCTATACACAGCAAAATACCAGTAAATTTCAAAAGCAGAAGAAAAGACATTTCAGACAAATCTTTTTTTGCAAATCATTTGTGAACACACTACTGCAAAATTCAGGAGTAAAGCAAGCCAGGGGAGGACATAGGATTCTAGAAGCAGGACATCCAACCTAGGACAGTAGCTGTTGTTCAGCACTGTTGAGTTGGTTCCGACTCAAAGTGGCCCTACGTACAACAGAACGAAACACTGCCTGATCCCGTACCAACTTCACAGTTGTTGCTACGTTGAGCCCATTGCTGCAGCCACTGTGTCAATCCATCTCATTGAGGTTCTTCCTCTTTTTCGATGACCTTCTACTTCACCAAGTATAATGTCTTTCTCCACGGACTGGTCCCTCCTGATAACATGTCTAAAGTATGTGAGATGAAGTCTCGCCATCCTCGCTTTTACCAAGTGTTTTGCCTGTATTTCTTCCAAGACAGATTTGTTCATTCTCCTGGCAGTCCATGGAGTATTCAATATTCCTCGCCAACACCATAATGCATCAATTCTTCTTCCATCTTCCTTATTCATTGTCCAGCTTTCGCGTGCATACGAACCTAGGACGGTAGTGACGAGAAACTCAGGGTGACCGTGTTGGTGCAGGTCTAGAGAGAGACCAATACAAATGTTACAGGTAAAGTAAACTCTAATTTGTATTCTTGGACATTTATGAAGACACCATAAGCACAGAGAGGTTAAGTAAATTGACCAAGATCATGCAACTGGTAAGAAGTAAGTTAGTGGTCTGGACCCAGACAGTTTGACTTGGGAACCTGAGCCCTTACCTTATATAGTATGTTGCTTTTCCTTTGTAACCTACCTTAAAGTTATTAAAGGTAACCACTAGGAAAATGAAAATAGTGCTATATTCCACATGTGCTAATCTCTGTAAATAAACTCATTTATTGGAGTTGAAATGCAAAAATGGTGTGTAAAATTGCTAAATGAAGAAATAAAACCAAACCAAACCCATTGCTGTCAAATCGATTCCGACCCATAGGGACCTTATAGGACAGAGGAGAACTGCCCCACAGGGTTTCCAAGGAGCGGCCTGGTGGATTTGAACTGCTGACCTTATGGTTAGCAGCCAGAGCTCTTAACCACTACACCACCAGGGTTTCCTAAATTAAGAAACACTTCACAGAAATCAAGAAATAATTTTTAGAGAAACGAAGGTAACCACCATGAGAGAAAAATTTAAGGAGTGAAAAGTAATTTGGCAGAGAATGGGCACCAGGAAGGGGAAGGAAAGAGATGGTTGCTCTGTATTTTCAGGCTTCTGCCCCATTTTTAATAATCATGTTCGTGTATTACTTTGAAATTTTTAGATTTTTATTAGATGTGTACCTCTAAAAGGGTAAGTAGGGGTTTGTTCAGAAGAGAAGCCAAATGGGAATTAGAGCAATGTGCAAAGGCACAGAAGAAGTGAAAGGTCATGTCTCGGTGGGGAGTGATGCGTTTCGGTGGCTGGACTGTAGAGTGGTCGTTGGGGAGGCCGGCATAGCCGGAGATGACTCTGGAAAAGTAGGCTGGGGCAAGGCTGTGGAAAGCCTCATATGCCACGCTAAGAAGTTTAGAATTTACTTTGTTGGCCAAGGGGAACTATGAAAAGCTTCGAGCAGTGTGATGCCATCTGTTTCAGAACGATTATCCTTATGACAATATGGAGTTGGGTTTGGAATGGGGGGGGCGGGGCTGGGCAGGAGGGCCAGCTCAGAGATAGTTAACAACCATCTTAAGATCTCAAGCGCCTAAACTAAAGCTTTACCTGAGAGGAAACTGAAGTGCCAGAACTGTAACTCGAATAAAAACTCCTCCTGTGACACGAGCTGCCTCCCTCGACTGTGGTCATCTGCCCAGTGCCCTCCTGTAGCCTGGGGCGGCCCGCTTACGCAGATACAGATGTGGCAGCAGCGACTGGCTGCAATTGGGTCACGTGAGTTCGCCCTTGACGATTTGCCCCGCCTTCCTCACCCAGAGGCCTCTAGGAGGCCCTGCATAGGCAGTCTGGTGCCAGCTCTGTAGACCTCACTATAAACTCTTTTTTTTGCAAATTGTGTAGCCATGTCTTAGTTTTTAGTACAGGATTTTTACCAATCTCTCCCTGCCCAAGCACCACACCTTTTAATGATTCTCTTATTTTTTATAAGCAGTTTTTCAGTTTTTTCCTTTTGCCCTGCCAACTCATGTAACAAGTAGGAATTCCCCCCCCTTTATTATTAGAATTTTTGAAATAATAAAATGGAAAGAATGAATTTTTTCAAACTTCTGGCTTCCTGCTTTCTAGGTTCACACCCATTGACGCCCTCCCTTTGAGGCTTATTAACATTACATCTCACTGGGCTTGTGTGCCTGTGTGACCAGGAGTCCTAAGATGGCTTCAGCTGCTGTCTCTCCTGTTGCCATTATTTTCTCCCTGCCTTTTTACCCACTTCCACCTCTCTTTTCCTTCAGCGGACGTAGCTCAGGGCAGCAGAAGCCGGCTGGTAGTGCCCAGCTGAGGTAGCCGCTGTGCTCCTTCCTCTGGTAGCAGCCTGGCTGGGAGTCGGGCAGCTTACTGAAGGTCAAGGGCATTTATCAGTGGCCGTGACATTCTCTCCACTAGGTGTAAACTTGACTTAAGAGGGGAAATACTTGAAGGCAGGGCATGAGATGAAGTAGGGTAGTTAGTTTTCCCTTCACACCCAAGAGGGTGGATGGTTCTGCCTTCTGGCAGGGGAGGAAAAGGTGGAGCTGGACTGGTCTTTGTGCATTTCAGGAATGTGGACTGCATTTCCCGCCATGCCTCCACTGAGCCGTGCTTGAGAACTGGATTTGACACTGCAAAACTGACAGGTTCACTTGTTAGCAGAGACAGATTTTTGCAGGTTTGGGGCCACTCCTCTAGTACCTGTGTTACTTTAAATGTGGTTTTGGGACTAGCCACATAAGCATCCTCTGGGGACTTGTTAGGAATGCAGAACCTCAGCCCCGCCTCAAATCTACTGAACCAGATCTGTATTTTATCAAAATGGCTAGGCAACTTGTGTACTCGTTCAAGTTTGAGAACCACTGATCAAAAACTCTATTGTCAAATGGGTCGGGATGAGCGCATGTGGCTGTAGTGGGGCTCATGTGTTTCGAGATCTCTGTTGCCCCTTTTCTCAGCTCTGGGAGGCACATCATAGAGGCTCTGGTTTTTTGTAGATTTAAGGAGGAGGGGAATACAAATGGAGAGACCATCTCAGCCTATGGTAAATCCTTTATCCTTTCTCCGCCTCCCCTTACCTTATACAGATATAAACAAAGGACATTCACATAGGCAGTCTCACTTTATTTTCACACAATCCTTTGGGGGTAACAAAGCAGGGATCCTAATCTAATTTTAAACAATGAATTACAAATTTACTGATGAAGAAATGATGTATCTTGTTCAAGGTCACAAAACTAATAGCTGGACTTATTCTTTGATTGCTGAGCATCTCACTTTTCTCCTTCCTTTTCTATGTGACAGAGGCTAGGACTTCCAGTCCTTTTCAACATAAAGCTCAAAAAAAAAAAAGGATTAAAAAAAAAAGCCATCAGAAACCTAATGTTGGGTTTGGTTTGTGTCATAAATTCCACCAAGTAGGGATGGAACAAGGGACTTTTTCCTGAGCTTCTCTCTGCAAATGATTCCAGTAGTTCAGGAGGCCCATTTGAACAAGAGGTGGTATGGATTGAGTTTCAAAGAAAAGAATGTTGAAATAAATCTTCCAGATGAGAATGGTCTCCAGATGTGAACATTACTCTTCCAGATGTGTGGAAGAGTGGGGTGGAGGAAGCAGAGGGTGTGAGATGCCTCTACTGTCTGCAAAATGAAATGGAAAAACTTCTCTCAGCCACAGGGGAAAGAAAGTAGAACAAGGGAAAGAGAAATGAAATGAGAGAATGGAATTCAAGTTAAACTCTTCCGTGCAGGGCCAGACTAAATAGGAGCCATTCCCACATGGGGTGATATTTTAAAAACGGAGTATGCGTAGAAGCCACACCTCATACTGAGCTGCTGAAGAGAAAACCCTGAAGGTATTGTGCCTGCAGGAAATGAACTCTCCTTCTCGGACCTGAGCAGATCTGAGTCAGGATGGCTGTGGGCTGTTAAACCTTAGAGAAGTGTCCCAGTTGAGAACCTTCGAGGCTGCAGAACAAGCAGGACAGGCTGTGTGTCTTACTCAGGGGACAGGAGAACTGGCCTCAGAATGCGGAAGGAGAAGGAGCCAGGAACTGCACAGCCCCTTCTTTCTTCGGCTTCTGAATCAGCATGCCTTCTCTCGGGGATCAGCTGGTTTGTTCCTTCACAGTGGCTCGGAGGTCCCATGCTTCTCAGATGAGTAAATCTGAAACCCCAGTAAACCGAGGCCTTAAGGGCAAGTCATCTTGGTTTGTTACGTCTCTGAAAGTCTGAGCTCTCGTCACACTGCTGGTGAAGTAGAGTTAAACCCCCTTATTTCCGTTTGCCAGCATCTTCACCCTCTCCGGGAAGATCTGCCAAATCGCGGCTCCTTGTGTACGTCTACCCATCTCCTTACATTCCCAAACCTTCCTCTTCTTCTGTGTAGAGACTTGCCCTGAGCCCTGTCATTCTGGGAGTGTGATTTTGATTTCCTCTTGCTCCTGTATTTTTCAGCAACTCAAATAATTCACTCTGTACTGGTGCCACTGGTGGGGTTCACATATTTTTCCTCCCTGAGCGTTCCCAGAATCCAAAGACACATTCCGACAAAGCAAGTTAATTTAAGTGGCTATTTATATTACTAAAATATGTGTCTATGTAATAATCCCTACACACTGAAGAGATAGATATAGAGAGGGAGATATATATGAAAAGAGTCCCTGGGTGTCACAAACAGTTAGGCACGTGACTACTAACTGAAAAGTTGATGGTTTGAACCCACCAAGAAGCGCCTCAGATGAAAGACCTGGTGATCTGTTTCTGTAAGGTCACAGCCTTGAAACCCTATGGAGTGCAGTTCTACTTGGCACACATGGGAGCACCATGACTTGAAATCGATATAATGGCAACTGGTTTGGTGTTTTAAACATATGGAGGTCCCTAGGTGGTGCAAATGGTTTGCACTCAACTACTAACCTAAAGGTTGGCAGTTTGAACCCACCCAGTGGTGCCACATAGGAAAGGCCTGGTGATCTGCTTCTGTAAAGATGACAGCCAAGAAAACCCTATGGGGCAGTTCTATTCTGTAACACATGGAGTCACCACGAGTCATAATCAACTTGATGGCAACGAGTATGGTTTTGGTATACAAGCGGTACCACGGTTTTGAATGTCTGACTTATGTATAACCAGTAGTTACCAGCCAACCCCCCTAAAGCCTATCAGGAAAAAAACTGACTTTGTGTCTGGGCTCTGGGCTCCCAAGATGGGACGTGCTTCTCCCGCAGGTGCAGGTGCCACAGTGGGTCCTTGGGCTGCTGCTGGTGACAGGCGGGGCCCCTGAACATGTTGCTCCCAGCTGGGTCGCAGCAGTCAGCAGAGAACCTATAAGCACCTGCCTCCCTCAGAGCTCAGAAAGGGTGTACCCTACAGTCTGCGTGCTCCAAGCTCCGCAGTTCCGCTCCTCATGGCAACCCTGCAGGTGGTGGCAGCCGGGACACAGATGTCCAACTTTACACGTTCTCTGAGTACAACCTGTCAGTGCTCCACTCTAAGCATATGGCGGGGCCTCGGTGGCGCCCCCTTACCCAGCTTCATCTCACTAATCCCACCAGGCCGTCCTGCTGTGCAGCCAGGGCAGTCGCTGCACCTCTCTGGGCTTCTGTTTTCCCTAACTGACATGTGTGGTATTTCACTATTGTAACGCCTCTTGGCCTTTTGGTGGTTGGAGGGGGTGGGGGGAGCAGCTTTAGATTACTGACTTCTGTTATGTCCATGCAGTTTCTGGGGTCTGTGGAGAACTTTGGACTTGGCTTTCCCAAAGGGTCCTCTCTCCAACCCTCGGGCCCTGGGCTGACTCTCGGCACATCCTGACTGCACTTTCTCCCTTGCATCCCAAGGCGGGAGCCTCAGAGTTTGGTGGTGGGGTTGGCACACCTGGTGAGGAGGTGATGGGGGAATGATACCTCTGGCCCCACCACCATCTACCACATCCCTAACCCTCCCTGCCTCTGCTGAGGAGGGTTCAAAACCCAGCAGAAATGCAACCCGGTGGTACAAGGTAGATTTTTTACTTCAGAATCTACAATAAAGTATCTAATGGGTCTCAACGATTTTACAGAAAAGAATCTTCTGAGAATATTGGGTAACGTTTGCCCTGTAGGTATTTCTTCGATTGTGGAGGAGGTACAGCCAATGATTTGCAATAACAAATGGGCACTACTTTGTGACACACATCAAAACATTATTATTACCTTAAAGATGTTTTAGCGTATCTGGAAGTGTTTCTCTAATGTTTTACATGCATAGAAAGGTACACTATAAGACAAATATTTGAACCGTACCTAATTTTGCTGACTACATACATTAAAGACAGACTTAGGAATGGAACTTGTTGGTAATTCAGGGACTGCCTGTATAATCTCTGGTTAATATGTTAACACAATTAATAACTACTAAATTGAAAAAGTTAATTAGCTGTGTTCTGTTTTCCTATGTGGGGCTTGACTGTAGGGCTTAATCCTCTCCTGAACTGTCCTGAAAAGTGTTGTCCAGCTCAACACATTTCTTCAAGGCCAGACCAATAAAAAAGGTAGCTTGTTCAGTTGGAAGGTGCCAAGATCACTGTAGGGGTGAACTCAGGACTAGGCCACACTGGGTACTGAGATACATGTAATTACTCTGGGAATCAAATACCAGGAAGTACAGTACAGTAGTATCATCATCATCATCATTATTGGTTAACTGTGAGTTCTTTAGGGGCCCTGGTGACTCAGTAGTTAAGTGCTCGGCTGCTAACCGAAAGGTGAGCAGTTGGAACTCACCAGCAGCTCCGTGGGAGAAAGATGCTTCAGTCTTCTCCCGTAAAGATGTATAGCCTTGGAAACCCTATGGGGCAGGTCTACTCTGTCCTGTAGGGCTGCTATGAATCAGAGCTGGCTCAATGGGAGTGGGTTTGGGTTTTTTTTTTAACAGGCCTTTGGGATCCCTGGAAACCCTGGTGGCATAGTGGTTAAGAGTTATGGCTGCTAACCAAAAGGTCGGCAGTTCAAATCCACCAGGCGCTCCTTGGAAACTCTATGGGGCAGTTCTACTCTGTCCTATAGGGTCACTATGAGTTGGAATCAACTCGGTGGCAACGGATTTGGTTTTTGGTTTTAGGATCCCTAGGTGATTTGAATGGTCAAGAGCTTGCCTACTAAGCTAAAGGTTGGAAGTTTGAACCCCCCCAGAGGTACCTTGGAAGAAAGGCCTGGTAATCTGCTTCCAAAAGGTCATGGCCATAAAAACGTTATTGAGAGCAGTTCTACTTTGAAACACATGTGGTCGCCATAAGTCGGAATCTATTTGATGGCAACTGGTTTTTAGGCTTTAATCACTGCATTTTGATCAAGTGTCAGGATTATAGAGATTCTCCACTTTCTATTTGTAGGCCTTTCCCATACCTCACAATCCAGAGTCATTCATTTGCTCCAGGAGAGATGGACTCTCGGCTCACCCTGTTTCTCTGGTGTGAACAGGCTTGTTCAGAAAGACAGGAAATGGCCTTTCTCCTATCACAACTCAGGTCCCTGACAGACATGTTCCCTGTGCAAGAGGGAATCCCAGCCATATACTCTCTAGCTCATTGCTCCTCAGCAGTGACTAATGCTCAAAAGCCCAGCCCTTGTTTTTGGATTCCAAGGGTGTAATTTCAATCAGAATGTTCCTTTCTGTTGACTTGTTCTCCACCTTTCTTTTCACCTGTCTGTTATGCTTAGCTCTACACTCTTGCACGTATTAATTCTAATTCTTTTGTGACCTAAACTAAAGAAAATGCCTCAGGAATAAACTCCTTATCTATTAATTTTTTTTACCTGGATGATATGGCACCTATTCTTCTCCATATTAATATATTAGATTAAATCCACCATTTATTGAATGTATGAAGATCAAAGATTACAGCCTTCCATATGGATTACAACTCAATGTAAAGAAAACAGAAATTCTCACAACTGGACTAATATGAAACATCATGATAAACAGAGAAAAGACTGAAGTTGTCAAGGATTTCATTTTACTTGGATCCAGAATCAATGCCCATGAAAGCAGTAGTGAAGAAATCAAATGACGTATCGCATCCGGCAAATCTGCTGCAAAAGACCTCTTTAAAGTGTTAAAAAGCAAAGATGTTACTTTGAGGACTAAGGTGCACCTGACCCAAGCCATTGATGTTTTTTCAGTCACCTTATATACAAGCAAAAGCTGGACAATGAATAAGGAAGACTGAAGAAGAATTGATGCCTTTGAATTATGGTGTTGGTGAAGAATATGAAATATACCATGAACTGCCAGAAGAATGGACAAATCTGTCTTAGAAGAAGTACAGCCAGAATGTTCCTTAGAAGCAGTACAGCCAGAATGTTCCTTAGAAGCAAGAATGATGACACTTTATCTCATGTACTTCGGACATGTTATCAGGAGGGACCAGTCCCTGGAGAAGGACATCATGTTTGGGAAAGTAGAAGGTCAGTGAAAAAGAGGAAGAACCTCAGCGAGATGGATTGGCACAGTGGCTGCAATGATGGGCTCAAGCATAGTAACAATTGTAAGGATGTCCCAGGACTGAGCAGTGTTTCATTCTATTGTACACAGGGTCTTTATGGGTCGAAACTGACTCCACAGCACCTAACAACAACAACAACGTGCCAACTAATTTACTTATATTTGTTATCACATTTATTTTTACTAATGGCCCAGCCACCTATATGGTGGTTTTTACAGATGAGGAAACTGAAGCTCAGAGAGATTAAATGCATTGCCCAAAACCCTGCAGGTAGAAATCAGATTAAGCCAGGTTTATTTGGCTCCAAGGCCTCTCCTTTGAGGACTTCAGGTACTCCAGTAGACTCCTTGTGATTTTAAGAAATTCTCAAATACCTCAAGCAATTTATTTTAATTTAGTGTAAATAAAAATGGTAATGCCTATATGTCTTATAGATGATGTAATGAAAGAAAGAAGAAGAGTGTTACAAGGCTGAAAGGTTGGAAATCACTCCCTCTACACTGAAGGGAAGATTTCAGAGTGCAAATAGATGTCTTCCTCAGAATGAGTTCTGCCATAGGTGTGTGAACCTGCCACCACCCTTTTAATTTGGAAGATTGATTTAACCCTGCGGCTGAACCTGATTGAGGAGGTTCTTTCCTGGTTCATGACCCTGGTGTCGAAGATGCAGAATCTTTAACTGGTTGGCTCTCAGTGACAGAATGAAGAGCTGAGCATTTGATCCTCACTTTATCTTTTTTTTTTTTTATCAAACAATTGAAAGGGCAGATATACATTACAGAATTTGTAACAAGACAGCATTTTTATTAAAAGAATATATGAACCATTTTCCCTGCAAGTTTGTTTTCTTGCATACTTCCCCAACCCCTAACACCTTGAGGAAAAAAACCTATCTTGGCCACCAGAGGACAAGCCTATATAGAGTAAAAGCATGATTGATTGTATATTTATATCCTCAGTCTACCTCCTTCCATAAAGCATTTGAGGCAGTGCAAAAAATAACACTAGGCACCACCGGTACCATTTTTTTTTCCCACTGGGGACAGCTGATATCTTTGTTGTGCTCCTGGACTCTGCAGACAATTCTGAGGGGATCAAGCAAGTTCTCTGACAGACCCCTAAAGGTGAGAGTCAGCAATTACAACTGTGAAGTCCTGTTACAACCAATGGCATTTCTGGAGGATGCACAGATCTTTCTTATGCACCAAGAAGACTACTGGATCTAGAAATACCGCAGAGGGAAGGGTTAACATTCTGCGCCCTCAAAACAAACTTTTAGGGAAGTGCCTTTTCTTTCTTTTTAACTTCAAATAAAGGAGAGAAGGCCACATTCTTCCCAGGATCCTTCTCTTAGGCTTCTTTTTTGCCCGTGACAGGGTTGGTATTAAGGGAGGGAGACCAAAGCCTCTTGTTCTTTAGGTTACATGTAATATTTGCTCAGGAAATCTGAGAAAACACTGTGGAATCTTCATGATCATATAGTAATTGCCTTACTGGCTAACTTTACAGAGACTATCATATTTCCAAAAATAAAATGATACCTCTCTGTCTTTCATCATAGGATTTCTTGGCCAAATCACCTTACCTCTAATTTGCAGAGGTGAGAATAAAAACCAAGAGAGGTCACTAGCTGAAGGACAAGTCATTAGCAGGAGAAGGTGAGAGTTCAGCCTTGTTCACTGTGGCCCGTATAGCCAATGGGCTCAGCACATGAAGTTCATCTTACTCCTGGCCCTCGATATGCTCCATCTAGGTCATAGCTCACTGCAATGGGTGCGTGTAGTTAGTGACCAGAAACAGGAGTGGGATGGAGCAAGTACAGTTGCTGTTGAATTAGTTGCAAATTAGAGGTCAGTTAGATTCCTTATTATTAACAATCATTCTTTGAGCATCTATTTGCCAAGTGCAGCACTTGACCCCAGGAAAGGAAGACATGACATTTCAACATTTAATTAGCACAGAAGAAAGGGAAGGCACAATCTTATAGTTTTCCTTGGGGAGGGGTGTCAATAAATAAACATGAAGCCACTAAAGAGTGACATGGAGCATGTTATCACAATGGCACAGAAAAGAGTCTGAAAGGAGCACCAAAGGGGATGCATGTCAGTCTGATTACAGGCTGAGGTTTGAAGGAGGGATGGACAAAGGCTGGTTCAGAGAGAAGAGGAAGCTGTACAGAAATGTTATTGGTAAGGCAAAAAGCAAAAACAAAACATAAAACCCAGTTGCCATCCAGTTGATTCCAACACGTTAACCCCATGTGTGTCAGAGTAAACTGTGCTCCATAGGGTTTCAATGGCTGTGATCTTTCAAAAGTAGATGACCAGCTTTCTCCCGAGGTGCCTGTGAGTTGATTCAAATGCCCCAACCTTTATGTTATAGCCGAGCACTTAACTGTTTGTGCCACCCAGGGACTCCTATTGGTGAGACAATGGGGCAGGGATCTTCAAGGTGAGTGAAGTAGAGCAGTAGGACCACGTTGTGCTGTAATGGGCAATGATAAGGTAGAAGGAGAGAGAGAGGGCGGGAAAAGGAGCCATGTACATGTTCTGAATCAGATATGAAGTGGCCTTTGGAGCCAGTTATTCTGAGCAAGCTGCATGTCGTTTGAATAAGCATAAAGAACAAGTGAAACCCAAGAAATCAATAAGAAGGCAGTTATAATATTCCAGCAGTAAAAAGATTAAAAGTTGAACTAGTGCTGATGTCTCTGGAATGGAGAAAAAGACTCCCAAACAGGAGGTAAAACACGGGAAGAATTACCAGGGCTTGACAAAGAAATGGCTATGAGGTTGGAGGAGTGATACTGAATGTATTTTTGTTTAATCTTGGAATTTTGAACTGGAAGAGCCTTTAGTTCAATATCCTTATTTTACAAACAAGAAAGCCAAGGCCCAGCCAGGTCAGTAGTTATACATATAGACATACATTTGGGTCAATGACGTTCAATTAGGCCTATATTTTATTTAAAAAATAACATAAAATATAATTTAAGTTTCAGACATAGAAACACCTGCAATATAATTGGGACATCAGAAAAAACAGAACACTGATTTTGGACTCATGAACTCTGTGTTCTGATTCCAGAAAATCTTACTGCTGTTAAGCCTCAGTTCCTTGGAGATCTGTGGCAGGCTCTACATTGGGGATAGAATGGACGGATTGATCCCAGTTGTCAAAAAGCCACCAGAATACATGGACAGGGGACTGGTAAGATCCTGGAGCTATATCCCTGTGCCAGGGGCTCCAAGATCTGGGGGTAGCCAGGCTAATTTGAGCGACTGAATCTCTTCCAAGATACCTGTTCTCGTCTGGGTCACCTAGTTCCCACCCAGACCCACATGAGCTTTACACACTGTCCAATTATCTGTGATGCTACAGACAGCTCCATCTTTCCACACCATATTTTGTCCAAATTAAAAAAAAAAAATTAAGAATCTTTCCAATGGACTGGGAACTCATTTCATTTAGCTTTGTTTTAAAGCCATTGTTAGAATTGTGCTCCACAAATCTGCCAAATACTATAAATATGTAATGAAGTTGCAATCGCCTCCTACACCCATGGAGAGATCAGTTTTTGGATGGATAACAGACAAGGAGAATTTTAAGTACATCCTGTTCCACTAAAGCTTTTTTTTTTTTTCCATTCTGCTCTCTCTCCTTCTTTAGCTCCCTCCTGCTCTTCGCTCCGCTCCCCCCAGCAGAAAATAATTGCTATGAGGGCTGAACCTGAGAAGAGCTGAAAATTTCTTCTTTCACTTGAAGTGTTGCAAAACCTTAAAACTGTAAGGGAATAGCAGCCCTCCCCCAACTCACAAACACAACTCTCCTCTGGGATCAAGAGCAATTGCCCAAAACCTTAGCAAACAGGAAACGATCCCAGAGCCAAGGGGTTCCTGAGCCAGGAAATTGGTCTTTGCTGCCCTGGCTACCCTCTCTTCGGGTTCTTCCTGGCCATTCAACACAATTTTAAATAGTAACCACCAAAAACCAGAAGAAAAGATGATTTCATTGTCTAACCACTGCAATTTGTGGCCTGATTTGGGTGGTGGCACTTGGCGCTAACCCTCTGACTCGGCAGCTTAAAAATTCTCCTAGAGTCACGGCTAGTCCCTCTACAGAATTTCAACAGCCCCCGATGCTCTGGGAGAAGCCAGCCCACGTCCGGAGGGCGGTGAATATGGCCAAGCCGGCTCACCACGCAGGCGCACACATGCAGCACGCGCGCCTGCACGTGCAGACCCATGCTCACCTCAGCTGAGACAGCTGGAGACCTAAGATCTCCTCCTGGCACGGTCTGTGTACAGTGCTGCGGGAACACGCCAAGCCTGGCTTGCTAAAAAGGCTGGGGGCAATATCTCGCCGCCCTTTAAACTAGTCACTTGTGGGGAGAGTGCAACCTCCCTTGCCCCTGGTAGGCACAGGAATTTGTACAATATGCTCAAATCTTCTCTTAGCACGGGAAGCTGCTGGTGTGACAGAAGGGGCCCAATGTACTTAGAACAGAAGAAAAATTTGAGAAGGTACATGAGGGTTACCAGCAATTAGTCCTCAGGAATAAAGGAGAAATCAATTTCTACCATGAAGCCTCCCATCCCCACCTCCTGCCATGAGATCATGTCCCTGGGTGTCACAAATGATTAAGTGCTCAGCTGCTAGCTGAAAGGTTGGCAGTTTGTGTCCACCCAGAGGCACCTTGGAAGAAAGGCCTGGCAGTCAACTTCTGAAAAATCAGCCATTGAAAACCGTGTGGAGCACAGTTTTGTTCTGACACACAGGAGGTCACCACGAGTGAGAACTGACTTGGCAGCAGCTGGTACTAGGAAAGCAGAAGATTTTAGTGATGGAAAAATCCACATGCCTCAATATAGGGCTTATGGTGTCTGCTTTGCTACTCAATTAACTAGGCAAGTGGGTTTTTAAATAACTCTTAGGTGCCTGGTACCACCCAAAGGGGTATGGGGATAGAGTAGATGTGTAAGGTCTGTTTACTATCTTTGAGGACTTTACAGTTTAGTTAAAGGGGAAAAACTAACACAGCTGAAGTGAACTGGATACAAAACACATCAAACATTCAATCAATAAATACTGAGCATCTACTATGGGCCAGACACTTCTCTGAGGAATGCAGCAGTGAAACACACACACACACACACACGCCTGCCCTCGGAGTTTATCTTCTAATGAGGGGAGGAATGTAATAACTAAGCTGGGGTGTGCTGGGTAGTGTAAGCGCTTCACCTGTTTATGTTGAGTTGATCCTGACTCATGGCAACCCATGTGTGTCAGAGTAGGACTGTGCTCCATAAGGTTTTCAACGGCTGATTTTTCAGGAGGAGATCGCCGGATCTTTCTTCTGAGGTGCCTCTGGGTGGACTCAAACCTTAGGTTAGTAGTTGAGTGCGTTAGCCATTTATGCCACCCGGGGACTCCACTGTAAGTGCTGAAGAGAAAAATATAGCAGGGTAGGAAATGTTGGGGAGGGGCTGCAATGCTGCAATTTTAGATAAGGTGACCAGAAAACTTCTTACTGAGAAGGTGACGTTTGAGTAAAAATGTGAAAGAAGTGAGTACTAAAATTGCATGGTCCAGATTGGGCAAGTACTTTAGTAGAGGGATAGATTAGGGAATGTTGTTAGGTGCCACTGAGTTAACTTTGACTCATAATGACCCCATGTGACAGAGCAGAACTGCTCCATAGGGTTTCCTAGGCTATAATCTTTACAGGAGCAGATCTCCAGGTCTTTCTCCCTTAGAACTGCTGGTTGGGTTTGAACCACCAACCTTTTGGTTAGCAGCTGAGGTCTTAACCATTAAACCACCAGGGCTCCTTAGATCAGGAAATAAAGCCAAACCCCAAACCAAACCCATTGCCGTAGAGTTGATTCTGACTCATAGTGACTGTATGGGAAAGAGTAAAACTGCCCCATCGGGTTTCCAAAAGCAGCTAGTGGGAATAAAAAAAAAAAATTTTTTTTTTTTTTGGAATAGGCAAAGGAAATTCATAATGGGGGTGAGGCTAAATCTAAACCTTTGAAGGTGGGGAAAGCTTTATCTAGTCAAAAGAAAGAATGACAAGGCCAAGATATAGTTACACTGAAATTTTCTACAATGCAGTAAATGTTTTCCCTTCCCTTTACCACACACTTTAAAGAAAAACAATGATATTGCTTAATTATACTCTTTTGGTAGCTACATTGGCATCTGGAAATGTACCAGGGATGTCCAGAAGTCCCATCACTGCATCTGAGGCTGGGAAGCAGCAGGGTGTGGGGGATGCTCCTTGCTCTAGCAGTTCACTGGGGAGGTGGTCTCGGGGGAAGAGCAGTAGCTCCTCAGTCATCCAGAGGGTCATAAGTTCAAATCTTGCTCTATCACTTCCTATCTTTGTGACTGAGCATGTGACTGACTTCTGAGTCTTAGTTTCCTCATCTCTAAATTGGGAATGGAGCCCTGGTGGCTTAGTGGTTGAGTTCAGCTGCTAAGCAAAAGGTCAGCAGTTCCAATCCACCAGCTGCTCCTTGGAGACCCTCTGGCGCAGTGCTACTGTCCTATAAGGTTGCTAGGAGTTGGAACTGACTTGATAGCACCTAACAACAATAAATTGGGAACACTACTTTTCCTTTCTTTTATTTTTCTAAACAGGATTGTTGAGGCACATATTAAGCACTCAAATCATACCCATTATTATCATTATCATGATGTCACATAGCTACATAAAATAAAATGATGGGCATGTCATTGCTATTGTGGGATCCTGTCATAAGTCTGAGGGGTGTTAACATCGGCCAAATTCATAGTGCACTAAAGAACTCTCAGCCTGGGGTAAGTGACTAAATGGAGGGCAAAGAGAGGTTCAGGGATGACCCTTCTCCACCAGACGCTGGAGGTGCAGTTGGATTGCACACTCTGACCTGGGGCTTTCAGGACAGAAAGCACATTGAGAGCCCTGGGTCAGCTTTTGTGAAAGCGGTATAGAGAAGAGGTAGGGAGAAGGCAGGGAGAATGGAGTAGGTCAAAACCAAGCATGAGCCAAGGGACCATGAGCCCTTGAAAGCCTTCCTTTCAGAACATACATGGTCAACAGCAGTGAAGAATTGGAGATTGCCTATTGGCCCTTCCCCAGAATGTCACTCAGGTGGGATGTCCTCCCCATGCCCTATCTCTTCCCTCTTCTTAATTGATCTTGCTGGTTGACCCATGTGAGCACACAAAAACCATATGACAAAAAAAAAAAAGGGATAAACCTGACCCTGAAACTGTGAGCAGTTCAGGCATTTAAAACTGGTCTGGATAAGGCACGAAGGAATCTATAGTAGGAGTCAAGAGGCCGAAATGCACTTGGAAGGTTGGGAAATGAAGTGGGGAGTTAGGGGGAGGGGGTGGGGGTGGGGCTGGGGACTTGCTGAGTGATTTAGAGCAAATTAAAAGTCCGAAGAATGTGATAGGGGCTAACACTCTGGGTGAGGGGAAGACCGGGACCTGACATAAATACCACATTCAGCTTCTTGAGTGTTTAAGTCGTTTTTCCCATGGGGCACCTCACCATTAAGCTCAGGTCTCCCTTGGACAAATATTCCCTGTGGCTTTCCACACGGCCCCTCCCTCGCACATGATGGTGACCTGGGATTCTCCTGGCTTCCCATAGGTGTAATAGACATTCAAATACTTGCTGATTCATTGAACTGCAAGGCAGTCACTAGGACTTCTTAACCTTTAATTTATTTTTTAACATTTATTACACACTTATGACATGCTAGGCACTGTGCTTTACATGCATTATCTTGTCTTAGTCTCATAAAAACTTTGTGAAGCTTGCATTCTTATTATATTTGTTTTGCAGATAAGAAAACTGAGACTTAGAGAGGTTGTATATTATGTCTAGGTCTCACAGTTATTAAGTGGTAAGGCTAAGATTCAAACTCAGGCTACCAATGTCTGTGAACTTGAGCATAATGTTACTGCCTCACCATTGCTTAATTTTTGACTTGTTTTTGTCTGTAAAACTGAGTTCTTAGAGATAGGACATGAATAATTTTTGAGAGAATGGGGATATTAATCTGTTTATGGTACATTTATAAGCAAAGCATTTTCATAATCTTCCATTCACTTATAAATATATTTTGTCCAATCAAAATAATAGACCACCAACTATGCTTAGGCATGATTGGTAACTGGTGAAGATTCAGAGGCAAAAGACCATCCCTGCCTTCCAGGATTGTGCCATCTAATGAGACAAATAAATGAAAACTGGTGTTTGGTTGTGGTGAGTGCTAATGGCAGGTAGCAGGTGTGCACAGGGGGCTGTGGGAACTTCTGGAAGGAGCACCAAGACCACATTGGGACAGATGGTATCTTTCCAGGGAAGCCGATGCCCAGGCTGAGTCTTAAAAATCAGGACAGGCAAAGAACACCAGGCCAGAGGAAAGGGCATTTCATCAGGGCCAGGGCATGCGAAGGCTTGGAACACAGAGAGCTCCATGTGGCTGGAAGATAAGGCATAAGTGGGGTGCGAGATGAAAGGTGGTGAGGAGAGGTAAGTGTGGTCAGATCGTTAAAGGCCTTGCATGTTGGCCACGTGGTGGGCCTGCATCTAAAAGTAATGGGTGCCATTGACCTGCTTTCTATAGATGAGAGACATAGTAGTTTGAGAAAACTACTCTGAGAACAGAGGGGAAGAATTAGAACAGGGCACCTGGAGCAGGGGAGACCGGATAGGCAGCCAATGCAGTGATCCAGTTGAATGATCAAGGAAGGGGGCTGAGGAGGGCTTTGATTTAGGTACATGGAGGTCAACACTTGATCACCCTCCATTTCAAATCAGAAAATACATGTCATAGCTTTGTTCTAATATTATTAATGCTGTATTTAAATTCAAATAGTTATTTCTATCTTATATCAATGTCTATGATTATAACAAATATAGTTTACAAACATTATCAAGCGTCTTTTTATGTGGCGGAAACCCTGGTGGCATAGTGGTTAAGAGCTACGGCTGCTAACCATAAAAGTTGGCAGTTCGAATCCACCAGGTGCTCCTTGGAAACTCTGTGGGGCAGTTCTACTCGGTCCTGTAGAGTTGCTGTGAATTGGAATCGACTCGATGGCAATAAGTTTGTTTTTTTAATGAGTTTATTTATGTGGCAGTTACTGTTCGAGATTTATACATAGGTCATGTTGTTTTATCTTCCTATCAACCTTCTGGGATAGATTTTATTGTCTCCATTTTATAATTTTATAGATGAAGAAATTGAGGCTTAGAAGGGTTAAGAGCTTGCCCAGAATCCTGCAAAGTAAGTAGCAAAGCTAAGATTCAAACCAAGCCCAGTGTTCTTGGTGGAATCTCATTTTGTGTTCTTGGTGGAATCTCATTTTGGGTTTTTGGTATTTGCTGTTGGGGGCAAATTCTTCCCTTTCTCACTCACACTCACACTTTATAACTATACGTTAGTAACCCAGGTCCTTTAAGAAATGCATTTTTATGCTATCCAATTCTCATAATTAAATAGGGATCAAAGTTGTGCTGGGCACTGTAACTAACATCTTGTAATTCGTAAAAAGTTTTCATCTATGTTAGCCTCGTTAAATCCTCACATAATCTAACGCAATGGGAAAGACATTATTATCCCCATCTTACGGATGAGAAAACTGAGGCTCAGAGGAGCAAATGTCACATGATTAAGTGGAATACTTAGGTCTTAATGCTCTGAATTTGTCCTTTTCCTTCTTATTATCTTTTATTAATTGCATTCAGGTGACAAATGGCATCACGTGGCAACCATTGGTGTATACAACTCAGGGAAAAAAAAAATTGACCTCTGACTGTTTCTCTATTCGCATCCAATGCAGCTCTCTTGAGAAACATGGAGTACCCACAGTGTCCAGGCACTTGGGGCTCAAAGATGCCTAACTTGGTCTGTAGGGAGCAAGCGGTGCACAGAAGAATGGACATGGTGCAGCTAAAGGAAAAATCATGTGCTAGGTATCTTGCTAGAGAGTGCTCTGGCTAATGTGGAAGGGTTAGTCACCCTGCTTAGGGAGGGGTGGGGAGTGGTGCTAAAATAGGATGGGAAAGGCTTCTCAGAGAAGGTGACATTTGAATTGGCTATGGAGGTGGAACAGCATTTTCCAGGGAGAGAAGGGCAGAGACAACAATAACAGCAATGGTATTTACTTGTTAAGCTCTTGCTATGTGCCAGGCCCAGTGTTAACAACTTTACATATATTATTTATTTGCTTCTCCCAGTAACCCCATGGATAGTAATTAGTATTGTCCCCATTTTACAGATGAGGACTTGAAGGCTTACAGAGAATTTGAACCTGAGCAGTCTGATGCCAGCACATTATTTTGACCACTGCAGTGCGGGGCCAGGCATTTAAGCTAGAGGATGGAGCTTGCAAAAAACTTCAGACATCAGAAAATGCCCAGCACACTCAAGGTGCAGGGTCCTAAAAGAAAGAAGGGCATAGGCTTGAAAAGTGGGTGGGGCCAGTGTGTGATGGGCCTTGAACACAATGATTTCATTTGCCAGCAAGATTAGAAAGCCGTCATGTTAACTATGTTGGCATCTCCTGCCTGGAGGTAGATGAGAGGATAGAGCGGGTTAGAAACTGGCGAAATGGACACGAAAAGAGAGAGCGGAGGGAGAGAGCAGGCTGTCTCATCAGGGGGAGAGTAATTGGGAGTATGTAGCAAGGTGTATATAAGTTTTTATGTGAGAGACTCACTTGATTTGTAAACTTTCACTTAAAACACAATAAAAATTATATATATATAAAAAAGAAAGCAGTCATGTTATCAGATTTGATCAGATCTGTGTGTCATACAGGTAACTCTGGTGGTGGAATACAGCCACCAACACAAATGCCCAGGGGCTTATCTATGGAAAATAGCACCCATGGCAATTAGTTTTAAATTGCTGAATGATATCTCATAGCTGGTGATGGAAAGTGCGATGGCCAATAGAAAATGCTCATTATCGCCCCTTCTCAAGCAGCGCCCAGGGCACAGACCCCACCTGCCCTGCTTTGTTACATCTCTGTGTGACAGGGCGCTGGTCTAAAGAAGTGGGAAGGGGAGGATGTTCCCGTTGAGGGTGGCAGGACCCACACCTCCAGCCCCTCCTACCTGATTGCCACCGTGTAGGACAGAAATCCCTTTTGTTGCCAGTCCCTCTGAATTTTAAAGAAACTCTAGACAACCACATTTTTTTAAAATCTGAAATCTCCTGATTTTAAAATGTAGGAAGCGAATTCAAATTATTTTGTGAACACTCTCAGGGCCAAACAAATTATGCCTGTGAGCAGCTAGCTTTCCACCTCTGGCATAGTGGATGGATCAGAAGGAAGACAGCTCATAGGGGAGACACCAAGGTTCAGACGCCATTGTAATTGTCTGGACAGAACAAGACCTGAGGAAAGGCCATGGTAGTGGGGGTGAAGAGGAGGGGTCAGATTTGAAATATATTTTTAAATAGATTAGTTAGTACATGGTGACTTTGGACATGGAAGAGGAAGGCTTCTAGGTTCACCAGGCGGATGGTGGAGTCATTAGTTCATTTAATTCTGGGGAAATAATTTATTAAGTATCTGCAATTTCAAGATACTGTTTTAGAAGCTGGGCTATGGCAAGGAAAAAGACAGTGTCTGGCTGTGAAGGAGCTCAGAATTTAGTGAGGAGGTCTATGGAAGGTAAGCACAGAGAGATGCAGGGCCAAATGGGGGAAGCACGTCTCCCAGTCTTGGGGAGCAGGGTGTCAGCGAACTTTATTTGTATTATCTGTTTGCTTCTCCCAATAACCCCATGAGATAACAACTAGTATTATCCCCATTTTATAGATGAGGAAATGAAGGCTTAAGCTCTTGCTATGTGTCAGGCCCTGTGTTAACAACCCACGTGTATTATTTTTTTGCTTCTCCCAGTAACCCCATGGAAAGTAAGTAGTATTGTCCCATTGTACAGATGAGGACTTGAAGGCTCAGAGAGGAGCTGAACATAAGCAGTCTGATTCCAGCACATTATTTCCACCACTGCAGTACAGGGCCAGGCATTCAAGCTAGAGGTTGGAGCTTGAGCAAAACTTTGGAGATCAGAAAATGCTGATAAGGAATACAGCAGATGTACAGATTTGAAAGAGAAGATCATGAATCTGATTTGAATTTATTAAGCAGAGCCTTATCTTCAGCTCAGCTCAGCTATTTCTGTGATCGGATGAACTCCATGATGCTTAGTTTTTTTGAGCGGGCTTGTTTTTTTTTTTTTTTTTTGTTCACTCACAGGGCACATTCCTCTCTTGCAGTCCTGTCTTCCCCCTGTCCTGTTTTAAAATGGTCAGCATACTTGTGTACACCACTGAGGTTGTAGTGGACAGAGGCTGGTGTTACCGCCACTGTCCGCATCTTCCCCAGGTCACTGCCTGCTTGCTGTTCATCTTAGGTGTTGCAATATTTATAAAATGAGCACGGGTGTGGTTTTTTAAATTTCCTCATTGCCATTGTGGTGAATGAGCTTCTTTAAGGTATTATGGTAATTATTAATATTGTATAGCAGATTAAGTTACGGGGAAGCACTGTGTGCTATTAATTACCTCCTTCCGGGGAATGCCTCACATTCCTCTATCAAACCTAGGCAAGGTTTTGCTTCATTCATCCAACAAATATTTATTGGATGCCTGCCACGTGTCACACTCTTCTATGTGCTTTAGATGCATCAGTGAGTAAACAAAGACTCCTACCCTCATGAAGCTCTGCTTCTCTGCAGCTTAAGTGACATTTAGCCTTTGTTTCTGTGTGGTGCCTTTGGATGTGCACAGATGGGTAGTTCCCTCCCAGCTTGGAGAATGTCCCCTCCTGTCCCCTCTCAGGCGGGGTTGTGTTCTTCATCATCTCAGCCTCTCCCATTTTCCTAACACGGATCATCCCACAGCATGGTAGCCTTACCCTGGCAATCGGAGCTCCGCTGTTGCAAATAGAACCTGAAGTATTTTATCCAAATTATAAATATCATCATTACTGCCCTGGCTCTGACCATAACTTGTTTTAAAGCCCATAGATAGCAGACCTTTGGCATACCCTGAAGATAATTTATGTCCTCTTTTGAGAAGATAATTTAACTGTGTCCTTAAGCCAGACTATCCCCTTCATTGATCTGTTCATCAGATGTACGCCTTCTGCTATAAAGCCTTTACAATGATGAAATCCTTGTCCTCATCTGAGAGTCTTTGCTGGGGGGTAGTCTCCAGATATGCCTGAAGGGTGCCTGGTACCCAGGCTTGAGCTGGTTTACTGATGTGAATTTGTACAGCAGGACACCCATGCCAACCTCCCCGATCACCTGGCAATGCTGGCATGTGAAGTTAAGCTTGGGATGAGGAACCAGAGCCTTTGCAGGGGGTTCTTTGGGGCTGGATAAGTTCCCCTTTTGTCTTAGCTGTCTTGTGCTGCTGTAACAGAAATACTACCAGTGGGTGGCTTTAAAGAATAGAAATTTTCTCACTGTTCTAGGGTTAAGTTCAAATCAAGGTCTTGGCCGGCCATGTCGATTCCTTCCTTCTTGTTAGCCCTCGTGTTCCTTGCCTCCTTGGCAATCCTCACTTGGTATCTGTCCTCCTCCATGTTTGCGTGTATATCTCTATGTATAATCTGCTCTTTTTATAAGTCAAAAGTGATTAGATTTTAAAATCCACCCTACTCCGGCATGATCTAATGAATGTAAAAAAGAAAGCTCTCTTTCCAAACACAGGTTTACATCCGTGAGTATAGGCGTTAGGATTCCAACACATATTTTTGGGGGGACACAATTCAATCCATGTTGTTGTTGTGTGCTGTCGAGTCTATTCCGACTCATTGTAACCCTATAGGATGGAGTAGAACGATTCCATAGGGTTTCCTAGGCTGTATTCTTTATGGGAGCAGATCATCAGGTCTTTTCTCCTACAGAGCTGCTGGTGGGTTTGAATCCCTGACCTTTCAGTTAGCAGCCAAATGCTTACCAGTTGTGCCATCAGGACTCCTTCTTTAATCCATAACACCATTCAAAAAATACGATCACAGGACTCTTGTAGAGTGTAAACTGTTCCATGAGGGTCTTACTACTACCTACGTACTACCAGTTGCTGTTGCATTGATTCTGACTCACAGCAACCTCATTTGTGCCAAGTAGAACTACTTTACTGGGTTTTCAAGGCTGTGACCTTTGGGAAGTAGATCTTTCTGAGGTGTCTTTGGGTGACTTCAAACCATCAACCTTTCAGTCAGTAGCTGAGACCATTTAATTATTTATGCCACTCAGGGACTCCTAGAAAGTTCCAATATGGATAGCACCCAGCTGGAGTAATTCAAAACTACCCCACACACCTGGAAGTCCTCTTCCTTTTTGGGCCATTCTGGGTTTTCAGCAGATCCTTTATAGCTTTAACGGGATATGAAAAAGAAAGCAAAGTAGTAGAAAGGGAGAAGCTATAGCAAACGAAGAGTTAAAATAAAACAACTAAGAGACCTAGATGCTGCTCCTTAGTAGTTCTGTGGCCTTGGTCCATCAGTTAAGCCTCTCTGAGCTTGAATTTTACTCTCCCAATATGGTTAAAAAATGTAAAAAATATGAGGAATGTGTGTCTATCAGGTCCTATGTAAATGAAAATTGTTTTTTACTGTTATTATTCTTATTTTTAGCAGACTTCCCTCCTGAAGCCATGCTATTCTGAACCTGATTGCCCAGAGCTGCTCCAAGGGCTCTCCCTCAGAGATGAGGACAGTCCTACAGCCAACGCCCACTGTGCCACCCCCTGTTCCAACCCATCAATCAGCCAGCACAGGGCTTAGGAATCTGTGCAGCTGTCACCTTGCCACCAGCTAGCACAGACCTTGCATTTTATTACTTCTGAGCTAAGGCTGGAAATTCCTTGGCAGGGGCCCCGCCAACACATGCTTGTCTGTTTCACTGCACCCAGTTTGCTGATGGAACCACGAGGAGCTGTAAGCTTAGCAGGCACAAATCCCTAGCACAGCTCCTGGTGCCCCTCTGAGTTTTGTGTGGGCTCCAGTCTATGGAACTGAGGGGTCACATCCTGAGCTGTGGGGATTAAGACATAAAGTGAGGGTGAAATGATGCCATGAGCCTGGAATTTGGGGAAATGAGTATGGTCGTGCTAAGAACACTAATGGAAGAGTTCATGGGGATTTAGCCAGACCCAAAGGATCTATTAATTCTCAAATTCTTGATAATCACCCAGCCCTATTTATTTAGGATTAGGCAGTCCCATTTGGTTCCTTGTTCTCAGAGGAAAGATCAGAAGGACAACAATGTGAACTCTCAACCATTGTTCGTGAGATAAAAAGGGAAGGAAAGAGGCCACAGAGAGCTGGTTGATATCCATTTATACATGCTTTGCATACATTTTTAGAATTGAGGGTGTCCATAAGATGTTAATTCTGGAAGAGATCCTCAAGACTATCCCTTGGAAGAAACTAAGATCCATAAAAAAAACTTAAGTTTTCCAAGATTGCCTACCAGTGAGTGATAAAATCAGTGCTATGTGCCAGTCCAATGAATGATAGACAGAATAATAAAATGACAAACATGTCACCATAATTCAAGATTACACATATGTGCAGATATATAATTTATAAGGAGGTTAACTAAATAATTGTTCACGGTGGCAAAAAATTGGAAGCAACATAAATATCCATTAACCATTAATAGGGAATTGTTTAACTGCTTTATGGTGTATACACACAACGGAATACTATGTAGCTATTAAAATAATGATGTAGATCTACATTTACTGATGTGGGAAGCTGTGGGCTTAGATAGAGGGACACCTGTGACTTCCTTGTTGTGTGATGACAGCAGATGTCAATACAGCATGTGTATCATCTTGCGTAAAATTTTATATACGTGTATGTATACATATATATGAAAGAATGTTTATAATGATTATCTCAGAGGTGAGGTTTTGGATTGCTTTCACTTTCTTATTTACGTTTTCATACATTGTTGGATTTTTTTCAAAGATCATATATCATTTTTCATAATCATAAATCAAACAGTAAAAGGAATTCCCTTCTTTTTTTTGTCATGGATCTCCAGGTATAATTTCATAAGTTTGGAGAATGGTGGGAGGGAATTTTCCCATATCAGGTTGGTTCATACTTGTTGTTGTGTGCTGTTGAGTAGAGCCACCCCATAGGCTTTTCTAGGCTGTAACCTTTATAGGTACACCAGCAGGTCTTTTCTCCTACATACTGCTGGTGGATTCAAACTACTAACCTTTCAGTTAGCAGCTGAGCACTTGACCACTACACCACCAGGGCTCCTTGGTTCATACTTTGCTTCTTTGCAATAATAGGCAAGTACTGCCCAGCACACCATCTAAAAGAAGGGCATCATGTAGAGCAAGATGCCTGGGCTTTTTAAAAGGAAGTTGCTAGTACAAGGAGTGAATGAAGATGCCTCAGAACATCAAGGTAAAGTCTCCATTTAAGAGTAAAAATTACAAAGGATAGAATGGTTGGTATGATTCCCTGTGGATGTAACCCTCTTAAGAAAAATCACAAATGGGTAGCAGAGGAGATTTAGTTTTTTTTTTTTAGCTCCAATTAAGATGACTAGGTATAGTCACAGGCAGCAAGACCGGAATGAAATTGTAACTAGAAAGATGAACCTGAATTAATAGCATTGGCTAGCACTGTAATGTGACCAAAGACATAGGGTTTCACTTAAGGAAGGTGATCAGTATAAAAAAACCTTAGAGACTAGAAAAGGGAGCTTTGTGTGTTCATCAGTATTTATCCAGCCTTATCTAGGGAAAAATGACGGTGAGTGCTGTGGACATGGACTCTGAAGGTTCCAGGACATTGAATACCTCCCTACACACCACCTTACAAAGGGTGGAACTGTCATCCCTGCAGTTGGAATGGCAAAGGTCAACTCTGTGTGTGTGTGTGTCTTAAAGTTTGAAAGAGGTCTTGCTTAGTCCTGTGGTACTTAAAAATTTTTGAGCCATTACCCTAAAATTTAACCAGAAAGAATACCTCATTTTCCAATGAGACTGAGTAATTGAGTGTGTCTACTTAGTGTTTGTGCTGCTGAAAGTGTTCACTCTATTTCAGAAGTCTCTTCTAGTGTGTCCTGTGTCTTGTGCACTTTGCTGACCACGCAGTCCCAGTGGAGATATGTTTTAAGACACCTAGGCTGGGCTGCCCTGCTTTGTGCCCCCTTCCACAACAATTTTCCTTTGGCAGATTTAGACATGTGCTAACTGCTTTTCCAACAGATATGGCGCTGAGGTAGAGGGGTGCTCTGATCAGTATCAGAATTTGAAGGGGAAATCTTGATGAGTAGGTTTGTTAACTTTCTTTGTGGTTGCCTTGAAATTTACCCCTTGACTTTCTAAGTTTAAACTAGGGTTCTATTACTTGATAATGCCTTGACTTCTACTCCATTTGAAAGTTTTATAGCTACACCATTTATTTCCTCTTTTATTGTTCTGACGTTGTTGTCATTTACAGGTTGATCTCTCTGGTTCCCTATTGTAATTTTTTTTAGCTTTGTTTTATCCTTGAGAGTTCATTATTTAGGTTGGTTTCTGGCTGATGCTGTCTGATGTGCTAGATTCAGGTTGTTGTCTGATGTTGTTGGTTCTCTAACCGAAGGTCTCCCTTTAATAATTCTTGTAAGTTTGGTTTGGTTTTTACATATTCCTTTAATTTTTGTTTATCTGGAAATATCCTAATTTCACCCATATTTGAGGGAGAGTTTTGTAGGATATATTATTCTTGGTTGGCAGTTTTTTTTCTTTCAAGATTTTATATACGTCATCCCATTGCTTTCTTGCCTGTATGGTTTCTGCTGAGTAATCAGAGTTTAGTCTTATTGTTTTCCCTTTGTATGAGACTTTTCATTTTTCTCAAGCTGCTCTCAAGATTCTTTCTTTATCTTTGGTTTTAGTGAGTGTGATTATAATATGTCTTGGTGTTTTTCTTTTGGGGTCTATATTATATGAGGTTCCTTGAGCTTCTTGGATAGTAGGCTTTTTGTCTTTCATGATATTAGGGAAGCTTTCTGTCAGCAAATCTTCAATGATCCTCTCTGTGTTTTCCTTTTTCTCCCCCTGTTCTGGAAGTCCTATCACATGCAAGTTTTTGCTTTTGATTTTATCCCTCATCATTCTCAGTGTTTCTTCATTTTTCCTCATTCTTTTCTCTGATTTTTCCTCAAAGTGGTATCCAAGGATTTGTCTTTAATTTTGCTGATCTTGTCTTCTATTGTTTCAAATTTGCTCCTAAAACCTTGTATTGCACTGTCCATTTCTGAAATCTTGTTATCTTTTGGATTTCTAACTACTGTTTTTGTATGATTGCTGATGATTTTGACATTTTGTTCTTGTATTATTTCCCTGAATTTTTCCATTGTTTTGTCTGTGTTTTCCATGATTTTGTCTATTTTTTCCTTATTTTTGTCTGCATTTTCCTTCATCTGTTGGAGAACCCTGAATATTAGAGTTTTGACTTTCCTATCAGGGAGTTCCAGTGCTTTTTCTTCTAGCAGAAGGTCATCTGGTGTTTTATTTTTGTCACTTTCTGGAGCCATTCTCTCCTGTTTTTTTTAATATGGTTTGATATTGTCTCCTGTCTTCAGGACATTCAGGAATTATTTTCTTCATTTATTGATTGTAGACTTAATTGTTTTGTCCTACTTTTTTGTTTTATTTGGTTACATCTGGGCAGGTGGGCTGGGTGTATTTTGCTGCTTGCTTGTCTGTGGGCATGATACTTCTCACCACCTTGTCCGGGAGGGCAGGGCCGGTCTCTCAGCTATGGTGCAGTGGGGGTGGAGGGGAGGGGATGGGTAGTTTGGAGCATAAACTGGGGGCAATGGGGCAGGGCTGGGGGGACAGTGCAGGGTGGGGCCCGGGGGAACATGTCAGTACTGCTTGGGGACATGGCACTTGGAGCACAGTGCACATAGGCAGGAGGGACAGGAGAGGATGTGATGGGTAGAGCTAAGTGGGTGGGTGAAAGAAGAGAGGGAAACAAAAGCAAGAAAGCAAAAAGTGAAGTTAAAAAAATAAAAAGAAAAAAGTAAATAAAATGGCGGTGCAGCAGGATCTGGCAGGTGGGGGCGGGGCAGATCCAGTGAAATTGTGTGCTGGTGGCTCTCTAGCTGAGAGGTGCAGCTCAGCCTGTCCGGAAGTGGTGTGAGTGGTTCATGGGGCTAAGTGGATGGGAGAAGGGAAAGAGAGAGAAGAAACCAGTACACAAACAAATAAAACATATAAATAAATTAAAAAAATAAACACAAGAGCAGCAAAAGAAAAAAAAAATGGTGGTAGGGGAGCTGACCATTGGGGGCAGGGTGGAATTGGGATGGTGGCGAGCTGATGTCTCTCTTGCCAGGTGGCAGACCACAGCCTTTCTGGGAGGGGCAGAGGCAGTGCAGGGCCTAGGTGGGAGGGAGAAGGAAAAGGAGAAGGGGAAAGATAAAGAAAAATAAAAAAATATGGCATTGAGGGAGCTGGCCTACGGGGGCAGTGCAACCCCGGGAGACTGTGTGCCAGAGGCTCTCCAGCCAAGCAATACAGCACAGCCCACCAAGAAGTTGGGGGTGGCATACCGGCCTGGGTGGATGGGAGAAAGGAAAGTAAGGAACAGAGAAAGAAGAAACAATAACAAAAAACAAACAAATGAACAATAAATAAATAAATAAAATGGCACTGAAGGAGCTGGTTGGTGACAGTAGGGCAGAGCAGACCCAGGGAGGCTGTGTGCAGTGATTTTCCAACCTAGCTGTGCAGCAATGCCCCTCCAGAAGGGGTGGGCTGGTGCACAGGAGTGGGTGGGCAGGAGAAAGTAAAAGAGGGAGAGAGGAAAAAAACAGAAAAAAAGAAGAAAACAAACAAGAAAAAGACAAACAAACCAAAAAATCACAGCCCATCAAGAAGGGATGGGAATGGCACAGAAGGCTATCTGGGTGGGAGAAAGAAAGGAAGGGAGGGAGAGAGAGAAACAACAACAACAAAAACCCAAAAAACAGTATCAAAAAACAAAAAACAAAGCAAACAAACCAAAAAATCACAGCCCGTCGAGAAGGGGAGGGGATGGCACATGGGGCAAGCTGGGCGGGAGAACAGAAAGGAAGAAAGAGAGAGAGAAGCAACAAAAAAAGCCAAAAAAGCAATATCAGAAACCAACCAAACAAAAAAGCTCAACCAAACAAGAAAATGGCCCTGAGGGGGCTGGCCAGTGGGGGCAGGGTGCACCCTGGCAGCAATGAGCTAGTGTCTCTTCGGTGAAGCAACTGGGGCCCACTGGAAAGCGGCAGAGGATGAATGGAGGGAAGAAGGATGGGGGTGGGAAAGCACGTATCCCTGGTTACTGGGTGCTCTGTCTCCTGTTGGGAGCTCCATGAAGTTGCCTTCTTGTACTCCCTGTCTGCGTTCTTTGGTGGCTGTATTCCAGGATGGCGAATCCAGTCACATTAGCTGGTAGGAGACATCCCCTCTGTAGCTCTCCTTGTTCTCTGTTCTGTCAGGTTCTTATTCCATTTGTTGCTTGACTGGTTCTTTATCCCTTCATTTGGTACTTAGGGTTCAAGGATTGATGTTTGTATCTGTTTTACTTAGTTTTTTGGATCTTTGCTGCAGAGTGATGGCATGGTGCTTCTGTCTATAGCACCATGTTGGCTCTGCCTCTGAAGAAAAAATCTTTTTTTTTTTTAAATTGTACTTTAGATGAAGGTTTACAGAGCAAACTAGTTTCTCATTAAACAATTAATACATATATTGTTTTGTGACCTTGGTTACCAGCCCCATGACATGTCAACGCTCTCCCTTTCTGAACGTTGGGTTCCCCATTAGCAGCTTTCCTGCCCCTTTCTGCCTTCTTGTCCTTGCCCCTGGGCTGGTGTGCCCATTTAGTCTTGTTCTGTTTTATGAGCCTGTCTAATTTTTGGCTGAAGGGTGAACCTCAGAAGTTACTTCAGTACTGAGATAAAAGGGTGTGTCTGGAGGTCATATTCTCTGGGTTTTTCCAGTCTCTGTCAGACCAGTAAGTCTGGTCTTTTGTGTGTGTGTGTGAGTTAGAATTTTGTTCTGCATTTTTCTCCAACTCTGTCCAGGATCCTCTATTGTGATCCCTGTCAGAGCAGTTGGTGGTGTTAGCTGGGCATCATCTAGTTGTGCTGGACTCAGTCTGGTGGAGGCTGTGGTCGTTGTGGTCCATTAGTCCTTTGGACTAATCTTTCTCTTGTGTCTTTCATTTTATTCATTTGCTGAAGGGAAAATCTTGGAGGAAGACACAAGATTCTTTTAACTGGGTGTTAGAAACCTCATCAATTAATTGTAATAGATTTTATTAAGCCACTGCTAGGTACCCAGGATCGAGTAACTGGACCTGTTGCCCAGTGTTTGCGAAGGGAGAGAATATTTACTTACTCGTTTAATTACTTATGTATATTCAGCTCTTCACCTGAAACGATCCATTAAGCAGTGAGAATAATGTGCTCAGTAACAAGAGAAGCAAAGTGAAGAAGCCACTGATTCAATATAACTTTAATATCTACCTTCTAGGTTACAGTTCACATGAGTTGGAGAAAGACAGGATCTTTTCAGTTTTTTTTTTTTTTTTTGACCACAACTGCTTCTTATTTCTTTGCTTGTTATTCTTCTCTGGCTTTGAAGTTGTATCCAGGGTCGACATGGCTCAAAATATCTATTCTTTCTGCCATTTTGACTATCCATTTCATCCTGACGAAATTGATTACAGCAATTAGTATCAATCTGGTAACCGTGTAAGGTGAAGTGGTTGGCTTATTCCCTTGCTGAGTTTAGACATCATTGCCAACACTGTTATATCTCTTCTATAACTACTTCACACCCTTACTGAGATTTTTTTCTCAGTTCCGCTACAAGTATCAGGGCAATGCCCATATTCTTGGAACACTCTTGAAGGTTCATCAGTTTTATCTTTCAAAGCAGTTTCAGGACTCGCTGGTTAGGAGGCAAGAATGGGGGAAACCAAGGAGTCTCTGGTTGGCACAAATGGTTAAGTGCTTGGCTACTAACTGAAAGGAAGGGTGTTTGAATCCGCTCAGAGACACCTTGGAAGAAAGGTCTGATGATTTACTTCCGAAAAACTCAGCCATCGAAAACCTTATGGAGTGCATTTCTACTCTGAAACACATGGGTTTGCCATGAGTCAGAATTGTCTTGATGGCACTGGAAAGGAGAGTTTAGAGACTTGTCATTTCATAAAACTGTATAAATTACATTTAATTGAGAGAAATTTAAGAAAGTAAACAATAAATTCAGGGAGAAAAAAGCCTGAGGAACAAATAAAGAAATAATAGAAAAAAAGCAATAATGAAAGGAAGAAATGATGGAAACAAAAGGAAGGAAAGAAGGAGAAATATGAAATCTCTGGTAAATTCTCACATTTCAAAGAGGCGTGGCAAGGGAAAAGTATTCATTTGACTTTGGAAGATGCTCTGTAATTTTTTTATTTTCAACCTGTTTACCTTTCAAGGAGTGTTTGCTAATATTAACACTGAAATTTCCTGAGCATAAAATAGCTTTGAGGAACATGTTGCATAGTCTGGGATTCTTTTTTTTTTTTTTTTGAACAAAAACAAGCTCGAGCTATTATGACAGTTCTTTTCCATGGGTCTTAGGGGGCCAGATCTACCTTAGGAGACTTCTGTTTGTATCTGTCAGTCATTAAAAGCCCTCGATTCATACCTTCATTAAAAGTGTCTTTGCTGGTTCTAACTTGAAAATCTGTACCAAATGGTATCATGCCAGAAGTTGATTCTCGTTGCTTCAGAAGGAGGGGGAAGCATTCCTCTGCCTGAGAGAATAACACTGGGACACTGGGCAAGAAGGAACATTCCTTCCCAAGAAAAATGGCTTCACGGAGGTCAAAAGACACTTTGCTTGTGTGGAAGACAAATGTGTTTAAACTACCTTCCAAATGGGGGAAATGGAAGCATAGAGCAGAAAGGCAAATTGCTCCAAATTGTTTGGAAAGACTGTATAGACGCCAGAGAGAGCCGCATTCCACAACCCTATGTGGTTTTAGACCCCTGAACCCTTTCCTGTCCACAGTCTTAAAATTATACTACTCATTGCCACGGAAAGAATTGGCCTTAACATTTTAATTACATCCAGAGGCACAGTGAGCAGGAAGTCCAGCCAGACCAGATCCAATTTCTTTCCCAGACTTGATAACTTTGTTTTCTAAAATGAGCCCAGGGACATTTCAAGGGTTAATTACGAGCCTTTAGAAATCCTGGGCTGGCATTTATCTTTTAAAAATATTTACACAACTCAGCTTTATACTGCACCACTGAGTGCGTGAATATGTGTGTGTGTTTTAAAAGCTTGAAGCATTTAAATTTCTCTCTCTAAACCCAAAGCATCTCTGAAAGGACGTAGGAGGGTGGGGCTGAGGTTTACTAGGCCCATTTGGCAGGCAAGACTTCTACCCACTTTGAGGCTGAAACACAGAGCCGGCTGATCCCTTGCTTGTCACTACTTCCAGGCAGTAAAAGGAGGAGAGACCGGACTCCTGTTTTCTGGATCCCGTTTTCAGAGTTGTTTTCTCAATCTATTGTCTCTCTCCTTCAGGTTCAGCTTGGAAGTCCAGAAGGGCCTAGTGACTCCTTTACGTAAGTCCTTTAAGACAAGCTTTGGCATTTTCCTTCGTTAACACAGAGAGAGGGGTGAGAGGGACAGCATCTCCCCTCCAAGATTCCTGGCTCTAGATGTTTCTTTAAAAAAAGTGCGTCCAGACCACATTCTCCTCAGCATCCTGGGATTCTACTGCTGGAAGGCCCTCTTCTCCTTTACGTGCTACAGGGAAGGGCGAGTTTAAAACTGGCAGAAGGCCTTGGAGGTGAAAGGCAAACCCACGAGTGGAGAAGCCAGGGAGAGTGGCAGATTCCAGAGCAGAGAATGGGCTGGCCATGCCACCCTTGCTGGCTGCCTGAGAGATCCCTGGGCCCCACCATCAGCCATCCTCCCTCCCTGAGGGCTAGGCTGCTGTGAGATCAGAGTAACCCCACTGCTGGGAGTGGCTCCTCTCAAACAGGCATTTTCATTATCAAATGAGTGAATGGAGGGGAGGGGGAGTGGGGAGTGTGTGCGAGGAAAGATATGAGAAACCAATGCAATCTTTTGTCACATCATCAGTTTGTAATGAAAAAAACTAGACGTTCTTATCCTTACAGGGGCAGAATCCAGTTTTCAGAGACTTGTGAAGTTGCGGCATCCAATCACTGTGCGTGTCTGTGTTTTCCTCATCGTTCGCTTCAGAAAATATTCTCTCCCTTCCATTTAAAAATATTTAGTCCTAAAAACAAAAGTAATGTAGGTTCATTGTGGAAGATTTAGAAAACATAGGAATGCACCCAGAAGAAACTAAAACTCACCAATTATCTTACCACCGAGAGATCATGCCATTAATTTGGTGGAGAATAGCTGCCAGTCCGTTCTGTATTCCTTTACGGAATGTAAATTCCAAGAGGACAGGGACCTTGTTCACGTCTTGGCTAATGCTTTGCACAGTAGATGTGCAGGAGGTATTCGTTGGCTGAACGAATAATAGCTATGTGTGCATAATTTGAATTGAATTAGGTTGTCGTGAAGGTGCAAAAGGTTAAAGTGCTCGGCTGCTAACTGAAAGGTATGCAGGTTGAGTCCATCCAGAGGCATCTAGGAAGAAAGGATTGGCAACCTGTTTCCGAAAAATCAGCCACTGAAAAGCCTGTGGAGCACAGGCCTACTCTGACCCACATGAGTTCGCCATGAGTCAGAATGGACTTGACGGTAACTAGTTAGCTGGATGCGGTAGAGGATAAGAGAGATAGAACCGGGCTTGAATTTTGCAAACTTGCCTAAGCTGCTACCACCAATTTACTGTGTCTCCTTGGTTAAGTCACTCCACTTCTATGAAGCTGAGTTTCTTCTGTAAAATACTCATTATATACCAAAAAACCAAACTTGTTGCTGTCAAGTTGATTCCGACTCATGGTGACTCCATGTGTTACTGAGTAGAACTGCCCTTGTGTATTTTCTTGGCTGTAATCTTACGGAAGTAGATACACAAAGATTTTTTTCCATGGTGCCCCTGGATGGGTTCAAACTCCAACCTTCAGGACAGTAGTCGAGAGCAAACCATTTGTGCCACCCAGGGACCTTTATGCTCATTATAACTGACATTTATTGAGTGTTTATTACGTGCCAAGCATTGTTATCAGCTCTTTAAGTGTATTTCTCACCACAACCCTATGAGATAGGTACTTCCTACCCCATTTTATACATGAGAAAACTGAGGCATAGAGAGGGTAAGCGATTTGCCCAAAGTCACACAGCTAATAAGTGGACAGCAGGGCTTGAACTAAGGTGGCCTCAGAACTGGGGCTCTTAACCTATCCAGTGGAATGCCTGGGCTGTGGGATTAGATGGTTAGACACCTCCCAGCTCTAGTTTTGAAAGAGAAAGGAGTGGTGTAAGGACATGGTTGTAGTGATTACGCTACTGGACCTACTACAAGAAACTTTATTGTGGAGCAAGGTTCAGATGATTATTATATGCAGATCAGAGAGCAAAGTTCTTAACTGGAGGACTTCCTCCCATCTTGTACAGAGTCCACATGACATTAACCCAGCATAATTAAAGACCAGGGATAGTCTGCCATTCAGTCAGTGCCCCATCATTCAGAGGCAGGGTTACAAGGGCTCTTGGTGTGTTCCCTTCTGCTTCCAGGGCTTTACAGCCACCCACAGGACAGTACACGAGAGTCAGGCAGGGAAGTAAATAAGAAATAAATTTGATAATTCCTGGTAGTGAGCAGTAGCTGAATACTTTGGGGGGAAGAAGAATGTGAATCTCATGTGATGATCACAGTGGTTAAGTGCTACAGCTGCAAACACAAAGGTCAGCAGTTCAAATCCACCAGCCACCCCTTGGAAACCATATATGGCAGCTCTACCGTGTCCTAGGAAACCCTGGTTGCATACTGGTTTTAAGCGCTACGGCTGCTAACCAAGAGGTCGGCAGTCTGAATCTGTCAGGCGCTCCCTGGAAACTCTATCAGGCAGTTCTACTCTGTCCTATAGGGTTGCTATGAGTCGGAATCGACTTGTCGGCAGTGGGTTTGGTTTTGGTTTTGGACCCTGCCCTATAGGGTTGCTATGAGTCGAAATTGACTGGACTACGGCAACAGGGGTTTTTTTTTTTTTCAATTAGCAGAACACTGTAGCTTTCCCTCCCACTGCCCAGCTGGAAGTTTGGACAGATACCTTGTGTTTTGTCTTATGCCCATGGTAACCCAGCCTTTGGTGAGGAGGAATAGGCTTTGGTAAACAAATCTATTTGTGTGACTCCTATTACTCACTTGAAGCAGTGTCACTCCTTTTTCCACTGTGGTGTGTGTCTGAGTCAGAGAGGGCCTACAACAGGGCTCTTTGAATTGATGGCTCACTCCCAGTCATTCTTGACTGACTGCCAACTTAGCAGGGCGTAGTTCACCAACAAATCTTTTTTTTTTTTCAAAGCCAGACTGATTCATAGAAACTCCTTTAAAAACACAGTGAAAAGAAACACCCATCGCACATCCCAACACACCAGCAGAGGAAACTTATAACCCCAGGAGGCAGGTTCCTCCCCGCACTGTGGTCACTTACCTCCAGAAGAGCGGACCAGGCAGCCGCCAGCTCCTGCCACTCAGGCGTTCAGACCCTCAGGTAGGACAGCCCTGTACCCTGTGGAGCAGCGTGGCAAACATGACTTTGTTTTTCCTTTCCACTGTTCTCATGCTTTTGACCTCAGCTAAGCTTTGCTTTTTCTTTTTCCTCTTCACTGTTTTTCTGTGATTCTGCAAGAATCAAGTCCTTGAAACCTTTGGCTAAAAGAGGATACTGAGACAACTTTTTTCACAGAGAAATCCATTTTGAGGAGGGACCAGGGGAAACTCGGCCAGCCTGGGCTGTAATTGTGTGTTATAGTGACTGGGTCCTTGCTGGGAAGATGAGAAAGGAGAAAGGACTTTGGAATAAACTGGGATAGGATATTCTCTATGGAGGAAACCCTATATACCTTCAAAATGACATATTGAACTTGTCAGAGGTTGTTTGCACCTCCTCCGTTTTGATTCAAATGGCCTTGGGTTTCGAATTGTTTCTCTCTTCCTTGGTTGTCTGCTGGTCTTTTTGGGGTGATGGTGGCTGGATATTTGGTTTTCAGTGTATTTTTTTTCTGTTGGTTTTACTGCCCTTTAGCTTGTGCCTTCAGTTCTGCTTAAATTTAAGTGCTTTTCTCCCCAGGAAGGGAGGAGGGAGATTGGTTTGTTTAAAGATAACCATCAAAGAAAGAAAAAAAAAAAAAAAGTGAGAGAGAGGCAACTGGTGTTTCATATAAACGGCAGGAGGGGTTCAGTTGGTAGAACTGGGAGTCTGATGTGGGTTCCAGAGATCCTTCTCTCCTTGGCCAGCTGTGGAGGTTGGGGGGAGGCAAGAGGGCACCAGGGCTTGGAGGAGAGGGTGGGGCAGCATCTGTTCGTGTAGAACTGTGGAATGGCTTTGTGTGCCCACCCAAGAAATAGCTGCATTTCAGTGCTGAGTGAAAAGATGGTATACCAGAAATGAGAGAAGAATTTCTTTAGGTGAATACAGAATTTTTCTGCACGGAAGGCCGTGGTTATTTTGCATCATGTATCTTCCCACGCCTTTCAAAACGTGGTTGTACAAACTCAAACACGATTTCTAATCATGAAACGGACCTGGAGAAATGAAAAGGGGTGCTTCCTATCTGCTTTGGTTTTCTTAGGTTAAGCATTTTGTTTGTGTGTGTCTGCCGAGGTGTGGTCCATTTCAACACATATACTGGTGGATTTTGCCCCCACACAAACAAGACAAGGAGAATGACAGGATTCAGCTTGTCTGATGAAGCTGGGCTTTTCCTCCAGAAATGCAGGATGTTGGAAGAGAAGATTTAAATGTAATCAGCCTGTGTGCTCCTGTGGTCAAGTAAAACTGCCCTGGGGTGAGGGTGAATGATTATGTAAGTGCAAGGGTAACTTTTCCAGATGTAGGGAATGTCTCCATTTGCTTTAAATGTTTATTATTTAAATTACATGGACGTGGATCATGGAGCCATTATTAAGTTGTTAGTAATGGCATCTTGTGAATATCACACAAATCTTTTAGTTCTATGCATGTTAAACTAATACACAATTTCTCACTAGTAAGCAAATAGGAAACATTGACAATTCTGGCCTATAAACTTGCCATCATGAATTGCAGTATTTGTGGAGTGTTTAACATCACACTGTAGCTTTTTAAATGAGAAAATATGCCGCGGGTTGTTTCCTGGAGTTTGGGGACAATTTAAAAAAAATGGTATTCTGACTCCTGCCTTCTGCCCTCCCTCCAAGAAGTAGTGGGAGAGTCTCTTGGCTGTGAGAGTCTTTTCTGGATTTCAGCTGCTGACAATCCCGAAATGTGAGGGTTTTTATTTTTCCCTGCTGCCTCCCACCCTCAGAGGTGGATCCAGTTCCACCTCAGACTCCGAAGAATGGCGCGGGGGTGGAGTGCTGTCTGGAGGACCACAGGACATCCGGTCTGGCCTCCCGGCCAGAGGACCCCCCAGAATTCAGATTGTTTGGGGATACTAAACTGTTCCAAGAGTTGGCAAAAGGCCATTGAGGACCAACCCAGAGCAGCTCACATCCTGAGAACAGACCCTGGCTACCTCCCAGGAGGACCGGGCAGACCTCTAAAGAAAGGAAAGACATCCCTTTCACAGACCACTGGAAGGACTCACTGTGGCTTCCTCAACCCTTCCTGCTTTCCTCTGGAGACCAGATTAGGCCCAGCCAGGTCCCCAAGGGACCATCCAAATTCTAGGGGCCTCCTGAATGGGCTCCACAGAGATCGTCCTGGAGATGCAGACCCTGTTGGCTTGGCTTAGGTGGCTCTGGGGGTGCCAGTTAATGTCAGACTCACTGGGATCGGAGGAGAGAGGGTCCACTTGGAGATTTAGGAAGGCTTATAGATGACAAAACTGCTCTTCTGTAGACACCTTGGAGCCCGAAGAGTAATATATCTGGAAAGGGGCCACAAGCAAGGGCACAAAGCAAATTAGATTCATTCCATCCCTCATTTAGTTCATAGGAGTCTAAATTTGGGAGGAGTCTTGAAGACCAACTTATTTGATCTTCTGCTGTAAGCAGAAATCATTTGTGTGCCCCACCTCAGATAGATGACCATGTTACTTCTCTTTAAAACTTCTAGAGAGGGGAAACTCAGTAAGTCAGAGTGCATCCCACGTTCATCCCCCTTTGCTGGACAGCTCTGGTTATTAGAGGACTCCCTGGGTGTAGCCAACAGTCAAGCACTGGGCTGCTAACCAAAAGGCTGGAGGTTTGAACTCACCTCTGGGTGCCTCGGAAGAAAGGCATGGAGATCTGATTTTGAAAGGTCACAATCTTTAAAACCCTATGGAGCACAGTTCTACTCTGACACACATCAGGTGGCCATGAGTTGGAACTGACTGGAAGGCAATGAGTTTTTCTGATTTTTAGAGTGTGTTGAATGGAGCAAAATCAGCTTCCCTGTAACTTCCATACCTTGTTCCTGGTTCTGAGGTCCGAAGCAACCCAGAAACTATCCTAATTTTGTTGTTGTCTCTCCATCCAGTGCTCCTTATCCTCTATAATCTTAACTCTTACTTAATATTTGATGAGTAAAACTTTGTGAATCTGTATTATCTTTTTCTTTCCTTTTCTCTCTCTCTCTCCCTTCTTCTTAACCTTCCTTTAAAAAATTTTTTTGCCCAAGGTCCAGGTTCAGAAAGAGCAGGGAGCGTTTTAGAAGTGTAGTAACTATGCACATAGTCAGCCATATTCACGTGATTTGATTCTGAGGTATTTCATTTTATAATCAGATGAATATGGTTCCTTCTTGAACTTACCACATGTATATCCATAGCTGCCCCAACACAAAAACTCAGAGTCACTTGGGACTGTCAGATGTACATACTCAGAGACACATGGGGACACACCCAGTATATGCTACCCCAGAAGTCATGGTTAAAGCAATCCAGTATCAGAAACACAACCTTCTAACTTGGCCTTGTGGGCTGTCCCACACCTTGGCCCATAGTTCACATAGCCCACACCTATATACTGCTAGCACTTGTCATGGTAACTGCAGAGCAGACTGCCAAGCAAATGCAACAGGGTCTACGTGGCTGGCTGGCAATCTAGAGATCAATTCCTTGGGAAGAACTCACGATCCTTAACCGGTATAGAGCTGGAATTCTCTGACTATCAGCTTCCCTTTCTAACATCCTTTCTAGTTCTGCCCAGATGACCCCAGGTTTCTGGGCTATAGCTGCTATTCAACGAGCAAGAGAGCGCAGATATGGTTCAAATTAGAGGCTTATTTGAATTCCTAACAGCAACCCCCTTCTCAACACACAGACATCCCAAGACCACTCTTTGTAATCCTTCAGTCCTTGGTGCCCTGACTGGGTAAAAACCATTTCCCTCAATTTAACTGGAAGATCCACTGATACTGAAGCATGAAGATAAAAACATAAACACATGTGGAGATAGCTATTTCTCTCTCTTCCTTTATAACAAAATATTTGGGTCAACATTTTCTTCCTTGTTGTGGAGGTGACATTTCTCTGGAAGTAAAATGGACTCCTTTACTGTTTCTTTTACTGTTGGTGCTGATGCCTTTATGTGGTTGTGGCTGTCTTTGTACTTTCTGGGTCTATTTCATGAATTCTACCGCCAATAGAGAACCTTTCTGGCACAGATTGAAACTGGCAGCAAGAATCCTGGGATAGATGAAAGATGGATGGGCAGGAAGACAGACGGGCTGTGGTCTTGTCCTGACTCTGCCGTGTGATCATGAGCAAGTCATTTATGTTGTCTTCTCATTGAGCCCCTTGTGGCTCTGTAATTCTATTGTTCTAAGATCCCGCCATTTTTATTTTGGGAAATCCCTTGGGCTCACTATAATAGCTAGTTTACAAGAATTCGTAGAAAAGTGAAATGGGGCAACACGTTGCACTGGAACAGGCATTTCACAGAGGATTCTTGGCTCCTAGGGGCCTTCAGGACCCAGGCAGCTCCTTTGCCCCTTCTGCTCAAAGATTCCTTAGGCATGGTGTTCGTGGAATTTATTACCAGATAGCAATGAGCACTCACCCCACATCTTAGAAGAAAAGGAAAAAGCTTGATTAATTAAACATAAAAGGTGCCAGTACAGGGGCTGACCACCCAAGCCTGTCAAGACACTGATAACAGCAAGAAATTCACCAGGAACCCGGCTGGGCCCAGGGACAGACCAAGCTGGTCCTGGGAAAGAAACTTCACCCTATACTCAAGGAGGGAGACCCTGCAGCATGGGGGTGAGATCGCGAAGGTGTGGATGAGAGCGAAGAGGTAGGGAGGAGGAAAGGGAAGGTGCAACGAGGAGAGGAGGGGAAGGGAAGGAGAGCAACCATGACTGTTTGGCAAGGAGAGGAGGCAGAGTGAAAGTCTTAGAGGGAGACAGCTAAGTGGAAAGAGAAAGGGAAAAGGCAAGACAGCAAGGGAGAAGCAGTGGGGATGCTTCCTCTTAACTCCTTCCCCCTTGCTTGGGGATCACAGACTCTCAATGCTTCAGGACAGCCCTTAGGTCAAATATTTTGTTCTAGTCCCCTGTGAAGAATCTCTTGCTGCTCTCGCCACATCTTATTTTTCTATATGGTCAATATATCCTTGGTATCATTCAGGTTTCCGCTGAATGTTTGTGGCAACAAGGCGTGGCCTCCCCAACATTTCTCCTCTTTTCAGAAACGTCAGACCAGAGCTGAGAGCAAAACGATGTCCTTGGTACTTGGACCTCTTGTTTCATATAATCAAAGACCCCTCCCCAGAGGCCTGGAGAAGTAGAATTGGAGAGAGGGTTCAGCATCTTGGCAGGTTCCAGCAACTCCAAAGGGAGTCATTTCTAACTTTTTCTAACTCACTCTCCTAAGATAATGAGTTCTGGGTCAACCAGTGTGCCCATGCTGATCTTGGAGAAAGAGTTCTACAGCTGAGACCCGGAGCTATCCTTTGCCATCTGTGCTTCAGTGGGGCAGGGACTCCTGTGCTGTGGGCAGGGGCCAGGACTGAATGTTGGAAGTGATGCTCCAGCATGACTCAGGGTTTGCAGGGCGGAGATCTGGTTTGAGCCATTGTTGGCCAGGAAGGGCTGGACAAGCAGGGTGGACCTTCTTAGAAATGACAGGAAGAAGTAGTGTTTTCAGAAAGACCCTTTGGTTTTGCCCATGACGCTGTTTTGCAGGGCTGTGCTGACTCTCTGATTATCTAGGAGCTGATGGGAGGAATAGAGTGGAGAGTCATTCTAGGAATCTAGAACTTTTGCCGACCCTAAGACAAAACTTCAGAGGATAGGAGAGAGGACATTGTGCTGGCCTAGAAAGAGTCCAGGCCTGGAAGATGAGGGGCTTCAGTTTTTCACCTGCAAAAAAAATAAAAAAAGTTTTTTTTTTTTTTTATCTCCCAGACACGCATTCCCTTCTTTGTCAAGAGGTTGGACCAAATGAGCTCAAAGCCTCTTCTTGCTCTAAATCTTTACATAATCAATTTCCCCTGATAAACAGAAACAGAGCCCCCAACCCAGCCAACACACTCGGGGTGCCTCTGGCCCAGGCAGCGACAGCCCCTCCCAGCGAGCACCTTACACAAAGCTGAGTTTCGATGGTTGAAGCATGTTGCTGCCATCTACTGTCAGACCCGCCCCAAGAGCCTCCAGGGCTGGGCCACACCTTGATTTTCTTCTCAAACCCTAATTATTATCCTGGCAACTGTCCTTTGAAGACCTTGTGGTTGCCAGAACCCTCCTCTTTTGTCAGAAGCAGAATGCAGCTGAAGCTTCTCTCCTCGCCCAGGGGAAATTGCTTGACCAGCTGTGGTCTGGGGGCATGGGTCCAGCTCAGGCTTCCCAGTCCAAGTCTCTCAGCCTTCGCAGATGCTGCTCAGACTCACTATCCTCCCCTGGCCACAGAAGAGGAGAAGAGGAAATAAGAGAAATAGATTATCCTCCTTGGGAACATTTGCAAAAACAATATTCATGCTACTTGTTTGCCTTTAGCGTAGTTGTTGACCCTCAGATTATGGCAGCAAAGCTTAAAGCCCATTTTGCTGGCCGAAGCCTCTCATTTTATGTAAAACCAAAACCCAAAACCCAAACCCTTTGCTGTTGAGTTGATTCTGACTCATAGCGACCCTATAGGATAAAGTGGAACTGCTCCATAGAGTTTCCAAGGAGTGCCTGGTGGATTTGAACTGCTGACATTTTGGTTAGCAGCCATAGCACTTAACCACTATGCCACCAGGATTTCCGTTTTGCATAAAGGAATAAAAATAACAAGAAACAATCATATAGCCCTTGCTCTGGGTCAGGCATGGGCCCTTTGATCCTCACATTAATCGTATGAGGACTACAGGTCAGGATTTGGAACCAAGAACCCATGCTCTTAACCATTACACATTTCTGCCTCTATAGAAGCCAGTGACCAGAGAGATTAAGTGCTTTTTCCAAAGTCAGCAGTTGGTAGAGGCAGAGCTTTGACAAGAACCCCGTTCTCCAACAAATGCCCTTCTCCTTTTTCTTCTTTTTAAAATAACATGCTTGCCCCTCCTCTGCCCTCCTTCAACCCTGTCTATGTGAGAGTCTATACTAGTGCTGGATAAACACTACTCTTTCTGTAACAGTCCTCAGTGATGATAGCCTACATTTGGGAGATGTAATTCCCTTTTTCCCACAGGACCATGAAAAAAAAGTTGTTTCTCTTGGAGCATGTAGATCCTTGTAAACTTTTGCTGCTTGAATGTTGATGTTTTTCCTGGTTAGAAAAACTGCCCTGCACTTAAAAACATCAGGCCTAGTGTGATATGTACACAGTGAGGTACAACCTGAGGTTCAACCCTTCTACACCAAACATCAGATATCCAGATGCAGGAGGAAATATTTCTTTAGGATCCTTTCTCTCCACATGTTTCCCACGGACAATTAATGTTCCCCTCTCCCACCTCTATGTAAAAACAATATTTAGAATGGAAAAGTACACTTGACGTAAAACAACAATGACTAGAAAACCTCATCCAAGGTCTTATCCACTCAGCTTGCCTTTAATCTCAACCTTTTCCTCCTCCAGATACATCCTCTATGTTTGCTTCCAAAAGGGAATATTTCCTTTTCTGCTTTTGTGTTAAATGGACATCCATTATGCCAACTAAAATCATCTTCAGTGGGAAACAAACACATCAAAAACAAACAAAAACAAAGTGAACCCAACTGGTCAAGGATAGAAAGTTTTTATGCTAGAAAACCTACATGGTCTCCTTAGGAAGAAGAGCCAGCTGCAGAGTGTCATTCTGCGGAAGATGGCATGGAGACATGGGGCTGACTCAATGTCATATGACCAGGAGCGTGTTGCCTTTAATCTCTTCTTACGCCTTGGAGGAAGCAACATGTCTTTGGTCAGATGGTGTGAGAAAGCTTTTTTCAAAGTTTGCTGTCATCCGCGAAGGAGATGGGAATTTCACTGCTGGGAAAACATCAATCAGTGAAAAGAAAGAGTAATGTCTAGTGACGGAGTAATCTCAGAACTGTTTTATGACTTGATTGCAATTTTGGACCTAAAGTGATGTTCTCTGGATAATTCTCTGATTACCTGGTAGTCCTGCTGCAATGGTAACCATAGTAGAAAAGGGTTGAAGAGGAAACATTTGATGAGTTGGGCTGGCCTCACTGGCAGAACTTAGCTCAGGGGTAGTTGTTGCTAGGAGCAGACTCTGATTCACTGTCAGAAGGACATTTCTGATGGGGGGTCTTGTTATATAGCTAGCTCCCATGACTGGAGGCATTTAAGTATATTTAGATAGTTTCTTGGTGCAGAATTGTAGATAAGTGTGTATTGGGTTGGAATTTTAAAGCCCTCTTTCAGTCCAGAAATAGACAGTGAAAGAGATAGATAGAAAAGTTAAATCTGTAGACAAATTACTGTTTAGAAACACATTTTCTTTGCATTCACTTATTTCTGTTTGAACAAAAGGCAAGACATGCATATATACTCTTCTGTCTTCAAATGCTAAAGGTACTAAGGAAATATTCACATTTTATTGGCATTTATATGGATATACATAACACGGTGTTTGCATATAATAAGATGCTCAATACAGTTATATTAACATATAAATTATTTTTGATAATAAAAGATTAAAGATTATAAATGTAAAAAGAGGAAAATATTTTTCTTCTAGAATTCTGTTTACTATGAAGGCTTCTGTCACTTTGACATTGATTTTCTTTTCTGTGGAGAAAAAAATATTGCCTTCCTTAATTCATTTACTTATTTGTTGAATAGATATTTACCTAGTGCCTGTTATATACAAGACTCTCCCCTCAGGAACTCGGAATCTTAGGCGTAAGGGAGCCAAAAACATCCATAAACAACTGTTACCAGAAAGGTTGCCATTAGTGGGTTAATAAAGGGCTATGCAAGGGTTATAGCCTAACAGAGAGGTGTATCTGGGAAGGCTTCTTAGAGGAGGTAAGAGTTGAGTTTGATGGAAAAGACTTCGAGAGGTAGTTACCAGGGGAAGTACATGAAAGCAGGGGCAATATGTTCAACAAAAGCTGGTTGCAAGAAAGTAGAACAGGTCAGGAACAGAGGGGATTAAATAGTGTTGACAACTGATGTGTAGTCCAACCACAAACAGAAAGGGGTAAATAGTGTTAAGGTGATGTGATGTGTCCAGAGAGGGAAAGGAAGTCTGAAAATATCAAAGAAAACCAGATTCCTAGGATTTGAAGGGCCAGCATGAGGCATTTGGACTCTCTTTCCTGGAGACTAGGGGGTGCTTGGAGGTTTTCAGTAGGGGAGTGACATGGTCAGATAACCCGATGGCAGTATGGAGGGTATACTAAGGGCGGGGGGGATTTAGAGAGAGGAATATGGGAAAGGCTGATGCTATGGTCCAGTCTAGTACCTGAATTGGACAGTGATGATGGGAGTGGTAAGTAAAGAATGGATGAAAGACAAATTATGGAGGTAGAACTCATGACGTGACCACGATGTTTTGGGTAATACAACCAGGGTGAGGAAGAAGAGATGGAAAATCTGGCATCTGGCCATTATCACTCTCTTCTTTCCAAAAAAGCCTGGGCTATCTGAGGCTACCAGGGAAAAATGACTAAACTGCCTTCGGGTTAGCCAGATCCACATGCCTCTAGGACTAGCCAGTCTCCGAGGCCCTCTTGCACCATCTTTGCCTTTCATTTGGGAGATTCTCACCCACTCTCAAATGAATCACGGAAATCAGAGCTCTACAGGGAGGGATTCCCCAGTGTTCACACAGTCCCACCCACTGGTTTCTGATTATCTTGTACCTCTAGGCTCAGACTAGTTCTTCAATGACTCAAGTCCCAGGACTTCCACCACTTCCTCTGCTGAAGAAGTGGGTTTTTGGTTACTCCAGTCTATTGTATTGCTTTCAATTACTGTGCCTTAAAAAAAAAAAACACCCTTAAAGAACAGATTTTCCCTAGACCCCCTGTGGTGGTTCAATAAACACACAAAGATTTCACAACAGGAAGAGGTTGTCCCACCCCTAATTTAGCAACAACAGAGTCAAACTACCGACATCTAAATTCCTCTCAAAATCTCAATTATTCTCCAAGTCTCTGCAGAATCAGCTATCAGAAAAGGAAAGACTCCCACCGGGGCCTGATTATTTTCTCACTGGACAGAGTACCCTAAAAGTGTTAGGCTACCTGAACCAAGGCAAATAGGTGATGCAAACCAGCATCTCAGGGCTATAGTTTCTTTGATTCTCTCATTTTGGGGGGTAGGGAGCATAAGACAGAGACAACAAACCTATAAAGATTTAAGTGGCTATAGACAACTAGAGAGAGTGGTTGCCCCTTTCTACTTCTTTTCCTCCAATTAGCAGTCATTTATAGCTACAATCACCAGCAGTTGTAATCCTCGGGTCATTTGCACTTACACTAATAAATTTTCTACTAGCAAAGAAGTTAATTCAAATCTAGAATGATCAGTGGTTGTGAAGCATGAGTTTTAATGTGGTCTGGGCGATGCTGATACTGGAAGAAAAGGAGAAATTGTGGTCAGAAACAAAAGATGAAGGTAGTGGGAAGGAAAATGACAGTCCATCCCTTACGGCAGAAAAAAGAACAGAAAAGAAATAACAGAAAACCAGCATGTGGTTCCAAGTCTCCCAATCTCCATTTCTCTTAACAATCACTTCTCTCTAGAGTCAACATTCATGCCTCCAATACTTTCTCCATTTCCACCCAGCCCCATGGAGCCCTGACCACCGCGCCTGTGCCAAGCATGTTGGAGAGCTCAGGCTAAAGGGAAGACCTTGATCCAGTTGCAGTGGTGGGTGGGGAAATATGTTCCTGGCATCTCCCATAGAACAGTCAGTGGTTGCCCTACCTTTAAGAACACTATGTTTTGACTAGCTCTGGTGGCCTGGGTTGGTGAGTCTGAGCACCACAAATGACATCGTTGTTATAGGAATTCCCAGCAACCAAATGACAAACTCTTGGACTGTGCAGTACACCTAAGCAGTCTTTGAGAAGCAGGCATTGCACCCAAGTATTCAGGATTGCAATGTTGTTATTCCCTACTTCCTGATTTGAGCTGCCCACCTGGGACTAGGGATATGCTTTCCGCTGGGGAGTACCGTGCACAGAGCTTTAGAGAGGTGTGAGGGAGAAATCAATTATTGTTCTACTGAAACATACTTCAAGGAAAGAAAGTTACAACAGTCAATAGTTCCAACGATATGAGATGCCCAGGAAGGTCTCTTTTCAGTGCCTTTGGATGAAGCAAGACCAGCTAGCGTAAAGGATGAGCCTCCCCACAAACTGCACTGAAAATAATGGGTGGGAGGAAGTCTCAAGAGCATGGGATCTCCTGTTATCTATACCCATTCTACTCTGCGGTTCTGATTGATCCCCCAAATATTCATCCATTAGGTACCACTAATGGTTGTCCATAAAGTCCTCAAGGATTGCCTCCCTCCAGCCTACAGATTTCTCTGCTGAAGAGTCTCTAGTATGCAGAGCGGACAAGTAGGATAAACCAGCCCAGAAATTTGAAAAGATAGTTCATTTGGTTTTGGAATGCCTTGGGGAAGACCACTGAAAATAATGGAAGCCCTTCTAAGCTGACAATGAATGATACTAATAAAATCCGATAAATTTGGGGCAGTGAAAAGATGGTCAATTATATGCATTATGCTATAGCCCCAGCCAAGCAGCCCCTACCTCTGAATGGATACAGCAGCCAAAAGCAGAAAGAAATTGCGTATTCTGGGCATCTATACATCTGTACGCTAAGAACACTTGCTAAGCCAAGACATTTTGCTCCTTTTGTGAAAAGACATAGCATGATCACAGAAATCGAAGATGAAAGAGAGTCACTTCTTGGCATGATTCCTCCACCTACTCCTCTAGCCGGCGATGCGCAGGGGACTGGTGGTCAGGTGGGACTGTGGTTTAGATCAACAGTGAGATCCAGTGGCCAGGAACTCGCCTGCCATGCAGATGTAGTGGGTGAGCCAAGATGGAGGTGCAGTGGGAGGAGGAGATTTGGAACGCAATCATGTCAATCCTAGCATCTAGTGCTGCTGTAACAGAAATACCACAAGTGGGTGCAAACAGAAGTTTATTTGCTCACAGCTTAGGAGGCTGGAAGTTCGAACCCAGGGTGCTGGCTCTAGGGGAAGGCTTTATCTCTCTGGCAACTCTGGAGGAAGGTCCTTGTCTCTTTGAGCTTCTGTTCCTGGGCTGTCTTCATGTGGCTTGGCATCTCTCCACCCTCATCTTTGCATGCTAGCTTGTCCTAATCTGAACTGCTCTTTTCATATTTTGTAAGCAATTGATTCAAAACCTAACTATACTAATCCTGCCTCATTAACATGACAAAAGGAACACATTCCCAAATGGGATTATAACCTCAGGCATACAGGTTAGGATTTACAACACATATTTTGGAGGGACACGCTACAACTCCTAACAATGTTCAATTCATCAAAATTGAGAGCGTGAGCAGGGCCAAAAGGAACTCAGACTTGACCTTAGAGGATTACATAGCAACCAAGGAAACAGAAAATGCTGCCCAGTTCCTAACAGCCTGTACGAGAAGAAATGCAGAATGTTTTCCATGACCTCATTTAAGAGGCCTCACTTGTGTATTATATACCATTCTTGGCCCCTCAACCACTTCCCAATATTAGGAGGAGGATGTTTGTAAATTAGAAGCAAAAGGAATAAAAAAGACATTTAAAGAGCCCAAGGAGAATTAAAGAAAAGAACTGATTATATAATATTCGCAATCTCTCTGCAATCAACCTAGTCCTTTCGGAGGAGATGGTGTGAATCCTGGGGATGTCTGGGGGAAGGGGGATGGCCAGGAGAGGGCTGAGAAAAGTGAGCTTCCTCTTGGCCATTCATGAGGATGTGCTCTTAGTGGTCTCCTGACACAAAGGGCAAGGATTAGGCATAATGACAATTTCTAAGAGGACCAAAATGGTTTTATGTGCACTGTCTGGTGAATTAGATAGCAAATATCTTACAACTTGCACTTAACATGGGGCAGCTTGGTGATGAACATGGGGCAGCCTGGGGTTGGGTTAGTAACAGCTACTCAGCTTCTTTTAGTAATAATAACAACCACAACCAAAGCAACCCCACTATTAGTCCCTGCCACGTGCAGACACTGGGCTTAGTGTTCTCCACATGGGATCCAGTTTAACCCTCACACACCCCTGTACAGTTGGCATGGCAATTCTCTCTTTATATGCAAGGAAACTGAGACCAAGGGGCCAAATATTTTAAAACTAATTCTAACTCAGCCACTGTCTGATTCAAAGACCTCTTTCCTCATGTATTAACGTCAAGCAGAAAATTGTGCAAGAATCTGAGGAAAGCAAAACCAAATTTATGCGTGTGGGGGAGATTATTAATAGCAGGCATGAGAGCTCCAAGCTCTCCCCTGAGGGAGCAGGATAAACTTCATCACTTTTGTTATTCACACGGAAATTGGTCCCACTGCTAAAAATTTGCCTAGGTGGGAGGGAAGTGCCTAGCTTGGGAAGGAGGGCAGGGATTGTTGAAGCAGGTCAGAGTGGACAGTGGAAGCCAGTCTCTGCCTTTCACTCGTTCGCTGTAAAGCTAGGCACCCTAGTGTACATTAGATCATTCTAGATTTTGAGTGCCTGATGAGGAAAGTAGAGGAGATAAAGGACACCTGAAGTGTTGGAATGATAGTATCATTGCTCTCCAATAAACGCTTGGTACAGCATGAAAGTGGCTCAGCATACCCCCCCCCACCGCCAAAAAAAAGCTTCAATTAAATTCGGTGGAGCGAGAGAGGGAAATGGGGCAACTGTAAGACACACACAGCCATCTCCTCCCTAGGTGGGGCCATCTGCACACGCACCCTGCGCAGGGTGTGAATAACCTCAAAACCCCTTCCTTTGAGCCAGCACTGCATCCTAAGTGTTGTAGGCATGACAAAGTACTCCTCCTGCAACGGCCATAAATCAGAGCAGACTCCCCAAGTGTGCATGCTTCTCACTTCCTTTTGAGTCCCTGTGTGGTGAAATGGTGAAGCGCTTGACTACTAGCCTAAAGGTTGGTGGTTCAAACCCACCTAGAAGTGTCTTGGAAGGAAGGTCTGGCAATCTGCTTCTGAAAGTTCACAGCATTGAAAATTTTATGAAGTACAGTTCTATTTTGCAACATATGGGGTCACCATGAGTCACAATTGACTCAACAGTAGCTGGTACTAGTCTTCCTTATTGCCAAGTTTTATGATTAATGGGCTCCCTACTCTGCTGGGATTATGGCTGGGTGCTTTTGTTCATCAATTCATATTCTTAATCTGTTAGTTCCCAATCCCCTGCCTGGTGATTTATGCATTTGCCTGTCTTCTGTATTGAGTCCTGAAGGAGAGGCATTTGTGTAAATGTCATGCACAGGTAGAAGGCACATGCAATGATATCTCAAGCTGCATGTATCTAAAGCCCCTAGAATTGTCATATTGAGCCATAGGAAATACAAAACTATGCCTCAGACCCACAGTAGAGTCCCTACTGTGAGACATACGATGTTGAAGGCTCAGGTAAAGTAATCCAAGTCTGAAACATTCTGTCATTAGGTGATCATATCATTAAGCTGTAATATCAAGTCAGATTTAGAAGAGGACGTAGAACCAGGGATATCATTGCTGATGTCAGATGGATCTTGGCTGAGAGCAGAGAATACCAGAAGGATGTTTACCTGTGTTGTACTGACTATGTAAAGGCATTTGACTGTGTGGATCATAACACATTATGGATAACATTGCGAAGAATAGGAATTCCAGAACACTTGATTGTGCTTATGAAGAAACTGTATATAGACCAAGAGGCAGTTGTTTGAACAGAAGAAGGGGATACTGCATGGCTTAAAATCAGGAAAGGTGTGCATCAGCGTTATATCCTTTCACCATCTTTATTCAATTTGTTTGCTGGGCAAATAATCTGAGAAGCTGGACTATGTGGAGAAGAGCACGGTGTCAGGATTAGAGGAAGACTCGTAATAACCTGAGACACGCAATGATACAACCTTGCTTGCTGAAAGTGAAGAGGACTCGAAGTACTTACTGATGAAGGTCAAAGACCATAGCCTTCAGTATGGATTACACCTTAACATAAAGAAAACAAAAATCTTCACAACTGGCTAGATAAGCAACACCATGATAAACAGAAAAAAATACCGTAGTTGCCAAGGATTTCATTTTTACTTGGACCCATGATCAATGCCCACCGAAGCAGCAGTTAAGAAATCACGATATATTGCATTGGGCAAATCTGCTGCAAAAGACCTATTTAAAATGTCAAAAAGTAAAGATGTTACTTTGAGGATTAAGGTGCACCTGACCCAAGCCATGATTTTTCAGTCTCCTCATATGCATGTGAAAGCTGGACAATGAATAAAGAAGACAGAAGAAAAATTGATGCCTTTCAATTACGGTGTTGACAACGAATATTGAATACACCATGGACTGCCAGAGGAAGGAATAAATCTCTTGAAAGAAGTACAGCCAGAATACTCCTTAGAAATGAGGATGGCAAGACTTTGTCGCGTGTACTTTAAACAGGTTATCAGGAGGGACCACCAGTACATGAAGAAGGACATTGTTATGGACTAAATTGTGTCCCCCCAAAATATTGGTCAACTTGGCTAGGCCATGATTCCCAGTATTATGTGATTGTCCACCATTTTGTCATCTGATGTGATTTTCCTGTGTGTTGTAAATCTTATCTCTATGATGTTAATGAGATGGGGTTAAGTTACACCTTAAGCCAATCTCTTTTGAGATACAAAAGAGAGAAGCAAGCAGAGAGATAGTGGGGGCCTCATCCCACCAAGAATGCAGCGTCGGGAGCAGAGCACATCCTTTGGACTGGAGGCTCCTACATGGAAAAACTCCTTGACCAGGGGAAGATTGATGACAAGGACCTTCCCCCAGAGCTGACAGAGAAAGAAAGCTTTTCCCTGGAGCTGGCACCCTGAATTCTGACTTCTAGCTTCCTAAACTGTGAGAGAATAAATTTCTCTCTGTTAAAGCCATCCATTTGTGGTATTTCTGTTATAGCAGTACTAGATGACTAAGACAGACATCATGCTTGGTAAAGTAGAGGGTCAGTGAAAAAGAGAAAGACCCTTAACAAGATGGATTAACACAGTGGCTGCAACAATGGGCTCCAATATAGCAATAATTGTGAGGATGGGACAGGACCAGGTAGAGTCTCTTTCCGTTGTACATAGGGTCACTATGAGTCGGAACTGACTCAATGGCACCTAACAACAACAACAACAATTATTGAATACCAAACAGTATTATAATAATAGAAGTTGTGGCTCTCACATTTTGTATCACACTCAGGATCAAATTAGTAGCCTATTCAGTATACAGACATTGAGTAATAGCTGCTATTCTGTGGAAGGCATTCACATCTATTAAAATTGCTGGGTGAGCAGTTTGATAGAAGCGGGCACTTCCCTAGCGGAAATTGGAAATTTATATGACATTGTTGCACAGGGACCTAGAAATCAGAGCTGTAAGAAGGCCTTTGAAAAATCAAAGTCCTACTTCTGGCCTCAAAAACACAAACAAAATAAAATACTAACAGTTGTCGTAAATGTTCATTATTTGAAATAGGCTATGAGAGAAATGAGTGTATATAACTATCTGAGAAGGAACAGAGTTACGTTTACATTTACGTAAATATAAATAGATGAATAGGCATTTGGGTGCTAGGAAACTAGATTAACAAGATGTTTTCGGGAATTTATAATGAAATTGTGATGGTTTTCATTGCAGTGCCTCCTGATTGTTACAGATAGCCCACACTTGCGGGAAGGTTGAATTGTATTATTGAATCTGATAATAACCTTTTCTCTTCCTTTTCTCTTTCCTTTACAGAACTCTCTTTGCTTGCCGCTGCGTGTTAACAAAAAGCCAAGATGTTGGTA